>NC_089783.1:41149124-41194124 GCF_040412425.1 Macrobrachium rosenbergii | reverse complement strand
TTCCTTGATATTGCTATACACACACACACTTATAGTATATACATACATTACATATATATATATATATATATATATATATATATATATATATATATATATTATAATATATATATATATATATATATATATATATATATATATATATATATATATATATATAACCACAAATATTACTTCATATAGAATTCACTATGCCTTGCACGTAGAGAGAATTTTGTGCAATAAGTGTTTTTGATGGAAGGCAGGAATACCAATCCCCTTGGGTATAAGTTATTCCTAAGGTGAAGTGAATTTAAGATTATATAAGTGATAGCTGTGAGTTGTATATAAATCTACATACTCACATATGTACACACTCACACACATATATGTGTGTGTGAATGTCTTTTCCTGTAATCCAGCAGTTCATTACAAAGACAAAAAGGCCCATTAAAAGACCACATACCCGTAGCAACCATATACTTCAAATACTACTGTCTCAAGCTCACTGGTGAAATATGGGGAAATGATATGTGACAAGAATATTTACAAGATATATGCAGGCGTATCAATAAGACGTTGGTGGTATATAGATGACCTCTGACCTGGGATGAACGGAAAATAGGTTATTCCCTTGTGTTTTGGGCCTGCATCGAGTCTGGTGGGCGTATCCGCTGGAACGCCTGATTGAGAAGGGGCCGTAGGATTAACTCGTCGTTGAAATCCGATTTCCAGTGTTCTCCTGACAGGTTTATATTGCTGGTTTGACTGATGATGGCAGATTCCAGAATCTCTCTTTTTGTTCGGGCAGCTACTTTTGAAAACCAACTTTTTCCCTAATATATACGAAAATCCCTGATCTCTCTGAAGGATATCGTACTGATCTTTTATGCTTCATTAATCATTGTGAGATAGATCTAATCTCTCCAACATAAAGTTCATTACAGTTACTGCATGGTATCTTATAAACAGCGGCGTCTGCTTCTTTTTTTTTATTTAAGTATACGGTAATGAATGAACTCCCGATGGATTTTCGATAATTTAAAAGAACGCATGATTAGATTTGAGGAGTCCAGTTGCTTTTTGATGTTCTCGTCGCAGGGAAGATTTATTTTGTTGTTAAAATCTCTGTTTGTTTTTTGTGAGACATCTGTAGTATATTTTGTTCGCTTTGTTAATAGCCTTTTTGATTACGTATGTTAGATGTTGAAAGAGAACGTATCTAAAGCCTTCTGAGAAATAGATTGCAGCCAACCTTGATCTTTACGGAGAATGATAGCTTAGAAAGTACACATAAGAAACAGCGAAGGTAGACTTCATATACTGCAGAAGCGTCTCTATTCTGTTCCTTTATAATTAAAATACATCTGGGAAAAACGGTTTTCCATCATTCTAAAGAAACTGTGAAAACGCCTCGTTCGTTCGATATTCCTCCCTCCTCTGCGTTTCAGGATCTCGCATTTTTTATAAAAAAAAGAAATATCCTTATCACATTTTATCAGAGAATTGCTGTCCCATTCTAACCTAAAAGGTATATAAACTTCTTTAGCCGTAATAGGCGAGAGGCTCAAAAATTAACTATAAATTTAGACACTCATATTAAAAGAAGTACGCATAAAAAAGTTATCCCAGTATGAATCCAGGTTTTGTGATAATTTAGGTGAAATGGAAGGTAATCATTTCATTGATAATAATTCACAGAAAAGAGAGAAAGGGGAGATGCTCATAATACGATGGAATTAGGTGCGGTAAGTATAAAGATAAAGCAGACGTCCTTCCTTTATGCAACCATCACTTAAGAGGAAAAACAGTAATAGATTTAACAACGACCAAACTGCCAAAGAGTTATTTCGCAGAAATGTCATGGAAATTCAGATAAAATTCGTGAACATCCGGGAGAGTATTCGTGCGCGGAAATCCTTTATTGTGTCTCTCTCGACCAGATATACCTGATACCTATTTTGTTTATCCTCATATTTATTAATTTCTTTTATTATTGCTTGTGACGGCTGCTATTGCGGAAAGGCAGCGAAAAGAGTTTAAACCGGTAACTCCACGAATATACTCAGCAATTTATTTTCTTTAATGAAAAATATTTTGAGGCGCTTGATCCTGAAATACAAAAATAATAATAATAATATCTAGTCAAAGAGTATCCATTACCTTATGGAAATGTTGTGAGGAATTTCATTGTCTATCATTCAAGTATGCTTGAGTAGAAGTTACTACTAATATATAATGGTTTCTTTCTCGAGTTTGAATAAAAAAAAAACATTAAAACAAACGTATAAAATGGATGATTATCCAAAATATGGTCAATAAATTCTAATGAATTACAATGGACATTTTGGTGTTACGAGGAGAACAATTGGAGGCTAAAAGTTGTTCATCTTTGCCGTCAAAAGTTAATGCGTAATTGAAATGTGTGATACTGTATGAAAGCGAAAGAGACGCAGTGCAAGAGTCTCCGTTACAAATGCATCCTACCAAAAGGGAGGGAGGGAAAAGTAATGTGACAGAGAGGTGAGCTGAGACAGAAGGAAAAAGACAAAAAGGCAAAAGGAGGTTGTTCAATCGGTGGTACGAAAATACGGGAGTCGATTCCTTTTGGCGTCCGGAATACTAATGGACAGAATGTGGAAATCCTCCGCGCTGGAATACACAGCTGGCTCTCTCGCTAAAGGGGAGATGATCCACTTCTGCGCCTACCTCTTTTCTCAAAGTGTTTATTTCATTCTGTTTTCTAGTGACTTTTTAGTTTTCTATAAAAGAAAACTATTGTGCCGGTTTTGTTTGTCCGTCCGCACTTTTTCTGTCCGCCCTCAGATCTTAAAAACTACTGAGGCTAGAGGGTTGCAAATTGGTATGTTGACCATCCACCCTCCAACCATCAAACATATCAAATTGCAACCCTCTAGCCGCAGCAGTTTTTATTTTTTTAAGGTTAAAGTTACCCATAATCGTGCTTCGGGCAACGATATTGGATTGGCCACCACCGGGCCGTGGTTAAAGTTTCATGGGCCGCTGCTCATACAGCTTTATACCAAGACCACCTAAAGATAGACCTGTTAAAGGTGGCCTTGATTATACACTGTAGCGGCTGTACAGAAAACTCGATTGCGCCGAAGAAAAGCGCATTTTCTGTTTATATAAATATATGTGTGTATGTATATATATATATATATATATATATATATATATATATATATATATACATACATATATATATATATATATATATATGTATACATATATATATATATATATATATATATATATATATATATATATATATATATATATATATATATATATATATATATATATATATATATATATATATATATATATATATATATATATATATTTTATATATATATATTTTTATTTTCCATTACATATCGATTTTATAGAGATGAATAAACAAATCAGTTTAAATGTTTACAAGCATTTAAAGAGACTGACTGCAAATGGAAGCATAAATTTCATTCCAGCCTTTTACTGTATTTATTTCATTCTGTTTTCTAGTGATGTTTTTTTATATAATTATTTCTTTTTAGTAATTTCCATGAAGTATCGATTCCATAAAGATGAGTTAATAAGTTGGGATAAATTTTTACAAGCATTAGTTGAGACTGGCCTTACAAGGAAGCATACAACTTCTTTTCCAGGTCAGTTTATCTAAATTCGAAAAGAGAAGTTCCTGACTACCAATGCAGAAACACGGCTGTTGGATAAATAAAGCAAAACTATATTAACCGGCCTCAAGTAAAGATGATTAGATAATGCACAGTTTATTACCAATATTCCTTAAATATGTATAATAAACTACTTCACAAGACTAATGTAGCAATTACGATAATGAATTTAGATTACCTGAAATAATTTTTAAAAATATATTATACAGAAAATTTAGGGAACCTTTCATCTGGTTTTACGATGTTGCAGTAATTAAAGAAGCCTTGTAATAGCTATAATGCCCCACAAATTATTCCTACCCTTTATCCCTAAAACCTTATTAAGGACTAGAGAGTTTCCAAAAAAGGAACATAGTGAGCTAGCATTCTAGATGACAAATTGTTCTTTTTCTCTTGTGTATAAAGCTAGACCTTATTGTTTTTATAAAATATACTGAACTGGAAAGAACCTATAATCACCCTTGTGTGGTCAGTCTCCTTAAAAATTGTTAGTAAAAATGTATCCAAATTTGATTATTCATTTCTCTAAAATCGATACGTAATGGAAATTGATAAAAAAAAAATAGATATAATATAAAAATAAGTCACCAGAAAACAACATGAAATAAATACAATGAAAAAGGAAATAGGGGAAGAAGTGGATCATCTCCCCTTTAGCGAGAGAGCCAGCTGTGTATTCCAGCGCGGAGGATTTCCACATTCTGTCCATTAGTATTCCGGACGCCAAAAGGAATCGACTCCCGTATTTTCGTACCACCGATTGAACGACCTCCTTTTTCCTTTTTTCTTTTTCCTTCTGTCTCAGCTGACCTCTCTATTACATTACTTTCCCTCCTTCCCTTTTGGTAGGCTTACATTTGTAATGGAGACTTTTGCACTGCGTATCTTTCGCTTTTATACCTGTTTATACCAATAGCACCAATATATACAATTTGATTTCGTATTAATATCTGGCAGCCAAGTGACCTTTAACCTCGTCTGCTCCCAGCACCACCAAAATATATATTGTAATTTATTTTTATTTATTTGGCATTGTTTTAAAGTTCTCTTTATACTAGTGGAGAAGAAGAAATAACATATTTTTAGTAGCTTTTATTTACGCATACTTGAAAGAAAGACTTTGAAATTCCTCATAGCATTTCCCTGCGAAAAATTATTATGGTATAGTGTGTAACCCACCGTAAAGTAATGGGGACTCTTTACTAGATGTTATTAATATTGTAATATTTGAGGATCAAACGCCTGAACCACTGACATTATTAAAGATTAAATATTATTAAATATATTTTGATGCTTCCATTGAGATCCAGGCTTCAACTATTTACGCTTCCCAAATCGCAGGGCTGACAAACAATAATAAGGAAAATTAATAACTATCAGGGTAAACAAAATAGGTATCAGGTATATCTGGTCGAGAGAGACACAATAAAGGATTTCCGCGCACGAATACTCTCCACAAATTTTGTTATCTGAATTTCCATGCCATTTCTGCGAAATAACTCTTAGGCAGCATGGTCGCTGTTAAATCTATTACTGTTTTTCTTCCTAAGTGATGGTTGCGTAAAGGAAGGACGTCCGCTTTATCCTTTTAGCTCTCGTGACTAATGCCATCATATTAACCAAACTCTTTCTCTTTCTCTTCCTCTCTTTTCCGGTAAATTTTTAATAAAGTAATGTTTGCCTTCCATATCACCTATATGATCAGAAAAACATGGATTTTGACTTTAGAATGTATATTCATATATATACCATTCTGTTGTTTTTGTGTTTGTGTATGTGTTTGAGTATGTGTGTGTGTGTGTGTGTGTGTGAAGTAGGGAAACATCAAAATGTTGACTGGCTTTTTTTTTTACACGAAAGCTTTTTCAGATGTAGAATAATAAAACTTCGGAATATTTTCGTAACTTTGGCTCCAAAATGACAAACAAAATACCAAATAAAAACTACTATTAGTATTAATAATAATATTAAGAATAGCAAATTAGTGACGGTCATCTCTCTCTCTCTCTCTCTCTCTCTCTCTCTCTCTCTCTCTCTCTCTCTCTCTCTGACTTTAGGAGGAAGGCATTTCAATGCAAGTGGATACTGTGTCTTCTCTGCATGACTTGACCTTCTTAAAATTAAATCCCTTGCCACTGGCTTCTTTTTCTTATTCCTCTTCTCTTCCTCTTCTTCTTCTTCATCTCCAGCAGCTATTTCACCTGAAGGAGTTCGCATTAGCACTCCACCCTCTTTTCCTCTTAGGACCTGGGAAGACGACACTTTTCTCTTTTTTTTTCTCTCAAGTATAAAAAGAGTTAAAACCTTTTGTTTCTTTTCCCTCAAGGCGTCAGGAAGGTTCCTTTTGTTCATAGTTGGCCTAGAGGAAAAGGCATTATGGTTGATCCTCACGCCTCTCTCTCTCTCTCTCTCTCTCTCTCTCTCTCTCTCTCTCTCTCTCTTAGTGTATGTGTGTGTGTGTGTGTTATTTAAAAAAAAAAAAGGATATATACAGGCAGTACTCCCTTGAACAAAACGTGTGAAGCGAGTGGTCACGTATTTACCTGAACAAAATGCCTCGTATATTTTTACTACACGGACGTGATGTTTCTCTTGTGCCTTATGCCTCCCTCCCTTTGTTTCTTTGGCCTACTTACTCTGACTTACGAAACAGTTAATCCATTATCGTTATTCTTATCATTTTTGATATGGATAAATGGGTGGTATGGTTATTTCGCTTCAGTTTACATTTTCCGTAGTTAATGCCTTTTCCTGATATCACAGATCTTTATTTTTTGTTAGAATATATTCTGATTACAAGGATGGATAAGCAGCATATGAAATTAAGGGAAAAATAAGATGAATATCTCCATAACAAGAGGAAATTGAAATTGAGGAAAATTTTGAATAAATATCTCCAAAACAAGAGATAGAAACTATAACTGAGAAAAAAAATTAGATAAATATGTAAGCGAAAATAGCATAGTTATTGAAACTCAAGAAAAAATTAAATAAACATCTACACAACAATAGGATACGAAACTGAAATTGTCTCCTCACTAAGACAATAAAAACTAAATATATGAATTTCTCACCGTTTATCTGAAGAATAAAGGGATTTTTAAAAAAAATTCTTCAATCCTCAATAAGATTGTATAAAAGAATTATCATGTATATAAAATAACATACGATGAACATCAGTAAAAAATTCACTTTCTTGGGAGGAAGTAGATTATAAAATATGGAAACTGTCAACGGTAAATGCGAAATACAACAGATTTTTAGTTTATTAACTGCATCGAAAAGGAACTTTAATACTCTTATGTGAGAAGCTAGTCAATTTTAAAGGGTAAGAAGATATATGGAAAACTTGAAGCAAGACGATTTGTTTGCATATTTTATCTTTTACAGTAAAGCCTCTGATTGTGAGTTACCTAGCATTCTGTCTTCTTGGGTCTGTGAGCGAAAAGGTATTGAAAATATGAACTTATGCGAGGACCGAATAGAGGTTATTGAAACCATAGAAAAGGGTAGTTACAGTCAAAGGGGAGCGTAGGAAATATTTCCGTTTCGCCTGTTAACAGAGAAAGATTCCTTGACAATATGGTGTGAGAGCATCATACAATAATACTCTAGTATATATTGAGGTCAAGCATGGCGAAATCTGTAAAGCTCTTTTCATAAGATACTCATTTAGTGGAATGGGTCTGATTTAATTAAATGCAACTAACTAAAAGAAAAAAAAATCTGTCACTCCTATAGGTCAACATTCACCATATTGTGAAAAAAAAAAAAATGATGCCCTTTTTCTGATTGTAATATATATCATTTAGGCGAAAGCAGAGGATGACTGGAGGTCAGAAGCTGCAGAGCATAGCAACGTAAGACAGACTGGATTTTGGGAAAGTCATAATTGTACTTAATAGCGATGGTATTCGGGTGCATCGCTTAGCAGATGGAATGCTAGTAGGACTGGATGATACATTTCACATTAATAGGAGTTTAACCCTTGACGGCTATATGATAAATTACACGTAATGTAAAGTTTTAAACACAAGGAACTGCCAAGATACTCCAGCTACAGCTGGAACCACTCTCTTTCACTTGTGCCTGAGGTGCCACTCATTAGTGGCACTCGTCAAATGTGCCCTTGCTGATGGTAACCAAATGTTTAACACTTAACTACCAGCCAAAGATGTTAATGAAGTCGTCTGCTATGGGAAGCTGAAGAAGAATGGAAACGAAGAACTCTCTCTCTCTCTCTCTCTCTCTCTCTCTCTCTCTCTCTCTCTCTCTCTCTCTCTCTCTCTCTCTCTCTCTCTCTTTAAGAGCACATCTGGCCAATGCAGTTTTATATATCATTATAGGTGGCAAAGAATTTGCCATACGAAAACTTATTTCTTTTCTTTTTTTTATTATTTCATAGGACGATGAATAAAGACGAATTGGGATTGTTCTATGCGATGTAAAAATCATTAGAGAGTTAAAGGAACCTCCCCTTTTGAGGGGACGATCATGATAGAGAAGGTGATGAAAGAAAACTTGAAGGAAATAAGAAAATCATGAATATATTCCCTGGTATTGAAGAGATAATATGTGAAAAAACCTAAAGAATATCAAATCGTCAATGGATCAAGTATTGGTGATTGTGCAACGAAAGAGGGAGAGCTCATAACCCTTTTAAGAAAGCGGATTAGAAAAGAAAGACTAGAAAATGCAAGGGTGATTATTATAACTGGAGGATAAGATGATAAAAGAAGAGAGAGAGAGAGAGAGAGAGAGATGGGAAAAATTTGGAAGGTAAAATAAAAGGAAACGGAGACACACACACACACACACACACACACACACATACTGACACACGAAGGTTACCAAGATAACAAAGATGGAGGCAAAGATAAGAAGCAACAGAAGCAAGGGGCATTAGACTGGATGGCAGCAAAAAGTTATCCGAGAAAATAAAAATGTAATGTATTGACCTATAGGACTACTAGAATAACGGGGCATTATTAGTTTGGTTTGAAGTTGATGACCTCTCACAGGGACAATTTGAAGGAGACGGAAGACCAAGGGAGTTGGAGACATACAAAAAAATAAGGATAATGTAATGTCACCAAAACAAGTTCGTCATTGGATGGGTTAGTATCGTTCTCGGCTAGCACTCTGCTGGGCCCGCGTTCGATTCTCCGACCGGCCAATGAAGAATTAGAGAAGTTTATTTCTGGTGATAGAAATTCATATCTCGACATAATGTGGTTCGGATTCCACAATAAACTGTAGGTCCCGTTGCTAGGTAACCAGTTGGTTCTTAGCCACGTAAAATAAATCTAATCCTTCAGGCCAGCCCTAGGAGAGTTAATCATATTTATATTTATATATATATATATATATATATATATATATATATATATATATATATATATATATATATATATATATATATATATATATATATACATAGATATATATATATATATATATGTATATATAATTTATATATATATATATATATACACATATACATATATATATATATATATATATATATATATATATATATATATATATATATATATATATATATATATATATTTATAAACTTATATATATATATACTATATATATGTATTTGTGGATGCTGTTGGTTTTTTGAAACTTGTTACTGATAAATCTTACTATCCACCCACTTCCTTAGGATGAAAGGATGCTGAAGAAATTCTTGTTTTTAAGGCATATCAATAAGGCCAAGAGGCACGGCTTATAATCAAGTCTCTTATTAGCCTCCATTAAACTTTGTGCGCTGTGCCACATATCGATCGAATCTTTCGCAAGACCTTCGGTATTCTTAAGGTGCTTTGAACCATTACGGTAATACGCTGAGCACAGGATGGGAAGCACGTGACAGGAGATGCCAACTAGAATTAAATTACATTCTTCAAGGAATATATATATATCTTTTTTCATTTTAGGATAAAAAATGGTCAAAGAATAATATTGATTATTACGAAGCGATACATTTGTTCAGTTTGGAAATTACTGACGATCTTGAAATTGCAACTCTGCTTTTCAAGATGACCGAAATACCATTATATTTAAACGATATAATAAAGAGTATTTCAACTTTCTGGCAAAAACTTACAAGCTTTCTTTTCAAAAAAAAAAACTTATAATAATTAGGACACTCAGCCTTTAACTCTACCGTGAAAGAAAGGACAAGTATACTTTTAATATGTGAGAATTGGACTTTCTAATTATTCAGAATCAGTAAATTTTACAGTGTCAAAATATATTAAATACCTGTTATAAAGAATGAATCGCTGCAAACCTCTACCTAGCAGCAGGAACCCATTATATATTCAGAGAATATTCGCCAGGTACTAGGCTAAAAAAAAAAACCCGCTTTAAGCTGCAGAGTGATGAATATTTAAACGTTGAACAATTCTAAATAGAATTTATATCCTATCTCAAATACTGAAAGGGTTAGCAAAATAAATCTTCCTTAAGAGAATATCTTGCATTCTGTGCATCCCTGTCCACAGATTCTCGGAAGAAATATCTTCTAGTGAAGTGCTTAAACTGTTGCCAAAGCGGTTGATGTCAAGGGCTAAAAAATTGTATTTATGCCTTTTCTTTCAGATTGAATTTTAGATTAATACAAATTATATAATAAAAGACTTTCTCTTTAATGATTTCATTATTATTATTATTATTATTATTATTATTATTATTATTATTATTATTATTATTATTATTATTATTATTAGGACTTAACTGAAAGGAGATATTAAACATATAATCGGAAACTCATCTGACGAATTTTGTTGAAAGAAATTATAAATGATAAGTCACTTACGAAAAATTAAGGTTATGTTGTTTTTAATGTACATATCCTGTCTCGATATTTCTGTGTGTACCTGAACCAAGAGAATGAATTTATCTCTTCCATAATTAACAGAACGACAAACTCCTACATGTACTCTGTTTAGTTTAGCATTTCAAAGCCGGGAAAAATTAGTACTTTATTTGCATCTGCTTCAAAGAGATGCAGTTCTCTCTCTCTCTCTCTCTCTCTCTCTCTCTCTCTCTCTCTCTCTCTCTCTCTCTCTCTTTCGGCATTTTCCTTTTGATTCTACTTTGCAAGAAATATATACCCAAGTGAATTCACTGCCGAAAACATAAAATATTCTTTATGACGCAGTTTCGATTATATGGGTTTCTATTTCATCTAACATTAAGTAAAACTAACTCTACCTGTGAAACGTATTTTCATCCTGAATAAGCTATTTCACTGTTTTCTCTCAACTGTTTCGTTTTGAATTGCATATGGCTGTTCCATTTTTGCCAGATTTTGCTGCAAGAAACAAATTTATTACTGAGCGGTGGATGCCGATACGTCTCTTCAAGATGTTGACTGCCAACCCAAATCAGTTCCGTAATTTTAATGTACTGCATTATGCGTTTCCTAGAGGTCTTTCATTTTGCGACGTAACAATATTAATTTGTAAATTCAGACGAGTATGCGGGAAACAGAAGAGAGCAATACTTTCTAGGACAACCCAGCACTTGAAAGGAAATTGCTGGTCTGTGCAATCTTATCATATTTCCCTTGCAAGTCTGTGACAGGACTCATAAACAAAACAAATACACTAACAGCAAAATGATTTTTATGGTATGTATATATATATATATATATATATATATATATATATATATATATATATATATATATATATATATATATATATATATTTGTATATGTGTGTGCGTGTGTATGTGTGAATTTAACTAAACTTGTAAACTTGTATGTATGTAAACTTGTGTTCTCTAGAAATCCGAACTGCATGACCAATCTAGGCAAACTTTTGCATGTTGCCCTCATTTGACCCAAGAAAGGTTTTCATGTAGGTTTCATACCCGATCCCCCGTTTTTCGGGGTACTTTATTTACTGCCGGTCCCAGCAAAGACCCAGCCTTGGGATAACATTTCGGAGTGGCATGAAACGTGAAGTGTCGGGAACGCAGGTTCGTGCATTTTTGTATCGGCTGTGCAAACTAGCGAGAAGGGGCTCTGCAGTGGCGCTGGGCCGACGTGTGACTCGCTTAGTGTTGGGTCAAGTAATGTGACTGGAATTACAGCCACATCTCCTCCGAATTCTTTTGTTGTGTAAAGTATGTGTACTATCATTGAAAATGCTTTTTTTTCCTGTGATTAATAATTCTATTGAGAATTCATTGCTTTGAATAAACATGTTAATCAGAACCACACTACGTGTTACTTCCTTTCTAAGGTAAATGATCGGTTGTCAGTCAGAGCTTTCCCCAGCAGCACCGGGTTTGTCAGTTATATATATATATATATATATATATATATATATATATATATATATATATATATATATATATATATATATATATATATATATATATATATATATATATATATATATATATATATTTAAACAGCCGCTGTCCTAATATTTTCGGATATTTGAAACTTATTCGTAATGTCTCTATCTTAATCGTGCCAATAAGAATCAATTATGAATCTTCCAGAATTACAGAAGATAATACCATAACCTCCACTACCTTTTATGAAATTATAATATTTTCTTATGTGCAATTTCAATGTAGCGCGTGAATCGGGAAATCAACCAGATTTTGCCATATACTTCAAATTCCATATAGTTCAAAGTGAAAATATAACACTGAATCAACACAAGGTTAAATTTACTTCATTGAGATTGCCGGCAACATAAAATTAACAAACACACACGCGAAGATTTATCTTTCTGAATGGCAGTGGGAGTCAGTAAGGTAATAATTCATGTTTATGACACGAGCGCTCAGAGGCAGCCAATTATGTTCCATTTACACAGGAGTTTGCATGTATGAGAGAGAGAGAGAGAGAGAGAGAGAGAGAGAGGAGAAGAAAGTTAGTAATCTTTCATATATAGATAAATTTATTTAGATAAATACCAGCCTGTCAATGTATCTTCCTATCTATCTATCTATCTATCTATCTGTCCGTCTATGTCTATATATATATATATATATATATATATATATATATATATATATATATATATATATATATATATATATATATACACACACACACATATATATATATATATATATATATATATATATATATATATATATATATATATGTATATATATATATGTATGCATATATATGTGTATACATACATATATATATATATATATATATATATATATATATATATATATATATATATATATATATTATAATCTTGCATTCTATTACTCGATATGCTTTTTCCAACAAAAAAACACTCCCTAGTAGAATAAATAATTTTTAAGATAGCATAAATTTAAATAGATTGGTTTCTCGGGCACGGGGGGTCAGTATATGATAAAAGGGGGGCACATATGCCACTTGAATTTATGCAAATCTCAAACACGGCAATCGTAATATTCCTTGAAGCATAAATGCATTGAGGAGTTGCTCATGCGAGTTGGACAGCCCAATTTTTAAGAGCATTTGCATGCAGACATTCTCTCTCTCTCTCTCTCTCTCTCTCTCTCTCTCTCTCTCTCTCTCTCTCTCTCTCTCTCTCTCTTCTCCTCATACACTCACGCTAAGTGGATTGCAGCATGCCCTTGAGCCCCAGTCGTACATCAAAGGAAAAGTATTTTAGAAATATTCAACGTTCTTTTCTCTCTCTCTCTCTCTCTCTCTCTCTCTCTCTCTCTCTCTCTCTCTCTCTCTCTCTCTCCATGAGCGCAAGTATTAAAAAAAGTCATCCAACTATGCATTTAGCCTGGGGCTTATACTTAGGCCCTGCGGTGGAAAGGGTGAGGAATTGTTCATTTCCAGGAACCTTATCAAACCTACAAACTCACTGACACGCAATTACACACATAGGTAAATACATGTACGTACACACACATATACAGACATGCATATATATATATATAATACAGCATATGTATGTATGTTTATATATATATATATATATATATATATATATATATATATATATATATAATACATATATTTTATATATATATATATATATATATATATATATATATATATATATATATATATATATATATATATATATATATATATATAATTTCTGGAGGATCTATGCAACAATACTTCATTCCTCAAAGAAAACTTTATGACTATCGGGGTCGCAAATCAGTATAATTCAGCCAAAAGATTCTGAGTCACTGATGCATATGGTATATCCACTTTCCTCAACTAAATAAAAGGTTAGGGGGTAGAAGCAGTCTTGCTGACATAAGGAACACTAGGGACATTGATTGCCTGTAGGTGTTATAGTCATAAAAGTTATGGTGTCCTTGACAGCATTGACCATATTTAAACAAGTCTTTGCGGTACAGAAACCATGACGCTAATAACTTTAGTTTGCTTCCCTGAGCTACCCTTAAAGAGTCCATCGGTGCTTAATAATTTTCATACACTGCAGCATCAAAGAATTAACCTGTGAATTACACATCACAGTAAATGAAGTGGAATTTGTATATTGGGGAATTGACGGTCTCAGTATATACTAATTTAAAAGAGAGAAAAACAATATATAATTTATGATTCCCATATCATTACTGAAGCATCTTTCAAATAAATTGTAGGTTAAAACATAATATTACAACTGTTTTAGTATTCGAAAAAGACAAAAGAGTAAGCAACTTGCATTGCCGACCAAGTAATTAAAATCTTTCGAGTTCAGAAGATTTTTGGTTAGCTACATCCAATCCAGGTTTCTTTCTTGCCCGTTTTAGGAACTAATTGTTTTTCCTGACCCTCACATTATTTTTTTGATATTTACGTTTTTTTTTTGTGATTCCTTTAGTCGAGGAGAACCTCTCTCTCTCTCTCTCTCTCTCTCTCTCTCTCTCTCTCTCTCTCTCTCTCTCTCTCTCTCTCTCTTTATTGCTATGAAAGGTGCTCCAGTTTACAGAAAATGATACCAAAATATATTTGAATGGCTTTGGATGAGAAAGTGTCTGTTCATTGTGTGAGCGCAAATATGATGATAGATAAAATAAATCTCACTTTATGAAGCTAATGATCTCATATATTAAAGTGATACTCTATTATTTTTCAAAATTGCTTCCTTCAGCCCTAAGCAAGAAGCTTCTATTTGATTAAATGAAACGAGTAGATCTGCTCGAAAATAATTATTATTTTCACATTTGATACTGATGATTGAAAAGTAAATCCGAAAAGCTTGAAGATTATTCGTGTTACGAAAGAACATTCAAGGTAATGGCTGTGTTCCTTTAGGTGGAAGCAGATAATCGTCGTCAATGAAAGATTACATAAGAGGATTTCAGTATGCATAGGAAATCAAAATACAGTACACTTTGAATATGATATCCACAGAATTTAACTATGAATCTTTTAAAGTCCAGCCTTTCTCAGCTATTTCACTTTGAAACTAAAATTTTATTCTGGTCACGGGTAGACAGGTGAAATAAAACAATTAAAAAATGCACCGAAGTTTTTCGGCGCAATCGAGTTTTCTGTACAGCGTATAATCAAGGCCAACGAAAATAGATCTATCGGTGGTCTCGGTGTAATGCTGTATGAGCCGCGGCCCATGAAACTTTAACCACGGCCCGGTGGTGGCCTGGCCTATACCGTTGCCAGATGCACGATTATGGCTAACTTTAACCTTAAATAAACTAAAAACTACTGAGGCTAGCCGGCTGGAATTTGGTATGTTTAATGATTGGAGGATGAATGATCAACATACCAAT
Source organism: Macrobrachium rosenbergii (assembly GCF_040412425.1). NCBI lineage: Eukaryota > Metazoa > Arthropoda > Malacostraca > Decapoda > Palaemonidae > Macrobrachium > Macrobrachium rosenbergii. Next base: position 41,178,690 of record NC_089783.1, on the reverse strand, counting down.
TTGCAGCCCTCTAGCCTCAGTAGTTTATAAGATCTGAGGGAAGACAGAAAAAGTGCGGACAGACAGAATAAGGTGTGGACGGACAGACCGAGGCGGCACAATAGCTTTTTTTTACAGAAAACTGAAACCAGGACGTTCAAAGAAGACAGAAAAGCACCTCATAGTAAGGGCAGCACTGACTGACAGTGAAGACACACCCGATGATGCCATCGCCACCCTAGCAGACAATCTGACGGACGCCCACGCTGCTGCAGACCGCTGCCATGTCCACACCTTTGCCACCCTTCAAGGAACGTCCATCCCTTCAGCGACAGACGGCCTTCCTTTAAGGCCACAAAGGCTTCCATGGCTGTCAAACCCTCCCAAGCTTCCAGGACAAACCCCCGACGCCCATTCCGCCTTCAGAAACCCAAGGACACCGACCACATGCAGCAGCAGTTGCCGCCGCTTCAGCTTTGCCGATACCACAGAACATTCGGCCCTACCGCCAAGACCTGCCTCCCAGGGTGCCCATGGCCAAAAGACACATGCAACGGCTGCTGCCACTCGCGGTAGTTGTAGCAAGTGTGTGTCCCTCAACCAGGGGCCGTACTAATGTACACAAATCCAACCAGAATTCTGATATAGCCAATTATATGTTTGCTATTAGTGCCTCTGTCTTTTTTATCCTTGATTCTACCACAGGTACTCGTTTTTTGGTCGACATGGGCTTGCTGTTCCCTTCTGCCTGTATCCAGTCAACCAACCAAATGCCCACAGCCATCCGAAGTCTGACTCACAGCTGCCAATGGCTCTCCCATCCTTATCGTCAGTCAGAAGCATCTTGCCCTTAACCTTGGCGACATAAAGTACCACTGGTGGTCTATCGTCACGGACGTCTCAATAACTCTCCTCGGGGCGAACTTCTTGGTACACCACCAACTGCTTGTGGGCGTTGCCAACAGGCGCCTCGTCAATGCCACCACTCTTTCCATGACACCAATCGCCGCAGCACCCGCAGAACTCGCCTCCATGTCACTGACTCCAAAGACGTTTGACAGCCTTTAACCCAACCCTACACAGGCCCCCCACTGGGTCATCGACCGCAAGCAGAAAGCCTTCCTCATTGACATTTGCAGCGCGACGGATTGGGTGGGCATCGACCGCCTGAAACCAGCATATTTGCTTGGCGACATCACTCCTCCAATCCAGTATTCAAGGGCGGGGCACCCTCTGCAACGCCGTGGTCAACTTTAAGAGGGGGGTATTGTGCCCCGGAAGTTTCCCACGTTTTAACTACAGTCTGTTGCCACCGGCAGCACACTTGCACACGGACCGTGACTTCCCACGTCTTGCCAGCAGGATAGCAACGCTTCTGCAACGCACCTGGTTTTCATATATTCAGAAGACATAAAGCCTAAAATCAAGTGCATGTGCACTATTGGTCTGTTAGTTACTATGTAATTTTCCTGGCCACTGATTGGTCAGCAATCCATATAAATTCCATTGTTGTTTGTTAATAAATCAGAACTCTAAGATCTCTTGTCTTAATCATCCCGCTAAAGTGTTTTAAATAAAATTTAGGCGGCTGAATAGGTTAAAGGTTTTCTGTGTAAGGAATGACAGAAGCGATAAATAGTCAGTTAATTACGGAACAAACGTACAGGATCCATCAAAATTGGGCAGGCAGTCTGATGGAGGATCCCTCTCTTACTAGTGCTTTTTCCTTTACCCATAAGCACAATGAAAAGTCTGACGTATTCTTTTTAAATTTCCTTCATTCAAGTCAAAAGGTTTCCTGGTAGGCATTAGAATTTTTTTTTTTACCATTTATTGGTATTCAGACTTTACTATCTTGTCAGCTTTAAGACACACATAGGTGATAGAAAGGCCTGCTGTGTGTTTGTTGCTGATTTCAGTGTTCATCGTAGAAGTTGATTCAATTCTTATTGTCCTACATGTTACCATGGCTTAAAAACTTCTGCGTTTGCTTTTTAATGTTGGTCTGGTGATTTCTTAGACTTAATATTTGCTGGTGCCCTGTTATTATAACAAGTATGGTTACCCTACAATTAGGACGTCTGATCACATTTTACTTGTTTTTTTTTTCTTTTGGTAGCAATCAAAACTTAGCCTGTATACCTGATCTGTCATGACCCTCAAAGGTCAACATGAAATATGAAGCAGACTGGAACAGCAGTTTGAGTGATTTTTGCATTTAGATTGATTACAGTTGGATATGGAGGTTGAGCCTGCTCTGCCTTTAAAGGAAAATTTTGTCAAATGACAGGCAAAATCCGTACCAGCTTTGGAAGAGTTATAAATGTGTCTCAAAGTGATTTTCTTCTACTGAAGACAAATACAATGTTACTGTAAAAGAAAAATACAATTAACAGGCAACACAGTAGCATTTTAGCAATTATGTCCAACAATGACTTTCAAACTTGAACAAGATGGTTAATGTATTTGACAGATTGCACAGCAATGTAACCCTAGGCCCCATTCTTGTTTTCCGTCATTTTAAAGTGCTTTTAGGTTGTCGGTTCTTTGACAGAATATTTTACTTATCCTGGAATATTGGCGTATAGAACATTATCTATTAGAAATTTTGTCAAGAAGTAAGTCTAGGTCCAAACTAAATTTTGTTTTATTGAGGACGGGATGTTAAAATTACTGAATTATTGGATACAATTTAGAACTGTCCAAGTCAATGATGGAGAATGCACCCTCAAAGGGAAGACAGAAGAAAGAACTCTTGTTAAACATACTGGGCGTCATGGGATCCAGTCTTTTTCGGTCCCGGGAAGTTTGTGGACTGGAAAGTTTCTGATTTATCAGTATCAGTTTCTCAACCTTCATGGCTTGGGTCTTCGGTCAGTTTTTCATAATTATTTGTATCATTAAATAAATGCAACGCTTTCTTTACGTAAAAATCTTTGACAACAGTTACGATTTTTCCATCTTTGCCGGATTAGGTGTAGATGATGACAGTACAAAGACCAACTGGGAAGAGAAAGATAAGAAATATTAAAGTTTTATGTGGATCCGGATGAATTTGCCAAAAAAAAAAAAAACATGTTTCGACGCGTTCTCATTCACGATTAATTTTTCTTACTTGCCATATGGGATATTGTAAAAAAAGATCTTATGCAAAATACTTCAGCAACTAGGAAATAAGTCTACTATATATTGCGTTCATTAGATTTTCTTAAAGCTGTTGTAATAAAGCGCGTTTTTGTCACGCGTTCTTTTGAAAAAATTAATTATTTATATACATTTGACATCATTTTCCAAATTTAAAATGCATATGAACACCCATCTGTAAAAACTGCATACATACATTCTAAATAATCCTTGAATATTACATTCAAATAACACCGTGGTTGGATGAAAGGATATCCCAGCCTTAAGCTTCCTATAATCGAGAAGATCAGCTCTTTATAAATAGGATTTTCCCTCAAGGGTGAATCTGGATTCAAACTTTGGTCGGCGGTTTCTTGGTAAAGATTAAGTCAGCCTGATGCCAACCAGGCTCTTGGACAAAAACAGCCTGCAGGTGTTCATATGGTCTTAATTCTCTTTACTATTCTAAGAATTCCAAACTGCAAATACTTTATACGTTGGATTTTGTTTTAGTCCTATATTTCTCTCTCTCTCTCTCTCTCTCTCTCTCTCTCTCTCTCTCTCTCTCTCTCTCTCTCTCTCTCTCTCTCTCTCTCATTTTATTTTACAATAGGAATATTTTGTTTGTTATCCACAGATAGTAGCACTATTTTTTTTATATCCACAGAATACTAAATCGGTAATATGACATTCGTTATTGCATAGCCGTTGACTTACGAGGTCCTTGTATTATTAATTTTATTTCCGTTTTATATTTATATATTTGCCTTGATGTTGTATGATAAGAAAATGATATTCATTTTCCAACTTGAAGAAAAGATAATTCTTTTGTAAACTGCCTCTTCTCAGTAACGAAAATTTATTTCACCCATGAATTAATCTAATCAGTACAATTTCTTCCACGGAATGAGGGCGCAGGGATAAACGAGATGCCGTTAAGATAATCGAGTAGGAAAAAATATTTATTTTATAAACTTTATTTTTTGGGGGATCAGCAATTAAATAAAAATTCTATTTCATGGATTACTTATCATTTTATGCATTCCCATTCTCTTTATACATCGTTCAAATGATTGTCAAGATTTTATTGTTTATTGAAAAAAAATGCATTACCATTCTTCTCATACTGACAAAACATCAAATTTTATTCCATTATTTGGGTAAAATCAATCCGAAAATACTAGCAAAATTAATAAACAGTAAAAACCTTCCACACTGACATGGAGAATTCGAATATCTGACAACAAAGAACCATAGACTCATATTTGCCCTGCAAGAAACTCTGGGTTGGTTTTGTCCTCTTTACTTCGAGGGGAAAGAGAAGAGGGGAAGGAAGTCTGACTGTAAGGTACGCTTGGGAAAATGAAGAGGGGACGAGAAGAGGAGAAAATGAAAGTGGAGTCTCTCGCAATATTTATTAAGGGGTCAGAGATGGTTTCCTTGCTGTAACGAGTTGTACGGAAGGTCTCCAAGGTTTGTTACTGAACAGCCACGCACAAACATAAACACACATAAAAGATATGTATATATATGCTTATAAATAAATATATATATGTATATATATATATATATATATATATATATATATATATATTTATATATATATATATATATATATATATATATATATATATATATATATATATATATATATATATATATATATATATATATATATATATAACTTGTTTCCTCCTCAATATATATATATATATATATATATATATATATATATATATATATATATATATATATATATATATATATATATATATATATATATATATATATATATATATATGTGTGTGTGTGTGTGTACATATATGTGTGTGTATATATATACATGTATATATATATATATATATATATATATATATATATATATATATATATATATATATATATATATATATATATATATACATATATAAACAAGAAATATTACAAATATCTTGATATTGAAGTACAAAGAAAATAGTAATCCCCATTTCTACCTTAAAGAAAGATAATACAGGTAAGAGTAAAGGGGGTGCTATTCATTAAACGAATTACCCCATATTCAATAGTTGCTGTATGGCTTATATGTTGGCAGTATTCCATATACGAATAGATAAAGAATAATATTTCTTTTGATTATTATGTATATAAAATAACATGTAGCTTCTATAAAAAAAAGGCGTTATTTACGTATAAAATTAGGCAAATATAGGCTAAAGTGACTTGAGACATTGAAGACTTCATATCCTTTTCATTCAACAATTTTGAAAATGTACTGAAGAGGAAACAAGAAAAGTTATAATACATCTTGGAGGGGAAAAAACTGACACAAATGGAAACTCATGAGCAGTTAAAATAAGGACTTGCAATTGAAATCTAAAGGAGACAGGGGATGGATGACGTGGATTACTTCTTGATAATATGAAATCGTTTAGAATTCAACTCCGTCCCATTTATTACATTGTCCTAATTTTACGTTCACTTACCAAATCCTTATATCTTTATTATTAAGGTTCAATCTTCAATTCATTCCATGACGATAATTACGGCTTCAGTATTTCTATTTCAATTACCAGTCCTTCTTTATCCTTCCAAAGTATTTTATGTTCATCTATCACCATACCTGTGTTTCAGAAGACAAATAATACATAACCATAAAAGAATTAGGGTCAGTGAAAACAAGTAAAAAATGCGCCGGAGTTTCTTCGGCGCAGTTGAGTTTTCTGTACAGCGTATAATGCTGTATGAAACTCTCAGCCGGCCATGGTGACCAGTGTTGTTGTGGTGCCAGACGCATGATCATGGCTAACTTTAACCTTAAATAAAATAAACGCTACTAAGGCTAGAGGGCTGCAATTTGGTATGTTTGATGATTGGAGGGTGGATGATCCGAGGGTAGATAGAAAAAGTGCGGGCGGACAGACAAAGCCATCTCAATAGTTTTCTTTTGCAGAAAACTAAAAATGGTGGCTTGGAGGAAAAAGAATTCATAAGACATAAGAAGCTTAAATCATCTGCAAATAATCTATAGAGGAGTGAGCCCCATATAAGGAGAATATTAAATGACTGAATATAACCTCACAAACTATATTAGAAATTTTGGAGAGTGATGACCAGACTAAACTATATCAAGCTACTAAGAATTTAATACTTTGTGATTTTTGAAGTAAACTTTATAATAATCCATACAATCTCGTTTAGGGTTTTTTTATTGACCTCATTTTCTATCTTATAACGGGATGTATTATTATTATTATTATTATTATTATTATTATTATTATTATTATTATTATTATTATTATTATTATTATTATTATTATTATTATTTCTCCAATATATCCTGATACAGTGATTTCATCGTGTAACGTAAGACTCAAAAACGTTTTAAAGACAAGGAGTTAAATGGGAATTCAGAATAGAATTTTCAAGTACAGAATATGTAAGAATGCTTTTGAATGTGTGTATGTGTGTTTGTGTGTGTGTGTGTGAGAGAGAGAGAGAGAGAGAGAGAGAGAGAGAGAGAGAGAGAGAGAGAGAGAGAGAGAGAGAGAGAGAGAATTACAAGTAAAATACATGGTGATTTGATTCCAATATTTGGGTAAGGAAGAAAACATTACTCGTTTTAATCTACATAAGAGTACCAAGTATTTGTTCATATTATTTAACGATTAATAATAGATCCCATCCACTTTCGATAATATTCCTGATACCGTTATTAAATCAGAAAGGATGAATTTCTTAGCCCTGAAATCCACCCCCGAACTTGGTTATAGAAGTCAAGTGGACGGCGCCTTACATTACTATTAAATTTTAATTGCATTTTAGAAAATATATATATTTTTATATAACGTAATTAAGAAGGATTAATGTGTGTGTGTGTGTGTGTGGGTTTGTGTGTGTGTGAGAGAGAGAGAGAGAGAGAGAGAGAGAGAGAGAGAGAGAGAGAGAGGGAGAGAGAGAGAGAGGGCGGGGAGAATGTTATTCATGATATACATAAAAAAATCACCCTCACTAAAATTGTTTATCATGTATCATGAGAAAATGAGTTTCAGCTGCCAATTTAATGTTTTCATGTGTCTAGGAAATCGAATCTATTAAGATATTCATATTATAGCGGAGTGGAAAATTATTGCTCATATTTATAAAACACAACCATTTGTTTAAGAATAAAAATTATCGCACGGGTGGGCTATAACAGAAGCATGAGAATTAAATGAATACATATTGAACGTAAATATATTTTTGGTGTTGGAACAGTTTGACAATTAACGGACCATTCATTTAAGTTTGGATTAAACTTGAATGATACAAGTGTATTTTACGAACATGCAAGATACTGGCAGCGGTACAACGGGCACAGAGAGGAATTAGAGAAAAGTTATTTTTTCTGACGTGCAAAATTACCGTCAAGAAATAGAAAATATGCGATTTGTTAGTTTCGTAAAACCTAGGACAAATTTCTAATGAGCTCATGTAGCGTTATATGCAAATAGTAATCTAGTAAGATAAGTATTGTTTGATATTACTTTTATTCATCATTCCTAGTCCTCTGAAACAGTTGTCTGAAAAAATAACGCATTCTCAAAAAGTCCGCTGAATTATACAATTCTAACCAAGAGTTACACTTTACTGGTTCAAAAGATTATGAGACAAGTTTTCCTTGATACAATATTCATAAACGAAATCAAAGCCATAGGAGATTGTAAAAAAAAAAAAAGATTTCTTATTAAGTGTGATACCCATCAATCAGCTGAATAATGTATAGCTATCTAAGTAAACCACTCCGACTTACCTTCCTTCACCATGAAACAAGGAAGTTTCCTAACCGTGGAATTGCATCAGCAATCACACTAACATCTTGATTCCGTGGGCGAGCTTATATGAACTCAATCCACCCAATCAGGGTCTTTTACAATATCAATCTGAAAAAGTTGTCGTGAGGATTTTCCCACAGGATATTGAGGGGATATTGAAATTGGAAGAGAATCTGTTCTTTATTTGAAAAGAAGGCAATGTTCGAATATCGAGTTTTCTGCAAGAGATCCTTGCGTCCTCACATCTGTGTAAGAAAACAGAAAAATTTTGTGAAGACAGCGTCGGAGATAGATGAATAAAAAAAAAAGACAGAATTATCTCTCCTCAGTATTTATAGCGTCTCACACCAACAAAAAATATTCAACATTAGTGTACTGAACTCACCCATGCTTCAACTGTATTTTTATCCAACCCATTCTAGTTCGTTAGTCCTCTTCTTTTGAAAGACTTAAATTTAGCAGTCTAATTCATCCTTTCACCTACATTAGCCTTAATTCCACTTGTACGTGCATCCCCATTTTTTATTTTATCGATTCTTCTTACTCCAACAACTTTAACCTTTTTCGTTTTGTAATTTGCATTCAGTATTCATACTTTAATTCCATTTTGCTCCTCATGAACGTTTTAAGTCTATTCCCAATCCTGACATATGTACAACTAATTTCCTTTCTTCACTTATTCTGCACCTCACTTGTTTTACCCTTCCATCACCCAACATTCACAAAGCCTTAGACAAATGGAAGACTATGAATAAATTCTAACGTCCGTAGCAGAATTCGAACTTGCATTCGGATTATCAGAGCGAGGTCACTTTACCCAGCTGACATGGCCTTGAATAAAATATGCCATTCCCCTCGATCTTTCGTACTCTTTTGCTTCCAAGCCTATCTAGCACTTCTTTGGTCTTCCTATTCTCCTTCTTCGTAGTACTTCCGAATTGTACACTTTTTTTGAAGGAACCATCTTAAAATAAGCGGAGGTGTCATTACACCTACGCTAATAATTGTACAGCTTTGTATCTTCTTTTGTCACATATAATGTGAAATCACTTCGTCTATGCAGTCTCAACCCTTATTTATTTTTACCTTGCACACTCCATCCCCATAACGGGTAATTGGGTGAACAAGTCCTTCATAAAATGTAAATTTGGCTTCCGTAAACACTCCATGTCTCTTTCCCATGTTTTACACAAGTCTTTTACGCGTATCTTTTGCAGTGTGATGTGGCCTAGAGAATTCAAGACGTTCTTTTTTCTTAAATATTCATGTCAGCATTACGTGGGTGAACACTCGTAGCTTTCCACTGGCATCAATTTCACCTACATAATCTACAGGGCTGGAAGCTAATCCTCACTCTACACCTCTCTTAGATAATTAAATGACTCTCCGTTAATTACCCTGATTCGAGCAGTTATTAAGTACACTAACAAAAGCTATTAGGGGTTCTATGAACGAGGCAAATCCTAGTTGAGTCTAATATACTTGTCCACAAATGAAATGATGAAGATTTTGAACCTCTGTTGAAGTCTTCGTACTTGTTTCTGTGTCTGTCGGTCTGTCTTTACTTTTTCTATCAATTTGCAAATTCAATGGTTCTATTTACTGTTCGTTATGTTAAGGTTAGCCATTGCTTTTCTTGGAAGATACATTTTTCTAGATTTCTTGCTTGAGACACTTTCTTGTTTGACTCTGGCGCAAGGTTAAGCAAGGAGTTGATTAGTATACATATAACACAGACTCATCTACTATACATTAAATTATATTCAAACTGAGACCATTACGGGATCTAGACCACTACCATTCATTTAATGTCACACGAAACTCCATTTATTAAACAAACTATGACGTGAGTATTTCTAATTAGACAGCTTTACGCTGGAGGGCCTTTTAACTTAAGCCTTAGAAGTCGGTTCTGAATGACTTCTTAACGTCATACTCCCAGCGGGGTTTCTGCTCTATAGAATCCCTAATATGGGTTCGCTTTCATTAGCGTCGAGTTGGTGATATTGGTCCCTCGTTTAACAGAACATGAACTTTTCCATTTCAAACTTCACAACTGGAATTTCTTAGTCGAAAGCCAGCTTGTGATATTGCCTAGCCATTGGCATTAATTAACAGCATGCTATGTAAAACCTCTGTTTGAATTGTAATTAGACATCAAAACACTGTAGGCATTATTGAGGGTCTTTGCAGAGTCCCTTCGGCCCTTAGCTGCAACCTCTTTCATTCCTTTTACTGTACCTCCGTTCGTATTCTCTTCCTACCATCTGACTTTCCACCCTCCCCTAACTATTGTTTCATAGTGCAACTGTGAGGTTTTCCTCCTGTTTCACCTTTCAGACCTTACTGTCGATTTCCCTCTCAGCACTGAATAACATCATAGGTCCCAGCGGTTGGCCAATGTCCTAAATTCTGTATTCTGTTCTATCAGATATCAAAAAGGTTATACTTTTTGCTGACCATATATCTCAGAGAGAGAGAGAGAGAGAGAGAGAGAGAGAGAGAGAGAGAGAGAGAGAGAGAGAGAGAGAGAGAGAGAGAAAGCATTGTTAACGTATCTAGTGAAGATTCATCCACAAGAGAGTTATATTTGGTGGATGAACATTCGTTAATTTCATCATTAAAATCATCACTCAGTAACCACATACTGAAACATCCAAGCGAGATTTATCTCTCCATATACATTTTTTTTTAGGATTTATTGATCTTAACAAGCATCTCAGTGTGTCGGCCACGATTCATGAAATATGTCCTTTCAGAACTTCTTTTAAGGTGATATTCAACACTATTGTCGTTGCTGTTGTTGCTTCCTAAAAGGATTAAAATAATTAAACATCATGATCATCATCATAATCAAATTTCTGTCTTATTCCCTAAAGTACTTCAAGGTGTTTTTAAACACTTTTCTTTCTGTAATATTTTCATTTTAAATGCAGACTTATAACTTGCTTTCGAGTCAGGACAACTAAATTCGTAAAAAACATATGATGGTATTCCTTCTTGTTTGTGGTTTTTCTTGCTTAGGCAAGAGCCAGTTGATAATTTCAATACAAATGGGATTGGATCCTAGGCTGCATGGAATGAAAATTTGAATATTAAAGTTAGTTGCCGTGTCGATAGCAATAAAAACAGGTAAAAATGCTCCGAAGTTTCTTCGACGCAATCAAGTTTTCTGTACAGCCGCTACAGCCTATAATCAAGGCCACCACAAAAAAAAATCTATCTTTCGGTGGTCTCGGTATAATGCTGTATGAGCCGCGGCCCACGAACCTTTAACCACGGCCCGGTGGAAGTCAATCATACATCGTTGACAGAAGCACGATTAACCTGAAATCAAATAAAAACTACTAAGGCTAGAGGGCTGCACTTTGGTATGTTTGATGACTGGAGGGTGGATGATCAACATGTCAATTTGCAGCCCTCTAGCCACAATAGTTTTTAAGATCTAAGGGCGGACAGAAAAAAGTGCGAACGGACAGACAAATGCGACACAATAGTTTTCTTTTACAGAAAACTAAAAACGAAAAAAGTTCACTCGAATCAGCCTACTAGCAAATAGGAAGCTTAGAAAGTCCTTCCTGTTTTTAAGCAGGTTGACTGAGGGTTTCATTCTTTTACTTCTGTCGAAAGGCAAATTATTTTTTAATAGATATTTTAATTCTCATTCCATTCAGTCATAGTTTCTAATTCATTTGATATGAAGTTCTCAACTGGTTCGTACCCAAGCAAGAAAGACCACGTAACAGAAGGAGTACCACCAGGTCTTGTTTGCAAATTTCACTTTCCTTACTGAAATACAAGTTAAAAATCTGCATTTAAAATGTAAAAAAATTACGGGAAAAAAGGAATATTATAAAAAATACATTGAATTACTTTAGAGAAAAAGACAGAAATTTGGTTTAAGATTACGATCATGTCGATTTTTTTTTTATGCGGTTAAGGAAGCAGCAAGAACAAAGACAACAACAGCAATGCCTTTGCGAACAGCATCTGGCGAAAGAATCCAAGGAGCGGCGCGCGTGCTGTTGAGTGTGGCTCCTATGAGAACTGCTGCCTCATCAGGAGGCTTATTGCATGAAGAGGGCGCTCAACTTTCTATAAACTTCAACACTTTGCGGTGAAAGATAGTCATGGGCTGTTGACCTTGGAAGATTCCCGCTTTTTTAAGTCTTGAAATTAAAAACAGTCCACATTTCAGTAGGGCTTTTTTTTTTTTATGTTGGCTTCTCTCCATGTTGGCTCCTACCCCCGGAGGGAAGAAAACAAATAATGCGAAAATCTCGTCGTTTTCTTTTTTACTTTTTTGTTTGTTATATGTATTTATGCTCTCTAATGCATCTTACAATCCATTCAGCTCAAAACGCTTTTATATTTTCTGATATTATTTAACCTTTATGCTTTCAACATTCAGTTATTTTTTCATTTATTGGAAAAAATTGTTTATATGTTATATAAATTAAATCGTGTTATGAAAAGAATTAATTTCAGAAGCGGCTAATTCAGTTAATTTTTGTTTATTACGTAATACATTAAAAATATATAAGTGGAATGATTATACATGTGTATTTTGACTTCATTCTCTAATGATATCCTTTTTAAGGTCTAAAACATTTTTCGAGAATTTTTTATAGGTATGAAATCCCTTATCTTTCCCATTTGATTTCACAGATTTTTTTTCATTCGTGTATTTTATTTCACAAAGACTGCGGAGCCATAAACTGATAAGGATTTGACTATTTGGGTTTTTAAATTCATTTATTAATAAGGAGAGCTTTTTACTCATTACTCTGTGCCTCATATTTTGCAGTTGTATGTGGATGAATATGTATTCATGCTCTGTAGTACATATTACTATCTCTTTTCTAGTTTGAGATTTTTTAAGCTTTATGTTTTAACTCTCAATTATTTTTTCACGTATTTAAAGCAAATTAGGTTTATGTGTATTTTAAACTAAACCGTGTTATGAAAAGAAGTTATTTCAGAAACTGTTAACTCAATAAAGAACAAATATTTTGATATGTAAATTAAGGTTACCGTGATTAAGATGAAATAAATATGATTATTATTCACCATTCAGTGGTAACCAGAAATTCTGTGCATATATTGAGCGATGATGAACACCGAATTTAAAAGATGTGTCAATTTTGAATGAGGCGGCACTATAGCAACAATGACAAATATGAATAAATGTCCTTCATACGTTCCTTAACTTTTGTCATACCAAATTGGGAATATTTTTGTCTCTCCAACTGTTTTATTCAGGTCTTCTTTTTAACCTCCAGGAATTCTGCAACAAAATGAAAGCAGCAAAGATTGACCTTTTGAAATTTTGTTTATATCTTTAGCATTCTGGTAATATCTTTTAGAAAAAGTGTGGATTGAATTTATTAACCTTTGAAAGGCACCGACCTTTTTCTAAAGAGTGACGACGCTCGCGAAAAATTAAAGAAAAGTCTCGTAAAGTGAAAAAGAAAACTTTTACTGCCATGGCGATGAAAATTCACCAGACTAAAAGTAGATTTCGCTCTGAATGTTAAGTGGAATTTGTAAATTAGTCTCAGATTCTGGCAAACCTTTCGTCAGTATTCCATTTGCATGTTCATTTGGTGACTGATTTTTACTTCGTGCTTATCGTTTCTGGAGATTGATTATATTTCCCCTTTTACTTGGAGTTTTGAAATTCTTTAATAGTTCTCTCTAGTTTATGTTAAAAACCCTATAAATATGAGGTGCTTATCAATAGTCCCTTGTTTATCGGGTATCCACTTGCTTGTTACTGCAGACATGTAGGCATTCTGAAACACAAACACACTCACACACATATTATATATATATATATATATATATATATATATATATATATATATATATATATATATATATATATATATATATATATATATATTTATTTATATGTATGTATGTATGTATGTATGTATGTATGTACACACACATATATATATATATATATATATATATATATTTATTTATATGTATGTATGTATGTATGTATGTATGTATGTATGTACACACACACGCATATATATATATATATATATATATATATATATATATATATATATATATATATATATATATATATATATGTATAATATTACAAGCATGCATACATACCTAGGTACATACATACACTTATAAACAGGGTAAATTAAATTATCACAGAAGTGGGAAAAAAAATCTCATGCCAAGCCTTTGAAGAGATGGGGAAGGAGAGACGAAATATCTCGAGCTCCATGAGGCAGAAAATCTCCTTGACATTCAGGATGACAAAATGGTAGTAATCAAGGAAGTATAAATTAGCTGAATTATGAGCGCTCTGGCTGACGTCTCCTCTTACAGATTATGCAATTCTGAACTAGGTTGAGAGAGAGAGAGAGAGAGAGAGAGAGAGAGAGAGAGAGAGAGAGAGAGAATCTCTTTACATTGTAATATTTTATTGACAATGTCAGTGAACATTCCACAACTTGTTTAAAGAAATTCGTGGAATTACTAAAACATATGATAAATGTTCAAATGTGCGAGATGAAACGACATCTAAAGATAATGATAATTAGTGCGAAAATCATTCAAAGAGCGAAACAAAGTTACTCATATTGGTCATTTCTCTAGATCCTATATCAGGAAAAATGTTGGGAAGAAAACGACAAAATGATGGCAACATTTGAAGAACTAAATAAGACGAAGAGAGAGAGAGAGAGAGAGAGAGAGAGAGAGAGAGAGAGAGCAATTAGGTTTTGGCCAGGGTGTAATCAAGTCAGGAAGTAAATTCCGACCAAATCACGAACAGGAAATTGTATGAAGAATTGACTTTGCGGGTTAATTTTCATTCAGATGTAAAGGTTCCAGTCTTACCTATTATGTACAATTTTACCCGTATTCACAGATGTTTAATATTTTTACTAGACTTATACATTTATTCATATGCCCTTCATTCAACTTTGAATTTTGTGAATAAATGGAGAATTTAAGTTCACGTAAACCCGTAGACTTCCATCTTTGCAATGTCAGCAAAATCGCGTATCCCATCTATCACCATGCGATCTCTGAAATGGTTCCCTTGAGTATTAACACAAATTCGCGTCGAAATATTTGCTGTGACTATTTTCTCACTCCAACACTATTTCTTCTTTAACATCCTCGCCACAGTGGTCCAGTAGCTGAGGCAGTGTTTATATTTCACGGTCTTAATGGGTCTTTCATTGCAAAAACTGTCTCTTTTTACTGCTCGATAACTTCTGCGGTTGGTTGCGTCCGCTCTGAAACTATTTCATCATTTGTCGATTGTTTTCTTTTTATATTGCTGTCTCTCTAAATGTATGAATTCCTGCATTTTTTTTTATTTGATCTCTAACCAATGACTCATGTATTATTTCTTTCATCTGTATTTCCGCTCTTTTGGCATATTTCCCCCAATTTATGTGTTTTTCCGATAAGAAAATAACATAATTATTTAATACACAAAACATGAGTTTTATTGCAAAATTGCGTTTCTTGGATGTGGATTTATTACTTCAAGTTTGTTGTAAAACAAATTGACTTATTTCAAAGGGTAGCGTTTGAATTTGATCATTCGTAGGAAAAAGGCATTTTTTGCCTGAAGAGTTATTTATGACGTAAAACTTGAAGTTAATAAGGAGGCTAAATTCTGCTCAGCTATAGCATACTATTTGGGCCTCAGACAGTATTATATTTATAAATTGAGAATTAGATATCCAAAGTGAAAAACCTCTTGCAATTATTATGCCTTCCTATTACATGCATTGTATTTAAAATTGCCAATGTACTGACAGTATCATAATTCTGTTCCCGCCAATTCCAGAGAGAAAGAACATAAAAAAATTCTATCAGGAGACTTTTCTCAGTATGTGTTTTAATTTGCTTAAATTAGAATTCCTAAGTATAAAGTATTCCTAGTTCTTTGCAGTAAGATTTCTCATTTTGAAAAAACGCAGACCACAAGTGGTTTGCCAGATCCGTCTTAAAGAGAATAGCAAAAGAATAAATCAGGTTTAATCTGTGATCATTAAAAGTCCTGTATTTTTAAACTAGGCTCTATACAGTATAAATGAACATTATTATGCATAAAGAAACAAAAACAGTTGTATGAAGATAATCTAGAAGCAACCAGGGTATTATATAAGAACTCTTCCTGTACTTAATGTTCTATATTATGAAATATTCAGATTCGGTAAATTTTCGTAAGAATTTTTTTCTTGAACAGTACATGTATTTTTTTTACTGTGATTTTGTATATATCAAGGTTGTCTATTCCTGGCTGGTAAAATAACTGTCATCTGCTGTTCCTTCTAATGCTGAAGTTTTAAAGACCGCTCATATCCTTGCAGCTAATACAAAGGGAAGCCATTGCTTTTTCTGAAGCTGCACCCTCTTGGAAAGTGAATGTCACTTTTCTTTATTGAAAAGTAATATGTCAAACGTTAATTTAACAATATATCAATCTCGAATTTTTATAGCTGAAGGCTAATCTGATACTTTGCAGATTAATTGAGTTTGAACGAAGTAATACTGATTGTCAATTTCTTACCATGTGTACACATTTCAAAATTTATTAAATATTTGCTAAAGTTTTATCGCCACTGCCTTTTTGTGAGAATAGGTAGAAATTGTTAGATGAATACCATTGTCAGTCCTCAGAAAATATCACAGCACTTAATTAAAACGTTTCACCTCAGATTTCTTTATTTAACGTTGATAGTTATTTTTTTTACATGACTATGATCTGTCACTGACAACAGTATCAAATATCTATCCCCAATATGCAAAGGGATATTTAGGTAGAAAACATTAAAATAATTTTGTCCTTTAAATCAGCAATTCAGAATAGCAACACAAGTATTCTATTATTTTCACAAAAAAACTCTTTCTCTCTTCGGAAGCTAATGAGTAAATTCAGTGTACATATACTAGGTAAAAATAAGAGAGAGAGCGAGAGAGAACTCTATAATGTAGACCGCAATATCTTCCTCTTGAAACAGTTCTTACGGATTTATTGCTGCAGAGAGAGAGAGAGAGAGAATAGCAGAGCACTCGAGATGTAGTCTGCAACCTCAACCATGTACTATGCTAAGATGCAGATGTCTGTGCATTCCAAAATCTAACAGTATTGGTTCTTTAAAATCATCATCCAGCTTACATCAGTCAAATGTAGCGAATCAGAAGACCCTCTTGTCAGGGTAATGTCACATTGGAGAGGTAACTGAATGCACCCAGTTACTGTCGCGGCCACAATTAAAGTAAAGAACGGGGGGGGGGGTGGAGTTTAATATCACACCTCGGTTTTGCTTCCCTTATAAATGGTGGATTGCTTTCAGTGCTTGATCATTATTCTGTTCCTCAGTTGCTCTGTAGTAATATAACTGTCGAACTGAGTGATAAAGTTGACCCATACACTGATTTATGAAATTTTTTTCATTGACGTAAAGCTGAATATTAGGTTTTTATATATATATATACATTTCATATAAGTAGTCTGAAACAAATTCCTTATCAACTACAATGCTTGCATTTAATGGAAAATAATTTAACACATGACTGTATCCCTGTGGTATTCGTTGGTAATTTGAGCACGAGAGAGAGAGAGAGAGAGAGAGAGAGAGAGAGAGAGAGAGAGAGAGAGAGAGAGAGAGAGAGAGAGAGAGAGAGAGAAAGTTATCATAATGTCCAGGCACAACATTCCGAGCATGAAGTTTCTCTGTTGATGAGAACGCTGGGTACGGCTTTTGTGTCGTATACATGGTATTACACACGAAACGTATCAAGCAATTCGGTATTTATTGACTGTACAGAGCTCAGAGGTCGACATGAGGCATCTTATGCTCCTTGAACATCTAATCAAGACTTAACTAAACCAACAGACTTCTCAACAGGTAATTCGAAAATGCCTGGGTCTACTGTATATCCCTCACATAGAGAGCCTGGGCGACTTTTTAATGGTATCTGATTACCTTACTCGAAGTAAATCTCCCTTCTTTAGATAGGCTATTCACTTTGTCTTCTCCTTCCCTTATTTTCATGGAAATGTGTCCATTACGGTGGAAACTTCTTTAAAGAGTTTTCTGGTTCCGAGGGAAAATAAGATCAACCTCTCACGTCCTTTTATTGGCCCTCTAGGATGACGAAGACTTATCTTGGCCCTCTTTGGTATCGAGAGAATATCGTTTATAATGAGGAAACCATCTGGCAAAGGAGAGCCGGCCTTCTGTTGTGGTTATTGGATATATATATATAAGGTATCTGAGCCATAGGCTTATTCTTTTTCAAAGGAATTTCTTTCTAAATCGAATTACATTCGGGCACGTTATCCTATAGAACTTTTGATTCGTAAAAAAAATCCTGCCGTGACTGTAAAATTCATTTACGGAAGTTCTTAACAATTATATCGAATCTAGAGACAAGTGTATGGAAAGCAGAGGTAATGAGGACAGAGTCTCCACAGAAGCATTAAATAACATTAGATAGAGAAAAGGTTAATGAGGTTGAGGGCTTCAAAATTGTTAATAAGAGTGAAATCGAGTATAGGTTCCCTGGAGTTGGAATTTAATAAAAGGCTAAAAGAGGGTACATCTTATGTTAATAAATGTACAAATATATATTCTAAAAATAAAGCTCTATAGAGAACTTTCGAGAAATGTACGACGGAAAAGGAGAATTTTGCAGTTTTATTTTCAAGAGATATTGACGCAGTTGCGTAATTCTGGACTTGTTTCTCCATTTTCTGACTCATACTACTATGAGCATTTTTTTGAAATAGCAATGGTAGTTTTTAGTTTTCTGTAAAAGAAAACTATTGTGCCGGCTTTGTCTGTCCGTCAACACTTTATTCTGTCCGCACTTTTTCTGTCCGCCATCAGATCTTAAAAACTACTGAGTCTAGAGGGCTGCAAATTGGTATGTTGGTCATCCACCCTCCGTTCATCAAACATACCAAATTGCAGCCCTCTAGCCTCAGTAGTTTTTATTTTATTTAAGGTTAAATTTAGTCATAATCGCGCTTCTGGGAACGACATAGGATAGGCCACTATTGGCCCGTGGTTAAAGTTGCATGGGGCACGGTTCGTACAGCATCATACCGAGACCACCGAAAGATAGATTTATTTTCGGTGGCCTTGATTATACGGTGTAGCGGCTGTACAAAAAATTCGATTGCGTCGAAGAAACTTCGGCGCATTTTTTACTTCTTTAGAAGTGTGCTGAAATAAATAATAGTATTTTGAGGCAACACCGATGGACGCCGACAAGTTACCGGAGATAACTTTCTGGTTCCTGTCGACATGATTCATTTTCCACATGCAATGAGACTGACAGGGACAGAGGCAAGGGGATTATCAGCTGTCTCCTGCCGAAGGGTCTGGCTCTTCATCCTCCCTAGAGAATAGACCAGTCAAGCGTAATTTCCCCAGATACGAAAAGATCTCCGTCTTAAGGAATATATACTAAAAAGAAAACCTTGCCTCATTTCCTGCAGGATTTCCTGCAAAAGTAGAGAGAGAGAGAGAGAGAGAGAGAGAGAGAGAGAGAGAGAGAGAGAGAGAGAGAGAGAGAAAGAAAGGACGGTGATTGATAACTTAAGGAAGAATTTGATGCTTAAAAACTGAAGGCTGTCCCACAGATGGTTAACCCAAATTTTGATGTACATTCAACAACGAAACAGTAATAAATAACTCGATAAGTAGAAGAAGTAAAAGCCAGAGCTTTCATAATAATAGCAGCTAATTTCCACTCCCTTGGCTACAGCTATTTCGTCGTCCTGAATTTCGTGGGGATTTTCTGCTTCCTGAAGCTCGAGACATTCTGTCCATCCTTCCCCATCCTTTCAAGGGTTTGGTTTGAAGATTCTTCCTCTTCCATCTTTGTGAAGGGGGTGGGGTGGAAAATATATATATATATATATATATATATATATATATATATATATATATATATATATATATATATATATGTATATGTATATATATATATATATGTGTGTGTGTGTGTGTGCGTGCGCGAGTATAGAAGTATATATATATATATATATATATATATATATATATATATATATATATATATATATATATATATATATATATATATATATATATAAGGCGGAAAAGGAACACCTGGATAAAAAACAATTCTTGACATAAAGGTGCACAAACAAAAACAAGAAACAGAATTTAAGGAGTTTATGTTTCAATTCACAATTATAGAGCTAATCCCACAGTGATAAGGCATGTGAGTTATGGTTTGTTGCGTGACACTTTTATATAGCTAGATGTTTTCGATGGGGTTACTATTTTGAGTGCAGAGATATCCATATAACATTGTTATGAAGATTAATTTTTTCCTGGAAATTTCCTATATTGGTGCTGTAATATCCATGGAAGGTGAATCAGGGTATTTTGCATAATATTGGTATATCTTGAGTTATGTATTGGATAACACAAATGTTACGCAGTACATAAAAGGCTTTTTCAAAACATATTTTCCATATTGATCCCAGACATTTGGTGTTGAAGTGACTACCCTGTTTTATGTTTGTATTAACAATATAAGTATTGCATGGATGGACTCCCCAATGTACCTTACGTCTAACTCAAATGGCATGTAAGATTATGGGAAAATTCGAAATACATGTCATGTTTTAGAACATATAATATCATGAGTTACATTCAAATAATGTAAACAAAATATTATGAGAATAATGAAGTTATACTGTTGGTAAAACATAAGTTTGTATTATGGAATATATATAGAAAGAGATGTACATTATAGGTGAAATGACGCTAGTAGATGGAAGTCTTTATAGATGGTTGTTGAATTCTAGAAAGTTCTCCATAAGGGGAGTAGTGCTGTCAGTGCACCTCGTGCGGTGCAATGAGGCATTACTTATGGTTCTTTGTAGCTTCCCTAGCTGCAACCGCTTTCACTCCTCTGACTCGACCTCCTTTCATAGGCTTTTTCTTCCTTCTTCCTTTCCACTCCCTCCTAACAAATGTTTCCACATTATTTTCAACGCTGAAAATAGGTCCCATCCCTTGGCCTTTAGCCTAAATTTGATATTCAAGTTCCAATAAGAGAAAGTTGCTTCTGAAGAGGAACTATGGTTTTACTAGATACCTTTGTATATGTTTCAGGACATCAAGTAAAAAAAAAAATGGACTGCAGTTTTCTGTCGTTGTTGTCGTGTTGTTGCTGGTCGGTGGGATTAGTTCGGGATTGTAAACGGATATTGTATAATATGATGAATGACACTTCAGAAACTGCAATTATTTCATTCAACCACGTAATCGGGAAGCTTGCATTTCTGATATGTGAGGAAAACCTTGCTGTTGAAGAAAGTATTTTTTATGTTTTTACATTTCTATGTTGTTTAATCGTTAGAACTGACAAGTATCCTTCATTAATTAAAGATTTTTTGACAAGTAAGATTTATGATACATTCTAATATTCAGAAAGAAATATTAAGAATAATCCATTCTCAATATATCGATGTTGAGTTGAAGAGTTAAAACAGGTATAGCTAACGAAAATGTTTTAGATCGCAATTCATCCTCACCTTCGTAATATTCAATGTGAAAAGCAAAAATCAAACGAAATTTAATCATGGAGCAATAAAATGAGCAATAAAATGAGTTGAGAGTCAACTCAGTTTCCTCCTGCAATTTGTTTACCACTTTCATTAAAGTCTTGTTACCTCCTCGGCTGATTTGACCAAAGCAGAATACAGAACTCGCCGAATTTTCGTTCCAAATTGAAATGTCCAACATTTGTCAGTATTGCAAAAGCAATCTTTTCGGGTCACTGCATTAGAGGCAATTTCTCTCTGGATGATCTATCAGACGAAATGAGTCCTAATCATAGCTTGGGGAATGGTCGCTTCAAATTAAACCATCCCAGGCAGGGCAACGTCATAATTTGAGGCCAGTACTACTAATCTTTGTGGATATATTTTTTTTATATCTAAGTTTAAATTATACCGCACCTGATATGAACCAAAGAAATCATTCAGTACTGAAACCCCACTTCAGTCTCGCGGACTAGGAAGTACTTACGGAGAAATGTTTCCCTTGTGCTTTAGAAAGTAACGAAATATACGTTATCCTTTTTTCATGAAACGGAAATGTAGCTAAGAGGATAAGTACAAACGCGTATCTTTAAATGTGTTAGCTGATAAAAAGGGAGTTGTTCTTCGAAGCCTCTTGGATTAGAACGCAACACAGATGAAAAAGCAGCAAAAAAGAAATTATGGAGTGGATAGATAAATTGGGACAGTTGCCATGCAAAGAACCCCTCTAAATTCATATATTTTATTGTTTCTCGAATTGCTATGGTCGACATTATAAGACTGGTATTTTTGCTATATTATTTGGAGTAATATCACTTGGAATTTGGTTGAAGAATGTTAATCTACAGATAGTTTGAAGATTAGGCGAAGTGCTAGATCACCGCAATACTCTCTATTACCATCGCATTTCCCACTGTCTTCTTTGATGTTTGATCCGTTTTATTCTATTAAGCTGAGCATTTTTGAGCTCTTGATTTTTAATAGAATGGAAATTCTCTCTCTCTCTCTCTCTCTCTCTCTCTCTCTCTCTCTCTCTCTCTCTCTCTCTCATACTATACTAGAATGTCCCGCCTTGAAGCACTCTCTCTACCACGCGCTCATGTGACACTGGCATGAACTGAACCACGATGTCTGAGACACCAAGTTTCCTTCAACTCGTTGTATTCAAATGTGGATCGAATCTCGACAATAAATTTCAGGGTTGCTCTAAGAGTAAGAGTTCCCGCTAGCCTGAGTAATCTACAGGAACAGTGTGCTCTGGGCATACCGCGCACGCTTACTTTTACAGGAGAAACGTCCTTCATCATCACTAAGACTATACAGTAGGCAATTATTGAAAGGTGTAGTCAGAAGAAATCCAGACAACTTTCTCGTATAGTTAAAAGCACGAGCAGAAAAAAATATATTGGTTTCGAGATGTTCATTGAAAAAGGGGAGAAAACAATAAAGGAAAGAATAAAACACTGTGCATAAATCCTACAAGAAAAAGGAAAGGGAGAATGTATTGGGCCATTAGTAATAATATGGGTAAAGAGGGTTGACAGAAAGCCGAAAATGGGTTTGCTCAGAGATGGAAGTTTATTTAACAGAATCTTCTCCCAATAAAACTGAATGCCCTAGAGAACAAAACACAAGTGACAAAAGACTCTCCTAAGTCTTTTGGGAAAATGGTTAGCCTTTGAGTGAGAAGAAAAATTGGTCTATAGAGGGTCTTCCTTTGTGGAGTTCCTCATGGTAATCCGTGATTAGGAAGTTGAGTTTAATGTGTTAGAAAAAGTTAGATTCAAGTAAATTTTAAACACTTCATTGAAAGTTGAAAGCACCAGGCCAAAAGTTCTGAGAATTAGAACTGACATCTTTCCTTTCTGGCAGCATGAACCAGATAGAGAAACGTAAGTACAGGATTAATAATGCAGCAATAACTGACTAACATAAATTATATTTGCTTTTAAATCCTGCATCTTCGAGCTATTGTCGTGACAATCCATATCTAACAGCTTCCACAATATGAAATCGTTTTCTCATTATCTTTCCCACAAGGCGTCCTCTTAAATATTAACACTAATAGTTCGCAGCATGCCAATAGCTAAAGACACTTATATAAAGTTTATCTTTACTACGAACTTATCAATGTTCAAAAATACCTTTCATGTACGTATACAATTTATCGTAGTTTTTGTTGGAAGAGGTAGGATTACATAAAGAATAAAAGAAGCATACTTTTAATAACTATGAATAAATGTAAGAATTAGCCTTAAGTCTTGGATTTCAATCTTCTTTTATTGACTACTCTGTTATTGATTAAAAAATATTTTCCCCTTTGGACTTATCTCTTACCTTACCTCTGACGAAAACTTTAAGCTTGGGTGTCTCTCCCTGTGATCATTAATCCCAATATCCTTGCTTGACTGACAGGCTAGTTCATCAATCTCTATCAACGTCACGGGAACATTCAGCTGCGTTCTTTTTCTTTTTTTTATAGCGTATAAAATGCCGGGGTGTCCAGCAATTAAGGCTGGCATTGTGGGAAGGACTGATCTATTAAAGAAATTTACTTAAGTACACCTTAACCAGAAAGATGGTTTCTGTTAAATTTTGCAGTTTTAACAATGACTTACGCTATAAATGATAAATTAGACTAGGAATGGTAAAATCGAGCCAAACTGCTGGAAAATAGGGAACATCTTGGAACACCATTATTCACTATTATAATAGCAGAAAAAAACACAAATCAGGAAAATTTACAGAACGACCATCAACATGTCAAACAAGCTTTAAAGTTCGGACGAATAAGGAGGATTCTCTTCAGTTATCTTCCCACCATTATCCACTTCATTGAATGAAACTTGGCTCCTATCATACTCAACTGTTTAATTAATTGGATGCTAGAATACAATTTCAGATATATTTGCTAATAAATAAGAAAAGTTGTTGATGTATAAACTCTAATGAAGGCCCAGGTGTAAACAGCTTGAAATGCTTGATATGAACATGAGTCCGGCACTGATGATTATCAGACAACCTTCGTATTAATTTAGGTTCCCTTGCTCTCCGTTTATGCACTACGCTTGAGAATTCGCTTCACTGGGTGATCTAAAAGCTTCGTTTAAGGTTTCAAAGCAGCAGTCTGCATGTGTTACTGCCGTGTTGATGATGTGTTTGTCTTCCAATGTTATGTTTTAATGCAATGAGAATCTTGGTTATGTAAACATATATACATACAAACATATATGTCTCACACATATATATATATATATATATATATATATATATATATATATATATATATATATACAGTATATATATATATATATTTATATATATATATATATATATATATATATGTATGTATGTATGTATGTATATATGTACATACATACATATACATATATGTATGTATATGCATATATACATATATATAAACATATATGTGTATATTATAATATATATATATATATATATATATATATATATATATATATATATATATATATATATATATATATATATATTATGTTCAAAGTCTAGGGGAGAATAAACTTACCACAAGGAGAATGCTGATCTGACTAGTTACCTGGACTAACAGAACATAACAAGAGAAAAATAAGCTGAAGGCCTTACTGGAAAGGGGTTTTGGAGATAAGCTCTTGGGTTAACTAAAAGAACATAATTTACAATGAAACAGTCAGAAGATAGGGAGAGTTAAGACAGGTAAAGGGGTCCTCAGATGGAAAAGGAAAACGTTTAGAAAAAGAAAAAGAACTACATGACTGTTAAACCTCAGATTCCTGGCGCTTTACCTTATTCTGGAGAGATAAGTCTTTGTAGATGTACCAGTATTGTGGGGGGCAGGGGGGAGACTGGCATTGGAAGGGGTACTGGACTGGATAGTCAGCCATGTGGGTCAAGCTTAGAGGGAGCGGAGGTCAGGGGCAGTGACTCTGTTATCGCCAATCTTCTGTGTGTGTCTCCCCCGAGTGTGGGTCATGCAGGATTAAACTTTCTGTTCTCCAAGTATGCGCATTTTCTGTCGTGGGACAAATGGGTTTTTTGGTGTGCCACCCTGACCTCACAGGTAGCTCTTTGACCACGTGGCAGGCGCAGTGATCTCATGGCTGGCCTGGGTGCCAAGTGATTCATTCGGCTTTCACTTTTATGTTTTCCCTGATTGCTGTCGCTCAGTGCCCCCCACAGCACTGTTTCAGGGTTACCTTTAAGTAGTGCCTGCGGCCTTAAGTAGTGCCTGCGGCCATCGGACGTGCGGGGCATTGTCTCCAAGGGCGGCTTAGTGACTGGAAAAGGGCTTAACGCATTCACAAGTTCGGGGAATGGAATAAAAGGCTGCCGAGGGAATAGTAACAAGAGCTTTAGAGAAGAACCAATTCCCCCATGACCGATTGTTAGTGTCAGCATCGAGATAAATGACTTTACTGTAGGTTCTTTAAAGGCAAATTGACTTGGGAATGGTATCCCGTTGCAATATATATATATATATATATATATATATATATATATATATATATATATATATATATATATATATATATATATATATATATTAGAATATGTATGTATATCATATATTACATATATATATATATATATATATATATATATATATATATATACTATATATTTCTCCATGTTATATATGTTTTAATCTATATATTATATATAGAAACAAGTGCTCTATGTTAATTCAGAAACAAGGCATAAATAATTACGTTATAGATAAATATTTCTTCTCCATATTCTTGAGAACAGATTTCATCGTAAAATATGCATAAGTAGGTATTTCTTTCATTATTCACATTAGTTCATTATGAAACCGTCTACTTAATAAAATATGCAGCTTGAAGCATTAGAAATGTATAAGTACGGATTAAATATGAGGTTAATTATTTACTGAGGCAGCTTAGATAAGTCATGAAAATTAATGTTTACTGATAAGGTAAACACCCTGTTTAAACAAAATTATTAAGCCAACTATAAGTAGGGAGGGTTCTCAAATATTTTCATTAAGACATTATGTAACTTTTAACATATATCACTGATTTAAATTCACATATTTATGTTTGTATGCATGAATATCCTAGGAGAATATCTTCTATGCTGACAAAAGTAGTTAAAAAAAAGTATTTTTGTTCCTTACAGCAAGTCTTCACAGTAGGTCGTATTCTGGAAGTCTATTGTGATGCGGTCCTAGAGATACGTTGGAATGGTCAATCAAGCAGCAGTACACATGTACAGGTAAGCGATGGCCCTTATGTTGAATTTTTATTAGCTAAGTGTTGATCTGGAATGATGACAGGATAGCTGTAAAGCGCATAAGACAGTGATTTGTACACCAATTGAAAGCCTTTGCTGCAGATGAGACCACTTTCTAAAATGACATGGGACTGGTGTCTTGAATAATGTAGACTTACCTACCATCCTCAGGATGTTTATGCCGAAGGTCGGTATCATTAGTAATTCTGAAGTCACTCATATTTGCTTTATCACTTCATAAATGCTCAGACTTGACGATTTTAACCAGCATTTGATGGAGGGAGGTAAAGAGATAGTAAAGCACCAGTTTCACTTTATCACTTAGGTCTGACCATTTGGATCAAAGTGTCCATTTGGGATAGAAAAGGCACCTTTTTTCGAGCCTGTGTTACAAAACATTTAATTAGGTATAAACCGCACTCAGATTCGAATTGTTATTGGAATATTTGAAAGCTTGGTATAAGGTTTTACAAATGATTCACAAATTACTCTTCATTTATTCTAGATGGTATATAGGAATGTTCGGATGTATTATTTCTTTACCGTACACCATGAATTTTTTTTCTCAACTGACTTGAATATCCAGTATAAAAAAAGAACTTTTTCTCTGTAAGTCTTGAAGACGGGGAGATTCCATTATGTCCCACAAAATAAATAAACAGCTGTAAAGTGTTTTTTGCGTGAGAGAAAAGACAACGAAATAGTATTAAGAAGGAACCCTAATGCAAAAGGGAAATATCTGATTTCGCTTTGGCCACAAAACGGAAAAGTTTTGCATAAATGATCTCGCTATTATAAGAAAACTCAGCTCCTTCGCGTATTTATTCACGATTCTCTTTGTTTTGTGGTCTTTCCATCAAACATAAAATGAACGTAAAGTCGTCAGCATCGTTTATTGCAAAAGTTATATGAATTCCAGTAATATTTTCCTGTGGTTTTCTGCTTCTCTCTCTCTCTCTCTCTCTCTCTCTCTCTCTCTCTCTCTCTCTCTCTCTCTCTCTCTCTCTTCTCATATTTTTTTTGGATGAATATCATTAAAAAGCCGGGTAAATAAATCCTAATTAGCAAATATAAGCTGTGAATGTAGTAGAAGTTAAAATTACACATAAAAACAACGCAAACTTTTCTTTCATTTGCATTATTGCAATCATTATTATTAAAAGTAAATCAAGGTAAGCTTGGCATTTTATTGCGGAATGTCTTTTCTCACTATATTAAAAAGATGTTCAGTAATTACGCAGCCCTTCTTTCATTTTATTTAGTGTAATTATTATAAAAAGCAAATAAAGGTCAACAGTTTATTTGAAAACGACTGTTTTCTCACTAAGTACTCATAACATGGTTGTATCACTGCATAATTTTATTTGATATTGTTTTGTATTACACATGTAGTACAGTATTTAGAAAATGAGAGTGAGTTATGATAACAGTGGTTGAGAGCCTCTATGCAGGACACTACTGGTTCTGCTACCTGAAATACACCCTGAGAAGATTAGAAAAACCTATTCAGAAGAGATGAAGACGATAGCTTTAAACATTTTCGAAATGGAAAATATGTTTCAGATGGAAGCTAGAATTTACTAGACTACATAGGGCAAGAGTGGTAGGACTCAAATGTTTAAACTTCACGGCAGGAGCAAGGACGGTCGTTCAGTGGTAAGGCTTTAAAATTGTCGTGGATGAAAGATAACGCGAATTGAGGCTGGGAAACGGTGAACGTGTACATAGACTAATTTATTAGTATAGCTAAGCTTTGTAGGCTATAGATGGGGAAACTCCATCCCTACCAACGCTCCTAGTTTACGGGGGTAAATGGAAATAGAATCAAATACAAATATGAAAGATTTTCTCTCGTTATTTGAAAACATTCGAGCATCGGGAAATCAACAGCAAATCGTAAATTAAAAAGTAATTACAAAGACCTGTCATTTTGTGAGCCGCTGTCTTGTATTTGGCTTTATTAAAGTACAAAAAGATATAAATTATAAGGAATGCTATGTAAAGATTGTAAGTATAAGGTTTTTCCTTTTATTAATTTGAACCTACGAATGCCTCATCAGTTACGAGCTCTGTGCCACATACCATGTCCGTAGTCACAAATTATGTTGAAACTGGAATTTAAAATAAAAATTTTGCCTTTATTCTTGAGAGACTGCAAAAATACTTAGACATGATTGATTTTGTTTTATTTGTCAAAACAAAACATGTTTCATGCTTTGCAACAGAACGTGTGTGTATAAGTAAAGTTATTCTAACTAGAATAGAAAATATTAATTAGAGCAAAAATAGATTACTTCAGATACATACCTGGTTAACATTGGTTAACGTTCTGTGTAATATAATATACGAAAATTCCGGAATAAGTTGAATGTTTGTCACTTCTGAATTGCTTGGGTACGTTTATTTCATTTACTTCATATCATTTAAGTGGCGTTCCAAAATCATATTCGTAACAATATCCCACATTCGGGTAGCAGAGGACAATCAGTGAGACGATATTCCCAATACAAAAAATATGCAATTTTCCAATACAAATAAAGCGTAATGCACACTCATGCACAGCACAATCCAATCCTTCAATTCAGTAAGGGAAACACAATCTTAAACAATAAAATAGGAGACGAAGGGGAATGAACAAAACATAAATGATTGTAGTGAATTCACGTAAAGAAGAAATATTATGCACATTATTCAAAAATCTGAGGAAGAAAGAACCCGGAAACTTCGATCGTTTGGCATCAAAAGGACGTCCAAAACCTCAAAGAGAGAGAAAACAATCCTGAAAGTGACAGTAGTG
>NC_089783.1:41074124-41146624 GCF_040412425.1 Macrobrachium rosenbergii | reverse complement strand
TTTTGGATTGTTGGATTATATATGGTGGGAGTGTCCATATATTCACAGAATTATATAAAGATATCAAAACAACGCTGAAAATAGAAAAGTATTCCATGGGTTAAATCGTCTTTTTAGCTCCTTGGCATCTTGTAATGAAGTATTCATCTTTCTTCTCTCTTGTAAAATTCGAAAAGGTCATGGCAAAAGTGTAACATGTTACTCTGAATTCTGAGTGGAAAAGAAAATGGAATACTGCATAGCAGTCACTCATTCACCCCAAGAATTCAGACTTTTGTGATAATGAAAACATACAGACAAAGCCGGTACAATAGTTTTCTCTTACAGAAAACTAAAAACAGATCTATCTTATTTGGTCTTTTTTAATACCGCGTAATACCCTTTTGTTATATTATGATGCCTGGCCTTTAATGAACAACCTAGAAGTAAGTTTATTTTCCGAGAAAAGTTTTGTCTTTTTTTCCTAAATATTTATATATGTTATTGCTTACTATGTCAGTGAAAGATTTAATAAACATAGAAAATGTTTATCTATTCCACCCACTAATGAAGATTTATGCAGAAACGAGACTACGCCTTTAAATGCAAATATATTGTATTGTTATGTTAATGAAAAAAAAGTTTTCGTTCATCCTTTAGTGAACTCTATTTTAAAGGAGTTTATGTTAGGGAAGCTGACTAATGTGAATATCATTTGAACTAGATTTCTTAGATCATGTATTGTTTTTAATGGAATGGCATACAGTCGCTGTTATTGTATCAAGTAATAACTAAAATGATAGCAAGAGACTGTGAAATAATTCTTTCGAATGAAAGAACTGGCCATTTGTTCCTATAAATTTAGTAATTTCATTCTTTTGACCTAGCCAACTCTTGGCAAACGTTTCCAAAATAACTAGTAAAAATGCGCCGAAGTGTCTTCGGCGCAATCGAGTTTTCGGTACAGCCGCTACAGCGTATGATCAAGGTTACCGAAATCAGATGTACCGGTATCTTTCGGTGGTCTCGGTTTAATGCTGTATGAGCCGCGACCCATCAAACGTTAACCACGGCCCGGTGGTGGCCTGTCCTATATCGTTGCCAAAAGCACGATTATGGTTAACTTTAACCTTAAATAAAATAAAAAACTACTGAGGCTAAAGGGCTGCAATGTGGTATGTTTGATGATTGGAGGATGGATGATCAAAAGACCAATTTGCAGCCCTCGAGCCTCAGTTGTTTTTAAGATCTGAGGCGGACAGAAAAAGCGTGGACAGAATAAAAGTACGGACGGACAGACAAAGAAAGCACAATAGTTTTCTTTTATAGAAAACTAAAAAAAGTTCTAAAGAGGCACATTTGCTGAAGTAAACAAAGCGATTGAAAAACACTGATTTAGATTAACCAGTAGATATAACTTCGTGAACTTTGTATTATTGAGTTAAATGCGTTGCTCTTTTGAAGCAACCACTTTCTCAGTTTTTCACTTTGATAGACTGTCGTTATTTTTTACCGCTATACACTTTGTAATGGCTTTAGCCTCTTCTGAACGTTTTGTATGCTTGATTTCGTAAATCTTTCCTTTAATACCCGTTTCCTTGTAACCAGGCCAAATATCTAATGCGAGATCGTTCGTTCACGTATCCATACAAACTATATCTAAAGCTGGCTTCCACGATACCGCAGTAGTACTGCACACACGCTCAGTAATTACTGGCAACCAGGCGTGAAATTGTCGGATATGTAGGCCCTGGTTTTACTGTATACAACACCTTGGGGAACTTTTGCCTTATTTTGGAGACAGATGGAAATTCAAACCTGAGGCAAAAGAGGTCTAAAATATTTCTCTACCTTTTAAAATCTGTTGAAGGTGACTGGACACATTTTTAAGCTGAGAAAGTAGAAACTTGTTTGATAGCAAGATACGAAGGATGGAAAATAATTATCTAATCTTAAAATGAGCAGATATATTGGTATTGCATAATGTTGCCTTGAAAAATAAGAAAAAAATGGTTGACAATTTTTTTGTTTTTTTTTCAGCTTCTTGAAACGTAAATGCAAAAACGTCAAAAAACAAGTGACTGCGTTCCAGGTCAATGTTGAAAATTTAACACCGATTTTGGCAATGTCGTAAAGGCATATTGAATTGTTTAAATTTCTGTTTATTAATTTACTTATTCATGTACTTAGTTTTATTCATTCATTCAAAAAGCGTGAAGAATCCGAGAAGTTAGGGGGATATTTTGGATATTACAGTATACTTACATAGACCAGCACTATAATATATATATATATATATATATATATATATATATATATATATATATATATATATATATATATATATATATATATATATATATATATATATATATATATATATATATATATAAATATATATTATATATATATATATATAAATATATATATATTATATATATATATATATATATATATATATATATATATATATATATATATATATATATATATATATATATATATATATATATCAATCATATGCATGTAACTTCATGTTTCTGCGTTTTGCTTCAGTTCAAAGTCGTTTTAGATAAGCTTTTTTCATGATCCCCATGCGCTTTTCTCTACTTATTGTTAACAAATAGGTGATAAAAAATCAACAGTATTATTTCAGTAGACATGAAGAAAGAGGTTAGAAAATATTGTGAGATAGGTGAATTTCTAAAGGTAGGTGAATAATATAATCTAGTTTCCTTTCGCCCCCCGAGGAAGATTAATTAATGTAAACACTGAACATGGGAAATTTAGCTCTAAGGCAAAGCAATACCTTTTAACACTACGGAAGGGCAAACAAAGATATGCTTAAGAGGAATTTATTTATGTATTATTAACAAAAAAGGACACTAACGACCTGTTATAATATCTCTTGAGGCAGAAGAACTCTTCACAAAAATATTTTTTTCCCTTCTTACAGAAGGTCAACAACGTTCCCTTTGCCTAAAAGAATTTGAATAACTCAACAGGAAAAGCTGAATTCACGTTTGCAATAACAGTGTAGAACAAGCAAAACAAACTTGCAATTTGAAATAGCAGGTTTATTTGAAGAACGGAAACGAAAGCTCGAACGTCATCCATTATGATTCAGGTTGAAGAAGAAGAAAAAAACCAGACAGGTACGGTATGGAAGTGGCTGCTTTGGAGAAAAACACGCGGGTTCAAAACATGGTCTTTCTTCCATTTAAAACTTCACAGGTATTCCAGCTCTGTTTTCCATGTTTACAGAGGAACGAAAAAGGAGGAGCAATTTAACTTTTATCAGGAGATAGCGAGCAGTAATACAATAATGATACAGGGATTAGATTTATAAAAAAATAAGTAAGGTTTAATTAGTGGAGGCTGTAAGATTGTAGCAAAATCATGTTTGCGTTCTCGTAATTCCTGTTTATTTCTAGGTCCTATGAAACAGACGAACCGGAAGATTTTTTCAATAACTTTCAATATATTATGTTAGATACAATGAATTACAATATGGTCTCATTCCTGTCGGTGAAAATGTTGACAAAATTTCCTTAGTGAACTGGGTATTTCCAAGACTGTTTAGAAACAAAAACATGGTTCACATAACCTTACAAATGATATCTTAAGAAAATCCTTTATTGATGACATAGTCGAATATCATATAATGCTTGTCATTTACTATGTTGAACCTGCTTTATAACACTTCATCTACGGATCATAATTATTTGTATAGTTTGATAGAATTTATCGTCTTGCCTGTATTTTAACTCCCATAGGTTACACTGCTGTAATTTTGTGTTAATTGTCTTTTCTCAAAATAGTGGGCATTTCAGCTCACACCGAATTAATTAACCTCAAGAAATGATGAGAAATATACATTTGCCCTAAACTACTTACCATTCCAGCTCAGAATATCACTGCACATTAGATGGGGCGTCCCGAGTAGGTACAATTGTCATACCAAATACTGACGTACTGTATATCAATAATAATAAATAGTAACACGAAAATCATGTCTATGGAGTAACGGTAGACAGGATGTAAATAAATAAGTACATTGGACTTCTTGAATTTCCTGAATTTGATCTGGAGGGGGGCAAGGGTTGTGAACTATTTTTGGGCAGTCTCTGTGAAAGGGTATGTGACCGTTAGGGCGTTTCAAAGGGCAGTTAGAACAGGTCTTTCTCGGCATCTCGCGACACTGAAGAATTATTTTCTAAAATAGAAAGCTTAGGGAAATGAGAAATTGATCTTAAAAATTCAGTTATTCTTTAAGGACCACGGATTTCCACTCGTCTAAGCCAAATTAACTAGCTTGTGGGAAGTAGTTATAAGCCT
Organism: Macrobrachium rosenbergii; assembly: GCF_040412425.1. Taxonomy (NCBI): domain Eukaryota; kingdom Metazoa; phylum Arthropoda; class Malacostraca; order Decapoda; family Palaemonidae; genus Macrobrachium; species Macrobrachium rosenbergii. The sequence goes on along the minus strand of NC_089783.1, from coordinate 41,142,307 downwards.
CGGATACATAAAGGGAACTATCGGAAAGTCTTGTTTTGCTGCAGTCTCTGAAAATGTCAAGGGTGACCACATGAGTATTTTTCAGTGCTGGGCCACTTGGCCTTGAAAACAGAGAGAGCAATTTGAGGAGCGATCATTGAGGATATTGAAAACGTGCATGGAGCATCAAGATGAAGGCCGGAATAAAGGGATGGAGCAAAAGATATCTTTCACCACACGATGCTTTGTAACGCTGTATGATAAAAGGTCAAGAATGGAACAAGATGTTGGTAGTTACAGTAGTTCTTGTGGTGTGATGTCAATATTTCCTTTTTTTTGTATGGGAACAGAATTTCTATTCCAGGTAAAGATGTATAGTACAATGATTAACGATAAAGTTGAGGGTAAATATCGACACTAAAATAAATGGAATGACAAACGTATTTTGGGAAATATGAGAAATAATCTTTCGTCAAGAAAAGAGAAGCCGTACATCAAAATATTAATTGAATCAGTCTAATAGTTATACAGTTAAAATACTGGAAAAAATATCATCCCTTCAAAAATATTCTCATTATTTTTCCACATTTGTCTGAATTTCTTTCTGAAATTCCGGTTTTATTAGTTTTCTGTAAAAGAAAATATTGAGATGGCTATTTGTCTGTCCGTCCCCACTTTTTCTGTTCGCCCTCAGATCCTAAAAACTACTGAGGCTAGAGGGCTGCAAATTGGCATGTTGATCATCCACCCTCCAATCATCAAACGAACCAAATTTCATCCCTCTAGCCTCAGTAGTGTTTATTTTATTTAAGGATAAAGTTAGCCATGATCGTGAGTCTGGCACCGCTATATGTGCCAACAACACAGGCCACCACATGGCCGTGGCTGAGAGTTTCATATAGTAGTAAGCTATACGCTGTACAGAAAACTGGATTGCGCAGAAGAAACTTCGGCGCATTTTTTACTTGATATTTATTGGACCTGTTAAAAAGAAAATTCCATATACTTTTCTTCAAGGAAAGTCTCGCACCAACTTCCCACATTAGCATTGACGTAGGATTTTCTTCGTTATCAGGGACCCACTTCATCCCTTGTAAACAAAAGGCTTTGTACAGGACATTCATAACAATTCCTTATCAAAACATTGATAAGACTTGCTTCAATATTCCGCGAACATTCTTTTGTTGAAAACGTTTCTCCTTTTTGTGAACCAAGTGATTTTTTTTTATTTCAAAAGAATAGCTTTATGTTATTACATAACATCTGATTTAGTTCTACGCGCTTAACTTACAAACACACACACACACACACATATATATATTTATATATTTTATTATATATATATATATATATATATATATATATATATATATATATATATATATATATATATATATATATATATATATATATATATATATATCATTCCTGTGTACGTGCATGTGTGTGCAAATGCATTGATTATCAGAGAGACAAAGATAATATAGGGAGAATTGTAAACAGTATAAAACGGTAGTCACTTTTATCACCCCTAATTTTTTTAATATTCCCTGCGGTCACAACGTGAGATATAAAGCAACAATTTGACACCTCACCATTGCAATACCAAAAAAATAAGGAGCAAATCAGTATACACTAATATTATCGTCGGTTCTCTCTCAATTCTTCTCTTCCATTATTTCAAGATTGGCAATGCTTCTCTCCCTCCGTTGGGTAGCTCGTTATATTCTACATCACCTACGCGGGCGCTTTAGGGTGGGCACTAAAGACTCAATTGCGGTGTTGTTGCACAGGCTTAAGACAATCACCCCTCGTTTGTTGTTCCTCCCACATTTTCAGCCTATACTCCTGGTATGGTACCATTCACCCCTACTTAAGCGTAATTAATTTCACGATCCCAGATACACACTCACACACACATCCACAATCACACTCACACACACATACACACACACACACACACACACACACACACACACATATATATATATATATATATATATATATATATATATATATATATATATATATATATATATATATATATATATATATATATATACATATATATATATATATATATATAACACATATATATATGTATAATTATATATATAAATAAAATTTATATATATGTATATATACACATACATACATACATATATATATATATATATATATATATATATATATATATATATATATATATATATATATATATATATGTATATATGATAATACAAGTAACCCTTTGTATACGCTTTTAGCAGGAGAGGAACTACAGCTATATTACTGGTGATTTGGGGAATTACACCTCCCTTCTCCTTGACAGTGCCGCATCTGCACATAAACTCAGAGAATAATGTATACCCATCTCTCTCAAAAAGAATTCGAATCTAGGTCATCTAGTTACTGAGATTAGTTTTAATTTAATCGGAGTGAATTTTACAACATTCAGTTGTCTTGGTTTTCAGTATTTTTGAAGAAATGTTGCACTCAAAAACAAAGAGCAATGTTAAATTTGCATGCTGCTTATAAAGAAGATTGTCACAGAAACTATTCTTCATAACAAATGTCAATTTGAGCAAGAAATTAATCTTTTTTATAATAATAAGAAACCCAAAGAAAATGGTAACTCAAGGGGCAATGGAAATTCTTCAAGCAAATTGCAGACTTGATAAATTGAACATTAATTTCTAATGTAATGATTCTCGTTAAAAACTGTGGCACTCCCGGTATTTCTTATATAATATTTTACGTTTATGTAATTAGTAGTGGCGACATTTAAAAATTTAATTATTGATCTTTTATGTATTGTTAGAAAAAAATTAAATAGGTAAATTTCCTTCTAATTTTTTGATGTATATCTTTCCTGCGTGGTAGTTTTAAAGTCTTGAAACGCTCTGCCTCAAGGGAGCACAGCCACCCCATTTCTCCCAATTTCTTTCCCTTGGCCCACTTCCGCCTCTCTACGCTTCCCCAACCCCCATCATCATCATCATCATCATCATCTCACCCTTCCTGCTGCTTAAGCGCCAGGGAAGGTCAATTAAGGTAATTACATTCCTGTACCATTATTATGCCTTCTGGCTTTAATTACTGTTTAATTAAGACCTAGCCTTTCTTAGCTATAGACTTATAATGGAGTAAGTTCAAAAATACTGATAATTATTTACTGGATGATCGGATTGTCCACTGTCTAATTGGGCTTTAATTTCTTAAATGCTTCCTAGAAATAACTGGCACTGCCAAGTGGTTGTGAGAAATTTTTTATATATCTCTTCTGTACAATAATACACAATTTTATAATTTTTTGCAGATCTTGTTCTTTAATATCACTGAAAGGGTGAACCCTTAAACACGCTTTTTTAGTTTTCTGCAAAAGAAAGCTATCGTGCCGGCTTTGTCTGATCGTCCGTACTTTTTCTATCCGCCCTCAGATCTTAAAAACCACTGAGGTTAGACGGTTGGAAATTGGTATGTTGATCATCCACCCTCCTATCATCAAACATACCAAATTGCAGCCGTCTAGACTCAGTTGTTTTTATTTTATGTAAGGTTAAAATTAGCCATAATCGTGCGTCTGGCAACGATATGTGACAGGCCACCACCGGGCTACGCTGTACAGAAAACTCGACTGCGCTGAAGAAACTTCGGCCCATTTTTTACTTGTTTTGTTATATGAAAACATTTATTGCCTCTAGTGGTAGAAGCGGTCTGAGTGTAATAATGGCAGAAATAATTATCATTTATAGGTGACTAGCTACAAATTAAACTACTCCGAGACTGCTGTGTTGTTTTCTACTTGATGCATTGAATATTAATGCTTAATATAATGCAACTCTCTGAAAAATGTGTCTACTCGGGTATTTCAGGTAATTTATTTTTTTTTTCGCATCAGATGTAGCAGTCACATTCAAAACTTTAATCACTCATCTCTCCTGTATCGTAAGAAAAGAATGAAATGGGTGAATTACTTTCTAATACGAGTATACTTCTAATATATTTCTTTCCTACATAGTAACGTAAGAGTCCTGAAAGTCCTTGCCTCAAGAGACCACAGCCATCCCGTTACAACCCCCCCTCCCCCACCGTCTTTCCCTTGGCTTACTTCCGCTTCTCTCCGCTTCCTTTCATTGTAATTACCTCGCTTCCCTAACCGCCATCATCGTCATCATCGTCATCATCATCATCATCATCATCTCACCCTTCCTGCTGCTTAAGCGTCGGGGAAGGTCAGTTAAGGTAATTACACTCCTGTGCCATTTATATGCCTTGTGGCTTTAATTACAGTTTATTTAAGACCTGGCAGGTACTAAACATGCCTTTCTTAGCTACAGACATATAACGGAAATAATCCAAAAATGCTGGTATCATTTACTGAAAGATTGGCTTGTCCATTGTCTAGTTTCTCAGATCTGATTTCTTAAAATGCTTTATAGAAATAAAATGCTTTATTGAAATAACTGGTATTGTCAAGTGGGTAGTGGGAAATATTTGTTTTTATAAATTTCTTTTGCATGATGATAAATCAGTTTATGATTTTTGGGGGATTCTTGTTCTTTACCACTGCAAGGGTGAACCCTTGGACCCTGGTCTTTCTTTTTGTTATAATTATGACAAATTCATTATCTGTGTCGGAAGAGAAATTTTGAACTTATTATTTATAGGTGATTAGCTCCTGAAGCAAAAATACTGTAACTTTAAATTATATATCGACCCCACCCATTCCAAATTAAGCTACCCAGAGATGCTATGCTATACTGCACTTGGTAAATTGAATATTAATCCTTACTATAAGGCATCTCGCCAAAAAATGTGGCTAATCACGTGTTTCTTTTAATATTTTTTCTTTTCATATCAAGTAATGATCTTTCGTTTATTGTTTGAAAAGAATAAGATGTGTTAATTTCCTTTGATTTTCCCTCACCTTTACAGCATACTTCTTTTCTATATGGTAATCTCAGCGTCCTGAAACGCCTTACATCAAGCGAGCACAGCCACCCCATTTCTCCCAATTTCTTTCCCTTTGGCCACTTCCGCTTCTCTCTGCTTCCTTTCACTGTAATTACTCGCTTCCCCAACCCCCATCATCATCATCATCATCATCTCACCCTTCTTGCTGCTTAAGCGTCAGGGAAGGTCAATTAAGGTTATTGCATTCCTGACCTTGCCTGTGCCATTTATATGCCTTGTGGGTTTAATTACAGTTTAATTAGAACCGGGCAGGTACTAAACTTGCCTTCCATAACTACAGACTTGTAACAGAATTAGTCCGAAAATCATGGTAATTATTTACTGAAAGATCGGATTGTTCATTGTCTAAATTCTTAGATCTAATTTCTTAAATACCTGTAGACAGATATCTTGCATTTTCAGGTGGGTAGTGAACGATTATATTATATCTTTAATATTTCTCTTGTGTAATAACAAAGTCCCCTAATGTAAGAGAAATGAGGCAGGAAGCACTCCCATAATGAGGAAAATACTTGAAGTGGGAAACATAAATTTGAGAGTGATGGTTAGAGGGAGAACTACCCCCTTAGACATCAGAGCAATAGTTAAATGAGGAAGCACCCCACGCAAGAGAGAAATAGTTAAAGTAGGAGGCACAGGTGTGGGAGAAATGATTTTAGGAGATCTCAAAAACTGAAAGATTAGAGGAAGGGCCATCCCAGGAGGAAACTTAGTTAAAAGATAACGCATCCCATTGTACATATGATAGGCATAATGCAAACATTGAATTTTTATAGTGTGTAACTCTTGCTTAACCTAGAAAATCTTTATACATTAGCATATACTTGTAATAATTGTATATGCAAGCTAGATAGATTAGTTTTAAAGTGAATAATTTCCATTCCTAAGAAGAAGGTTGGAGTATTTAACCGAATAAACAAATTGAAATTCATCAGGCTCTAATTCACTAGAAAGTAAGCTGCTTCTCAAAGAAAAATGTCATCCCCTTCAATCATTTTTCAGTGGTTCGGGAGCCCTCTGCCTAGTAAATAAAGATAGAATAACCCATCTCCCAAAAGCCTTTAGGTTATGAATATACGCCTCTCATTTTTTTACTATCTTGATCCTGAAGGCTTGTAATAAAGAGAGGAAAACATGAAAACATTATATCCTGGAAATTAGGGATAGATGGATTTGATTTTTTGTTCAGCATCCTGATAACCTTGAAATTGCTCGTTCCGAAATCAGGTAACATGCTTATGGAACTCATATGGTAGGCTTTATTAAGAGAGAGAGAGAGAGAGAGAGAGAGAGAGAGAGAGAGAGAGAGAGAGAGAGAGAGAGAAGTTTATCCTGATTTAGATCTTTCTGAACATCCAAATAATTCCAGGTATAAATCTTCAGTAAGAAGGTCTGGCAAACCTATTGTGTGTTTACAGTTATTGCTATACAGAGCATCTTTTCATTTTCATTTAAATATGAGGGAAATTATCAAGGCTTCCTATTATCATTAACTTCGCAGAGTATTCATAAAGCCATGAATTTATATCACGCAAAAATGAAATCTCAGTTTTATTTTTTCATTATTACAGTATATTCAACCATATATATAGCTGTAGTTTGAGTGTAGTTTTCCAAAATATCACACATCTGCGAGCTCTGTATAACTTATAAATTAAAGACATGGTCTTTAACCATAACACAGGAACCTGAGACACGAACTTGTATAGATTTATTTTTTTTTATTTATTTTTTTATATGGCTGGCAGGCATGTATTATTAGTATTATTATTATTATTATTATTATTATTATTATTATTATTATTATTATTATTATTATTATTATTATTATTATTGGAAGATAAAAATATTCTGAAGTTATATTTTGCTGAAAAAAAGACAAAAAGAAAAACCAAAGAAATTTAGTGTTTTGAGATAGTGAGGCAAAAGTCACTCCAAGTAATAGAAAACTCGCAATTCAAATGATAACATGGCAACTACTTTTCGTCCTGTCTCTCAGCCACACTACTAAACGCAGCTTGTACAATAAAAGTGGCAACAGCCTTTCTGAATGTACTAGTTAATTAATATATTTTTGCCCCACCTTATTTTCAATCCTTTGCCTTGCATAGAGAATTTTACTATTACATCAATGGGATTTTATTTCCAAAGTATAAAGAAACTGTGTGTATCACTTCGTCAGAAAATATCATCAAATAACATTGTATAACTGAAATATATCACTGGTTTAAAAATATCATTCCACAACATTTTATATCTGATATGAAAAGTTGGGTGTACAGCTTCCTTTTTAAGGCTAGTTTCATTTATTTTTTCTACAATATTAAATTTCAGATTTCCTCTTCCTTAGATAAAAAAAAACTCACTTACAAACACAATAATCCAAATTTATTCTCGCAAACTTTCATATTTGCTTCTCCTTCCCCTGTACATTGGAAGATGAAAGTTCCAACGGTGTTTCTGCGTATTATTTGGGAAAGACTCCATTTATTCTGTTTCATCTGCCGTCTTTCTCAAAAGTATGAAATCCAAAGGACAGCTGAGAGTGATGCCTCTAAAAACCTAAAGGATGTTAAAAAAAAATAACTATTTTTTCACTTTGTGAAAGCGCCTGAAATAAAATGCGATTAAAGTAAAAAGGCCACGAGAGATAAAAGATAGAAATAAATGACCATCTTGTTGAAGACTTCTAAGAAGATGAGGCAGAAGTCGTGGGACTGAAAAGAAGATTAAAGAAATTGGAATGAAAAGACACAAATATGAATTTTTAGAAACGAAGAGTGTTATGGAATAAGAGGGGGAAAAGACGATGGAACGAAAGAAAAAGCAAAAAATATCTTTTAACGTAGGATAAACAGGAATGTTCCGGTGAACACATTTTATCTCTCTCTCTCTCTCTCTCTCTCTCTCTCTCTCTCTCTCTCTCTCAGACGATGGTACAAAAGAAAAAGCGAGAAACATTTCGCAACGCATGATAAAGAGATCCGTTCCATTGAATGCAATCTCTCTCTCTCTCTCTCTCTCTCTCTCTCTCTCTCTCTCTCTCTCTCTCTCTCTCTCTCTCTCTCTCATTATTATGTTTACGTTTCTGAGGTGATTCGTATTTCTGAGTATAAAGAAAAAATATAGTTTTATCGGATCAAGTTCCAAAAGGATCCTAGATAAGAGCCCGATCTCTTATCAGCCCCTGTGAAATGACATCGAAGAAAAGAGCCTTTCAAACGAAGGTGGTTCCAGAGTATGTTTGTTTGTTTTCGTTCTGTATATCGATGTGGACAAGCTTAAAGACTCAAAGGCAGCATTGCTAACTTTTTTTTTTATTTGCATTGGAGTGCAAGTTGATTAATCGTTAGTTTCATAGAAACATTCAAATGAGGTTTGCACATATTATTATTATCATGTGAAGTTATGCACAAGATTGTAAAGTTATATTTTTCTAAGAAAAAAAGAAATCAATAGACTTAAAGACTCAAAGACAGCCTTGCTAACTTTTTTTTATTTGCAATGGAGTGCAAGTTGATTAATAGTTTGTTTCATAGAAACTTTCAAATGAGGTTTGCACATATTATTATTATCATGTGAAGTTATGTACAAGATTGTAAAGCTATATTTTTTTAAGAAAAAAGAAATCAGTAGACTTCAGAGTGTTTTGAGAAAGTGAAGTATGAGTCACTGAAAGTAATTGAAAACTTGCAGTTAGAATGATATTATTGCAAGCATGTTTTAGACATCTCTGTCTCAACCATATCACTAAAGGCAGCTTGCACAATAAAAGTAGCAACGGTCGTTCTGAACATAGCTGATATATTTTTCCCCCACCGCCGTTTTAATCCGTTGTCAAGTATAGATAATTTTACTATTACATTAGTAAGAGTTTACTTCCAAAGTATGAGGAAATTGTTCTGTGCCACTACATTGCAAATAGCATTAAATAATATTGTATATGAAGGGTAGTAGTTTTTTCAATTGTACAACGTTCCAGTTTTCCATTTCCAGAGACTAAAGAACATACAGACAAAAAAATCTATAAAGTGACTATTGCAAACTTTCATATTTGATTTTTATTCCCCTGTACATTGGAAGACGACAGTCCCCGCCGATGTTTGTGCATTTTATTTAGAGGAAAGACTCCATTTATTCTGTTTCATCTCGCGTCTTTCTCAAAATTCTGAAATTCAAAGGACAGCTGAGACTGATGTCTCTAAATTCCAAAGAGATGTCGAAAATAAAACCTAGTAATGACTTTTTTACACTAGATGAAAGCGCCTGAAATAAAACACGATTAAGTAAAAAGATTACGAGGGATGAAACATGTTGAAGAATTCTTAGAAAATGAGGCAGACGTCAAGGGTCTAAAAAGAAGATTAAGAGGAATTTGAATGAAAAGAAACAAATAAGAACTTTTACAGTCGAAGAGTGTTAAGGAATAAGAGGAGAAAGGATGACAGAGCAAAAGAAAGGCAAGAAGCATCTTGCAACGTAAGATAAACAGAAATGTCCCATTGGATGTATTCTCTCTCTCTCTCTCTCTCTCTCTCTCTCTCTCTCTCTCTCTCTCTCTCTCTCTCTTCTCGTTATTATGTTTACGTTTCTCATCTCTGTGTATATCGTTTCCTTTGATGCAACATTAAGAGATTCTTATTTCTTGGTTAAAAAAAAACTTTCGGGATCAAGTTCTAAGAGGATCCCTGATAAGAACCCGATTTCTTATCGGCCCCTGTGAGATGATATCGAGGAAAGGAGTCTTTCAAACAGTCGGTTAAAATCTATGTTTATTTTGTTTCGTTCTTTATATATTATATGTAGACAAGCTCTTCACCTTTCAAGACGCATTGGAGTGGGGTTTGATACATCGTTTGTTGCACAGAGAATGTGCGAACTTTATAGTGCTCGAAGACTCATGGCTTTTTAAAAACAAAACCTGCTTAATTCAAACTCAGAGAATATTTCCTTAGGTTAATTCTGCCGAGAACAATGTGTGTGTTTTTAACGCTTGAATGAGAAACCGGAACAAAGCAGTCATTAAATAAAGCAGTGTTTAAAATATATAATTAAAGACCACCCCACCCCCTCTCTCTCTCTCTCTCTCTCTCTCTCTCTCTCTCTCTCTCTCTCTCTCTCTCTCTCTCTCTCTCTCTGATATATTGGGCTTGGCGTAAACGGTCAGTCCATGACGAGATCCAGATTCATAGTCCGACAGATTTGACCAAATATGTCATATATTTGACTTCACTAACCTTTTAACTCCTGAATGGGTTAGGGATCCATTCTGTGAGTGCCCTCTCCCATAAATTCTTTTTTTTTTTAACATTTTATCTCTTAAGTAATTGTTTTAAGACTTTTATATTATTGTGTTCCCTTGGCCTTTTTTCTATTTTTGGTACCTTTAGTTACTTATTTTTTATTTTCACTGTTGTATTTACATTTTCATGGAAGGTTCCACTTTTCTGCTGAAGTTTACTTCCTAAGCTAGGAATCTTTGGGGTCGTTACAAAAAATAAAATGAAAGGTAAAACAGATAATAAATATTTGGTAGTGCAATTTACCAACAGGGAAAAAATAGTTTAATCATCTGTTCTAATAAAACCCTTCAGCTGATATAGTTCATTTTATGACCTGTTAACTGTAGTATTGAATATCGAAAACTGAAAGCTCTGTTTCCGAATCATTAATTCAAAAACGAATAAAACCGTATAGCTTTTTGTGTATATGTATATACGTATATATATATATATATATATATATATATATATATATATATATATATATATATATATATATATATATATATATATATATATATATAATATTTATACGCATGAAACACACACAAACTCGCAGAAAGCAAGATTTCCTTACGAAAAGGAAAAGATGCCTTGTCAGTGTGAAAAGTCACACTTGCATCAAACCCATTTATCATTTATACAAGCAAACTGGTAGTGTACTATTTTTAGAAGAATTGGAAGAGTAGTTGCAGACTGTTGCATGAAATACACGTAAAGGAAACCTAAAATAAAAGCAGGTTACGATTCTGAAACCAACCATAAGCGTACTTGCATACATGAAAACTCGTAAAAGTTAACAATCACATGAAATCTCGTTCATGGTGAGACCAACAGAAATATTATTCTCTCTCTCTCTCTCTCTCTCTCTCTCTCTCTCTCTCTCTCTCTCTCTCTCTCTCTCTCAATTGAGGAGCCGGTCGACTGAGTCCTGAGTTATTGCTTCAATTTGTCCTTCAACGTTTATTGGATGAATACCGCCGAGGGACTTCCCATACGGCAAACGATGGATGGAGAGACTAAAAATGAAATTTCATTTTGGAAGCTTAGACGTTTCCGGGATTCACGGCGGAAAATAAATCGCGTTTTATTATATAACTGTGGCGAATGGAAAACTATTTCTTTAAATCGAAATCATTCGTCCCGAGTACGGCTCTCGACTGACTGAACGCTGGCCGTAGGGTGTGTGAGATTTGACCATGTTGTGCAACAACGAGGAACGAGGACGAGTTTCTTCGTTGAGCAACATATACAAAAATTAAATCCCTGACAAGAGTAATGCTAAAGAATGTGAGTTGTTGTTCATAGAATAAACTTCATTGAATAGTACCGAACAGCTTGTTAACCCTTTGGGCTTTGTCATTTCTAGATTTTTGGGAAAAGACTGCTGTATCTGCGCAAGGAGTAAATTCATTTAAATTTTCCTATGCATAGTGAAACATTTTCTTACTTCGTTTTATGGCTGATAGAAACATAAAGTACAAATAGACAATTGATTAATAAATAATTTCCGAAATAGGAAAAAATTTTATATTTAAACCATTTAATACATCACTAAAGGGGACAGATAGACAGAGAGGCGCTTTCTTTTCTTTTTTATATATTAACCAGTAATTTTAGGTGAATCTTTTCTTCACTAAATTTGATATGAATCCAATTGCACGTCATCTCCTTCTGAAACCTCCGAGGATCATGCATATTCACATGTACCTCCATAACGACAAATGTAGAAGCCTCTCGTCTGCGGGGGAATCCGGAAAGAAAATCCGTAAGTATTTTAAGATTTTAAAAATATTTATTTCCTTGAGCGGGAGCGGCAGGTACGAAAATATATCCCTACATTACGGCTGTAATTTGACACTGAATACAATTATAAAAAATAGTAGTACAGTTGATTCATGAAGAATAAGAAAAATATTACGGTGTATACAATTTCACCGCAATATTTTTCTTATTCTTCGTGAATCAATTGTACTACTATTTATTATAAAAGTCCCAGTTTTTACTATAGTCAAGAATAAAAAATAAAATAAAAATAGAAGATATGAAAAAAATATATTGACAGCAAATCTCCTCTCACAGATCGGAGTATCAGATTTCATAATCGCATCACGTCTGTTCGATGACTGATTAATTTTGTTCAGGTGATAACCTTGAGAATAGAAGATTGTATCATTACTGGTTCGTATTGCGTAGTACACTACTGTTAAAAAAAAATGGTTAATCATGTAGGTGACCTTCTCATATAAGTTCCATGTCAATCTCAACAACCGACGTTTTAAATACGAAAAAAGAATAAAATCTGACCTTAATTTTTCATCTGAGCTGGTGGTTTAGCGGAAGCAATTGCTTGCATTCGTAATGTCAAAATCCAACATTTACATGACAGCGATTTCGCACACAGATGTAAAAGCGTGATGCATTACGTCAGTTGGCACTAATAAACTAATTGTTCGTACGTTATCATAACAAGGTATTAAAAAACTGATTTTTAGTAAAGTAATTCTGTACATAACCGCGTTTCATATAAATAATGCATCATAAAATGGACTAAAACTGCATAAAAAAGTCCTCAGACAAAATAATTGCCGAAATAAATTTCAGCGCCACGAAAAGTGGGTTTAACTACTCAATCAAGAAGACAAGTATTATCGTAATGTTATTTATAAAAAGGATGGTAAATGGTGGGTGCATACGTTTTATTGCAGTTGTTTGGGCGTAAAACTGTTAGTTTTGAGATAATATATACAGTATGTATGTGTATAGATATGTGTGTATATATCAGCAATAAGTCACCAAACTGCATGTGACAAATGTATACGTAGACAACCACGTTAGAAGTGAAAATCAAAGACCAGGTACTAAGCGCTTTCGTGTATTGCGTACACTTCTTCGGGGTACAAAGAAGTGTACGCAATACACGAAAGCGCTTGGTACCTGGTCTTCGATTTTCACCTCTCATGCGGTTGTCTACGTATACATGTACTGTATGTATGTATATATATACATACATACATACATATATATATATATATATATATATATATATAATATATATATATATATATATATATATATATATATATATATATATATATATATATATATATATATATATATATATATATATTACTAAAAAGCACCTCATTCAAACTGGATGGTATCTAATGGGTTTTTATTCAAAAAGTTACAAGCTTTCTTGGACAATCAGTCCACATTATCAAGTACGGATACTTGATAATGTGGACTGTTTGTCCAAGAAAGCTTGTAACTTTTTGAATAAAAACTCCATTAGATACCATCCAGTTTGAATGAGGTGCTTTTAGTAATTCTACTAATGCACAGAACAATTGTGTATGTGATAAAGTTAATATATATATATATCACTGATGATTAATTCTGTAACTTTTATGAGCAAGGAAAGTTTTACTTTGACATATTGCTGTACGGTAAATTGATTTTTAAACATTGCTGCTATGGATTTCCAAATGCACATACGTCACCAAAATATACAAAATATAACAAACTACTCCTGAAGTCATCGGTGTGCAAACATTTAAAAGTTTTTCGGATAAGATATTGCAGATTCCTGTTAACTTGGATTAAATCAATTTAGGATACATAAATTCGACATCTTTGCTGTGGAAAAAGAATGTTAACCTGAGGACCATATAATAATATAATCTATGAAGGTATTGAATTGATTACCTGGAAAGGATAATCTCTATAGATTACATTATGTTAATATGATTATGGTTGCGTTATTTCTTCGAAATTATAATCATATCAAAGGATTTTGAGAAAGTAGAGTCTACTGTCTCTATCAGGCTCTGTCATTTTTAGTGTCAGCATTGAAAAGGTGGGGAGGACTCACTACTAAAAACATTTATAATTAGATGGCCTCCCAGCCTTTACGGTCAAAGACCAAAGGATGAAAAATCTTTACAATTTTCGCCCTGTACTTTTCGGTGCCAAGTATTAAGAGATCATAATCCAGAAAATACAATTTTTTCAGAATAAATTGTACGAGTAATTTAACCTTCATTTTTACCCTTAGAATAAAATTCTTTCCTCTATTATCAAGGCTTTGAAAACCTACCATTTTTAAACCCGAAATCAAAGTACTCATTTACATATCCATGAAGTAGTTGGCGAAAAGAATAATATTCCAGGGGAAGTATGACGTAAAATATTAAATGCTGTACATTTAGATAGTCTGTTTCAGGAATATTCAGTGCATAAAGACGAGCGTTCCAATTATACTGTATTCTGCCGGGATATTTTGAATTTTATTTAAATTTTAACTTCCTGACTAAGTTATTTGAGTGAATATATTGAGAACTTGAGTACTGACGAATATAATGACGAAAAAAGGAGCAATATGAATATGTTTTTGTTTATCATTAAACATCTTGGGATTTTAAATCCAATGAAAGGTTAGGAGAATTTACTTTATAATTGTCCATAGAGTGAATTTAAATTTACTTACTACAGATTGCTTACACTCTCACCAGAAATATTAGGTAAATATGTTGACAGAGCTCCTAAAATCATGCTCTGTTCTCCTAATCAGTTTGATAATGAGAACCGATCAGGCTTTCCGAAATTCGCTTTCGTATATCGTTAAATAAGATTCTAACAAATACTCCAGCACTGATTTATTCCCGTATTATTATTTCGTTATGCATCGCTACTTTAATGTTATTGTTCTTTACACATCCATTATATTCACTTCATATCTGCTTATTATTATGTATTTTAGTTCCAATTCAACTTGTGTCGCATCTATGTTTATCTGTGTGACGACTGTCGTTAACCTTACAAGGTATAAGACTTTACACGTCTCCTTTTGAGTTCTTTCGGTGTTTGTATAGTAACTTTATTCCAGGCCTGGTTTATATATATATATATTTTTTTTTGTATTTTAAAAGACGAAAGTTTTATATTTTCAATGCAGCTAAGGTTATGAAGCTTTTTAATCACATGTTCTACTGTTTTTATCATACTCCCAAAACAATTTTATTTACCTGTTAAAAAAGCCGTAAAGCATGTTAAAATTCCAGAGGGTTCGATTTCTATCCCGCTGTATGTATATATATATATATATATATATATATATATATATATATATATATATATATATATATATATATATATATATATATATATTATATATATGTATATATATTATAAATTATACATATATATATATATATATATATATATATATATATATATATATATATATATATATATATATATATATATATATATATATATATATATATATATATATATATATATATATATATATATATATATATATATATATATATATATATAGAAATTGATATGCATTAACTTTATTTCATTTCAGGAGATTTCCTAGTTTGCAACTGACTCCATTACATTAGTCTTCTATTTCAACGTTATATTCCATCGCTGGTATTTTACATCAAGGGATTATGTTTGACCATTACATTGTCTCCGTTTTGCGTACAGTAAAGTTATTAATTTTACCAACTTTTCTTCTAAAAGTAAACAAAATTCTTTTTGCTCTGTTCTCAAAAGAGGAGGATTCTTTTAGTTTTAAAGCAACCTAAGATAGGGTACATGCTGTTAAATCTTAGGTACTATCACCCCCACCTTCTCTCCTCTCTCTCTCTCTCTCTCTCTCTCTCTCTCTCTCTCTCTCTCTCTCTCTCACACACAAATATTTGTAAGAAGTTATATATACACATATATGTGTATGTACTGTACACACACACACATAATATATATATATATATATATATATAATATATATATATATATATATATATATATATATATATATATATATATATATATATATATATATAGTATATATATATTTGGATTATGAAAGTGTACATTTCTTTTACGCCTTTAACCAGTTCAATATTAACTAATTTCACGACAAATTCTACAAATTAGCTAATTTCTCGTCATAATCGCTTTGAACACTAATGACAATTGTCATAGAAATATCGTATGAATAAAATTCAAGAGAAAGTAGAGAAATGTTCATCCCTGTAAAGAGATTAGGCTTTTGGATAATAGCTGTCTCTTTGGCAAGTAATTATAAATTCGGTTGAAAGAAATTTATTTTTCAGTTCGATGTGAGACTGTAAAGTATCTGTTTATCAGAAGAAATAATTCAGTATAAAGAAAGCGGTTTAGGAAATAATTTGCTCAGCCGACATTCTAACAGATTTTCACCTGACTGAATTTTATGCAGAGTAAAGATGAATAAATAGACCATTATATGACTGGTTTACTTTTTTCTCATGTTACAAATGTATTTATACAATAACAAAAACAAGATTGGAATGAAGACTTATTTTCTTTTTCATCTTTTATTTATTTTGTTTACCAGTATAGAATACTATGAATGAAATAGCTTTCAGGTGAAAATGTACTCTAATGCACGAAATTTTGGATAATGTATAGTGAAGAAGTATTGACCTAATATGCATATGAACATTGATTAACCTGAAAGGAGGCTCAGTTGATATGTCAATTTGAAAAAGATATATATATATATATATATATATATATATATATATATATATATATATATATAATGAAATTTTATATATATATATATATACATTTATATATACACATATATATACATATATAATTTAATTTTTATACTAAATTGTTTGTAATAGCTAGGGATTTCGTTGGACTTTTCAGAGAATAACGCGCTGCGAAAAACAAAATATACGTTGCATCGTTATAAGAAATACGTGGAAGCAATATCAGGATAAGAAAGAAGGAAACTGCAAAGCCGAAGGTTAACAAGGCGGCCGGAGATTATCCGGAGGCTAATAGAAATCCCGTGGGAGGCGCAGAAGGTTCTAAGCTTTGGCCGTGTAAAGGTTTTCCGATAATGCGTTCTTGGCTTCGTTTGTGTGTTTTGGGTTTTCTTTGGCTTTGGGGAATTTTACCTAAGGCTGCTATTAAATTTCGTATATTTCTTAATTACATAAATATCTGTTATACAGAAGGCATACTACATAACTAAGTTAATGAGCAATGCCCGTGCATTTTTTGTCTTAATTATCAAATCATTGTTGAAAGTTTTGGTAATTTTACAATTTTTCACGCTAGCACCATCTTAAAAAATAGTGAAATGAAAACCTTCTATGTTAGAATTTATTGTATTTAGTGTAAATATTTTTTAAAAATCTCAACATGAGTCAGATGGGAAAAAATATAAGGAGAGAAGCGCCACAAACTAAATTACAGAGCTGACTAGATTTCAAGGAATTTGAATCACAGTGAAGGCAACTTCTAGCAAATAGTCTTGATTTTACCAGAAAGCAACTCTTTACCTCAGTAGAGATCGGTCGTAGTAGTAGTAGTAGGTTGGTGAGTCAGAAGTGATCTCTCGGGTTGTTTGACTGATGAGTCATTAGTCGTGACTTTTCCTCTTATTCTCAGAGGAGAGATAATTGCAAGTCAGAAATCCAAAAATGAAAAGCAAATGGCGTTACCTCTTTTTATCAGCTAAACTTCTTAAGAAAAGAAGTTTTACCAGAGGCTGTCGAGAAACGTCGATAAATTTTAAATGATTCACGCCAGAATATATAAAGAAAGCTATTTATTCGTTGCTAAGAAAGACTGGCAACTCTGTTTTCATGAAATTTAGAGATTTTTGGGAGAAAATGAATGTGTTTGGTGAAAAGACCACGAATAAAGAACAACAGAGTTAAACTAAAGTACTTAGTCCAAAATCCTTAAAAAAGTGATGCAATATTTTGGGAATTCCTCTGGTTGGTTTTAGGCGAATGTTTCATTGCATAAGTTTTTCTTTAAGACTGAAACAGATGTGACTGCCCTTCTTTTTATCATATTTGATTTCTCTGAATGAGATTTTATTCTGTATCTTTTTTATCAAATGGCAAAAAGATAGAAGAATGAGAATTCATATGAGAAACATGTAGAAATTATGAGTTTAAAAAAATGTGATTTATGAAAGAGGAAATGCAAACCTGACATTAGCATGACAGATGAGGTAGCATTTTACAAGTGAGAAAGATGTCAAATTGTGGTTATGCTCGTTCAAGAGAAAGCTAGTCAGTGTTAATAAAACGCAACTGGCAAAAATTAAATCCTGTAAATTAATTGCATATGTTGCTAAGACCCAGTTTATTTTTTTGTCTTTTCCTTCTATTTAAATGAGAACGGAATTGATAACTTTAATGATAATTTCGTTATGTAAATAAATATTTAGAATTTAATTATGCCCACGTGGAAAATATGTAGCAGGGGATGTAATCTATTCTGATTGATGTTGAATAAACCTTAAAATCTCCAGAACAACGCCTTGCTAAAATATTCAAAATATCGAGACAAGGAAGAGACGATAATAAACACTATGTTCCAGGAGATCTTTTCACAGATTACGCAGTGAAAACTAAAAGCTGTCATAAACATCAAAATGTCACTCATGATTATTCTGACAGGATAACTTGTCACGTTTTCATTCCGAATGGTTACAAAATCTTCTAAATTACAAATCAATGACTGATGGAAATTATTCTCAGAAATTGCCTTATAAACATTGTTAGGGTATTGAATATTCATCAGTATGGGACAAGGACCAATCTTTTACTTAGATAATCACAAAGTACATCTTCAGAAAACCCTGAAAATAAGCTTCAGAAAATTTATTTTTGCGCTCACTGGCAATTACTGTGGTTCATATAATTTGTAATCCGAAAGCTCATCTGTTGTTGGTTTTGGTCGATCTCTTCAATTAAATTCGTCTCATTTGTCTCATTTTAACTGTTTGCTGATTCATCTCTCTCTCTCTCTCTCTCTCTCTCTCTCTCTCTCTCTCTCTCTCTCTCTCTCTCTCTCTCTCTCTCTCTCTCTCTCCCCTATTTTGAAAACTCTGTAAGATATACTGACTTTATTGATACCTTCGCCTTGCAGTGTTAGAACTTGTACTGTCGGATTTATTGTATTATGGTAAAGGTCTCATGAAACTCGTTCTTATGTGGTTTTAATTTACATAATTTATCTGTAATCCGCTACGATTTTTTCTTTTCTAATAATGTTTATATTTTATTGTTGACGAATTAATAACCATTTATTGTTTTACACTATAATGCCACGGGAAGGGACAAAAGGGCTTACTTGTTTTTCAGATTTGACTTTGTTCTCATTCAGCCGATAATCAGGTATCCAACTCTTTTCCCAGAAATTTGTTTGAGAAACTTCCTCTCTATAATGTATTGTTTCTCTATCCGACACACAATTTTTACAGACACGGTTATATCGTCAATTAATCCGATGGTCGCCCAAGTTCATATAATGACAAATATGAGTTATTGCTATTTGCGCGAACTGATTTAAGTTAAGATTCATATTACTACAATATATTTTCTGAATATTTACCACCTCTGTGTGCCATTACATAACTTCTTGCAATATAATTGGTTATGTTATCCTGGGTGAGTTGTGAATGTATAAAAAGAATGCCTCATTGTGAAGATCGGTATTGTACTTAGCATTTGGAATTTTAAGCAAGGGGATTTGGAAATCGCACACCTCCGCCAAAAGGTTTCTCATTCTGGTCTGGATCCCACGGAAAATGAGGCAGTTGTTCTCAGTCCCATTTTGTTTAAGTCTTTCGTAGGATTTCACCCAAGCAACCATAAAACAAAATAGCAAACTTAAGGGGAAAACAAAACTTGCATGTTGTGGGTAATACGATGAAATACATGTAGCAGTCTCAGAATATAATGATTAGTTTATTTTAAGGAGAGAGAGAGAGAGAGAGAGAGAGAGAGAGAGAGAGAGAGAGAGAGAGAGAGAGAGAGAGAGAGAGTTGCGTCTCGCTTTTAAGTCTTGTCATAGTAATGGAACAGTTCGGATGTTTCTTCATTGATATAACTTTTTTATTTGGAAGAAAATTGGAAATATAATATGCAAAATCGATACGAATGTTAATATTTTATCTTTACTTGCAAATGAAAAATGTAATTTGTAATATAATATGTTAAATTAATTTGTGTCAAATGTAAAACTTTCTAGGAAGCTAAGCATTATTCCACACTCATAAAATATGATGTGTATTTGTTAAGTCTAATTTGCTTTAGTTTGCACCATCATTCTCGATTCATAAATGTACCGAAGCAAGTGGCCCCACAGTGATGAAATATTCCATTAACATTAATCTACGAAAAAACAGTCCCACGGGAAACGAAGTATTTCGAACCCACTGATAACACAAACTTTTTCCACTATAAATCTGAAATACACAATCTGTTTTTTTGATATGTTCACAGTGGGGCGATTGAGTAATTGGCCAAATAGTATTTCAGTCTTAAACAAAATTGGAGACTGAATATTAATAAGAAAAAGAACTATTTTTTTTTTTTCAAATCGCAGTGTAGCACGATTCCCTTGAATCTTGGCAATATCCTTGTCTTAGATTGTATCTTACTTTATGCTTCTGGAATTCATAGGAATAAACGTAACTAGCATCACGAAATCATTGTAAATATAATCCTTAATAAACTTTACGTTACTGAAGTAGAAAAAGTCTACTTTGTGCTTCGTGTAACTTTTAAAAATTAGCCCAAACACAAGGAATGTCATTCTTTTTCTATTCTCTAAGTCAAGCTTTTCAAGTCTTACAAACAATTTACACTGATTTTCTGCAAAACGTAACTCTTACATGAAGTTCATAACCGTAATTACTATTTTAAAATGAAGATTAGATATAGCCGCAAGATTTTGGGAATATGTTAATTCATAGGAAATCAAACGTCTTGTAATTAGAGAACAATTTCTACTGCTATTATGGACACAAATAACAGTAGTATTATAAACTATTATAGTTTTATTATGGATATAAGGAAGATTTATCAACCATTTTCTTAGAGAGAGAGAGAGAGAGAGAGAGAGAGAGAGAGAGTGAAATAGAAAAATAGAAATCCCTTGCATTCCTTGCGTATGGCTGGTGAAATACTGATCGAGATATTTTGTCTTTGCTACTGTCTCTTTTTCTTATTTTTTGTGGATATTTGGGAGCCAAGAAAGCGTAAAAGAAAGATAATGACAGAAGTAAAATTATCTCTCTCTCTGTCTCTCTCTCTCTCTCTCTCTCTCTCTCTCTCTCTCTCTCCCCCCCCCCACAACGCCATCAGACACCTTACAGGCGATTACATGTATGTATAAATATATATATATATATATATATATATATATATATATATATATATATATATATATATATATATATATATATATATATATATATATATATATATATATATATATATATATATATATATTATATATAAATATTTTTATCATGTGTGTATGTATATATATATATATATATATATATATATATATAAAACCAGATGTTAGAAGGAAAATATCAAAATCATGAATATAAAATATGATGATGTCAGAAACATATATTTCGTATATACACCTATGCTAACCTACTGGTTTTACAAAAGAAGCTAATTCATTCTTAAATTTTCTCTTGTATCATGGAAGAATTCTTGTCACAGTGTAACATGACTAAATATTCCCCACACCTATTCAGTATACACTGTAAAAAGATTATGATTCTTGTTGCATGACCCTCAAATTTGTTCCCATTCCATATACGTCAGCAGCCTTTTTTTTTTTTTTTATCCTAAATAGCTGGGCCTAAAGTAAGAGATAATTAAATATTTCCACTTTAGACAAATTGCACTGAAGAATGTCGAGTGATATGCAAATGGGAATCCTGGAAACCTCTTCATTCTCGTTATCAATTCCACTTGAAGCCTTCGTCAAAGCCATTTTCCTTTTATCTCTCCAGCCAGCGCAAACACAGACTATAATGCCATGAAGATCTCACCCATTTTATTGACATTTTTGAAATCTATTTTCTCCACAGGGAGAGAGTAATAAAAAACATGATATACATTATCCATATCATACTACCCTTTGGCCCTCTGATTATGATTACAGTAAAAATTTTCGAAATTATACTTATCAAATCAGTAATTCGCAAGGCTAATCCTAGTTATGTTTTTGGGAAATATACTGAGAAAATCTGACGCCATATACAGAAATAAGAGAGTAAAATCCGGGTGACGTAAAAATATCAGTGTAATGCATTTCATTTTTCGTTAAATGTTAGAAAGATTAATTGAATTCTGACTAATTTCAAAAATTAGAGTAGCATCCTATTTCGCAAGTAAGTCTCTATTAAATTAAATAACCAGATTTTCTTTCATTCTTTTTTTTATAACAATTCCTCTTACATCCTTTTTATTCACTCTGCCTTTTAACAGTTTTCGGTCCTTCTTGGGAGTAACTGGCGGTGTTGGGGTGGGGGGGGGGGGCACTGAGACTTGAATCACTTATATTTCATGCAGACAATTTACGATGTGACAAAATGAATGCATTCTGTCAAAAGAAAAGAGATTTCCAGTCCAATATCGGCCCGATAAGTGATGTACGACCATTTGAAGCCTTTTTTTGTTGCTCTTCTCCTTCAGGTTGTAGCTGAATTGCTTATTTTCAGTGGGAGTTATTTAAGTTATTTTTTGGTTACATGACAATCGTCACCATATTCCTTCATATTTCCAAACACTTATAGGATCAATCTTATATGCTTGTGATTTGATTTTTATTTTCAAGTTGATGAAGTTTTACCCAAATCAAATAATGAAGCTTGGGATGTAAGTCAGATCCCTTCTTACAAGGTTCCTATTAATAACGGGAGAAGTTAAAAAAATAAAATAACGTTTCAAAAATAAAATTTCAGATATGGTTGAAGTTATAACTTTCTGTAATGCTTTGAGCTCCCAGAACAGATATTTCTTTGGGCAGTTTTTCACTCGTATGGCTGAACCATATGTTGAAACCTCTCTCAAGTTAGTACATGTTATTAAAATTGCTTTTATAATTATTACCATAAAAATAATCGGACCCAAAGGCAGCATGACAAGAATAATTATAAACTGATGAATGATGTTTCCTAATGTTGCCAAATTTCTCATAAAAAGCTCTCTCTCTCTCTCTCTCTCTCTCTCTCTCTCTCTCTCTCTCTCTCTCTCTCTCTCTCTCTCTCTCTCTCTCCCCCACACAATTAAAAGATTTTTCAGTTTGAGTCTGAGAACTGAAGGGATAATTCCTCTTCTATAATGATCCACTTCTCCCACTCTCGCTTTATTGAATCTCTTGACCCAAGAAAAGTCTTTTCACTCTGCCTCATTTGCATTTCATTTCTGTTCCTGAAATCACATCTTCAGTGTATTGCTTTCTATTCGGAACTCTTTAAGGTCTTTAGCTTTTTCTTTAATCAGTTAAATCTTTTATACTCAGTTAACATACACAAGCACATTATATACATTTATAAGCACGCACATATATACTGTATATATATATATATATATATATATATATATATATATATATATATATATATATATATATATATATATATACATATATATATATATATATATATATATATAAATTATATACATATATATACTGTATTTATATATATACAGTATATTATATATATATATATATATATATATATATATATATATATATATATATATATATATATATATATATATATATATATATATATATATATATATATGTATATATTGTTACCTGTTTTGTGGAAAATAATTTTTATATGTAAATAAATGTCCTATCGATTTTGTTACTAAGACGATTGAGTTTATGATGAAAATTAATGTCTACATAAAACAGTTTTGATGGATGAAAGGAAATTTTCCGTACAAGATGTCTAATTTATTTTATTTCGATAACTTTGGGTCTTTGCACATTTTCCTCTTAATGGCATTTTCATTTGAGAGTGTCCTGAGTCCTAACAATTTATTACCTACCATTTACCCTACTCCTCTTCTCTCCAAACAGCTGGGTGTTTATCCTTTCTGAAATCCTTCCCTGTATCTCCTCTTTCCTCCATTCCCACTTCCTTGAAAGCGCCGCTCCTTCGCGTGAGTGAGGATTCCCTCAGGATCTCATCCCAGATCTCAGGCGAGGAAGAACCTGCCTCCTCACCATCTTCCCTGAATCTTTCCTTCCTCTTCTCATTCTCGTCGGATGTGCTTTGGCTCCCTCGGGAAGCCTTTCATCTCTTCCTGAAAAAAAAAAAAAAAAAAGCTTAAGTGAGTTTTTTTTTCTCTCTATTCTGGCTCTCAGGCGATGAATACGCTTTGGTTCGAGCTAACGTCACATTAAGCCGTTAAAGCAATCTTTCGGGAGGAGAGAGAGAGAGAGAGAGAGAGAGAGAGAGAGAGAGAGAGAGAGAGAGAGAGAGAGATCAAATCCAGGCTGTATAAAAGTTTACCGATTTTTTCTTTTTGGTTTTGGATAGTCACTGAGACTATATTACTTGTAAATAAAACAACGTTGGAAAGGTCATGTAAAATGTAAGACATTATCAGAATAATCCACTATATCAAAAATTTCGATTAAGAAATACCAGACAAGTTCATCTTAGGCTTTTCTAAGATTTTGTTCATCATTTGCTTCTGTTATGGTAAGTAATTTTAAATGTTATTTCCCTGAAGGACAATCCCAAATTAAGATCTAAATCAGTTTTTGTTTTCGGTACTTATAAAAACACAAAAGAAAGATTGTTTGCACGACGCAATTTAGGTATTTGGAGAATCTAGACCCTTTTTTTATTTGAAACATTTCTGATGTAGTGAATATTTTTGTCAGTTTATGAGGTTTCGTCTGTAATTACTGAAATAGACTCTCTTCTACATTGTTACATATTAGTAGAATCAGTTATGAACAGAGTTAATTTTGACAGATGAAGGGAAATATTCGTTTTAAAATATTCTAATATTTTAAAATTGGGTCTTGGCATATTGTCCTTGAAATGACTTTCTTATTGGGGAGTGTCCTGGGTGCTAACCATTTATCACTGGCCATTTATTCGTCTCTTCTTCTTCTTTCTAGACAACGGGCTATTTATCTTTTCTT
The DNA here is from genome assembly GCF_040412425.1 of Macrobrachium rosenbergii. NCBI lineage: Eukaryota > Metazoa > Arthropoda > Malacostraca > Decapoda > Palaemonidae > Macrobrachium > Macrobrachium rosenbergii. The sequence continues at coordinate 41,117,042 of NC_089783.1, read as the reverse complement.
AATCCGTTCCCTTTTTCTCCCCCTCCCTCCGTTCCCACCTCCCGCCTCCTTGAAAGCGCCGCTCCTTCACCTGAGTGAGGATTCCCTCAGGATCTCATCCCAGATCTCAGGCGAGGAAGAACCTGCCTCCTCACCATCTTCCCTGAATCTTTCCTTCCTCTTCTCATTCTCGTCGGATGTGCCTTGGCTCCCTCGGGAAGCCTTTCATTTCTTCCTGAAAAAAAAAACATAAATCTTAAGTGAGTTTTTCTTTCTATTCTAGCTTTCAGGCGATGAATACGTTTTGGTTCGAGCTAACGTCACATTAAGCCGTTAAAACAATTTTGAGAGAGAGAGAGAGAGAGAGAAATTCATCGATCTTTCTTATGTAGTCACTGGACTATATTAATTGTAAATAAAAAAAAGTTGGTAAAGGTCATGTAAAATGTCAGAAATTATCTGAATAATTAGGATATCGGAAATGTCGATTTATAAAATACCAAACATTATTCTTCGTGGATTTTCCGAGAATTGTATCCTTCATTTGCTACTGTTACGCACTAATTTGAAATCCTATTATGCCACGAAGGCCAATATTAAATGAAGTTCTGAACAAACTTTTTTTTCAGAAACTCTTATTAAAGCACCACAGAGAAAGATTATTCGCACGCTGAAAGGTAAATAATCGGGGTATTGTGAGCTTCTCTTTAAAATAAAACTTGACCTCTGATTGTGATTATTTGTTTACGTCACTGTATGTGGTTTAAATCTCTGTGTATTAAAAACGAATTTCTTCTACACTGTCTCATGTTGACGTAATCAGGAACGTGATCTACATGCAGTGATTTCAGAACAAAATTTAGAGTATTTTCTTGAAAGATCTCATGACAACAAGAATATTTTTTTGCGTACAAAAGAAAATTCACATTTGATAATTCGTAGCTGCTTTATGTTTTTCAAGAGTATTTACTGTGATGTATGTATGAAAATATATTATTGATAAAAATCCAACAGACTCACTCTATTTCGATATAGAATTTAGTGCCTGATGCTATGGATGGCCGACAGTCAAATGCCTAAAACCAAATACCAGACAAAATACGTATGTTTTTTTTTTTTTTTTTACCCGTAAGGGGGATAGTGCAGTCAGTGCACCTTGCAAACAGCACTTTAGACAATATTAAAGGGGATTTGCAGCATCCCTTCAGATCCTAGCTGAAACAACGTTTTAGCCTTTTGCGTGACCTCCATTCCCGTTTGTTATTTTCAATCTTGTTCTCCAAGCTTTCCAACTATTAATTCTTAGTGCAAATGTGAGGTTTTCTCCCAGTCCACCTTCAGACCCTTGCACTTCATGTTTATTTTCTAGATTTCTTTAATTTGTTGTCCAACCACTCCAACTCTTTCTTTTCAGTGTCTTGAGTGCTGAACGGCCGAAAGTGGCCTAGTTCTTTGGCAGTCTAAATATCATAGAATCATTACGAAAGTTGTCTAAATTGTTGCCCATATTCGGACAGACGACGAAATTAATATATAAAAACTTTGATGAACAGATGTGTATTGTCTTCTTAGGTAATCCATGACGACCGAGGATGGTCTATAAAATAAGAGAATTTATACTCTAGAGATTTCGAGGTGCCATTCATCACTGTAGAGGGGGAGTTAGTTCCGTAGTCCGTTTTTTCTCACGGCGTTCCTCCATTTATCATGAAAGTGAAAGCTTATACGTCATGGAAAGAGACACCGTTATGCACACTGTTATTCACTGGTAGTGTTCTTATTCCTTCATTTTTATGTATTTATTTTTATTTGCCATCTAATTAATTAAATAATTAGTTATTTTCTTATTGATTAAGTGATTGATTTACTATTTATTTATCTATTAGTTTTTTTATTAGGCTCAATTATTTAATTTTTTTATTGATTGATTGATTGATTGGTTTATTTAGTTATTTATTTATCTATATATTTATTTATTTATTTATTTATTTATATACAAGTAAGTGTGCAGTATGTGATATTTCAAGGCTGAGGTTTATTTTCTCTGATTATCGTAATATATTCGGTACTATTTTCATTGTAGATTCGATTAATTTAAATATCTTTTTACAATCTACTCAGTCTTGAGGAATTTAGCTATTTAAGTAAAGAGGATTCCTTCTTGCACGCACGTTTCCACTTGGCCTAACTTCCTTATTAGAATCCGACAGCATATAACCTGCGGAATGCCTTCAGGCTATCTTTGAACTTTATATCACTCCGGTGCAAACACTGGGAGATGACAGCCCGAGGAGAGAGAGAGAGAGAGAGAGAGAGTTAAGCAGTCTTTTATTTTGTTTGATCAATTCAAATTCAGCTTTGATATATTATGTAAATATGGAGAGGTAGTAAATGTGCATAGGAAATCATATTGCGTTTTGCTTGAATACAGTTTTTTATACGCTGTGCATTTTAGGTGAAAAATAACTTTCGTTAGGTCTTTGCTTTAACGGTTGGACTTTTTTTTTTATAAATTTCCAAGCGAACCTCTTGTGTATCGTGCTAATTCGTAGCTACAAAGAACCCATATAATCGTTGTTTTGGCAGTCTTAATTTTTTTTAATCTCCATTAAGAAATTCATGTTACGAGGTGTGCGTATTTTTCTCTTCACATGAAGGTGCACTAAGTATGGCTGTGACTCAATTCCTTTATTCAGTAATATGAACAGCTGAAATGGGATAACGTTTGAGCTGAGAACGTGATGTTCCATTATCTCCTAACGCAACTCCTCTCGTACAATCACATGCCATAAGAACAGGCTTTGTAAATCTAACCTGAAACACTTTTATAATTTTGGATTATGCTTCAATTTTCTAATAACAATATAGTTAACTGCCTGAAACCAACGTAAACACGTTTATATTTTACGATGCGTTGCATAAATATCAAAATCATATATGATCGCCGGTTCATCAAACCTCATCCCCTTTCATTCCTTTTACTGTGTCTTCATTCATATAATCTTTCTTCCAACTTGCTGTCCATCCTCTCCTAACGATTATTTCATAGTGCAACCGCGAGGTTTTCCTCCTTTTACATCTTTGTAACCTTTTACTCTCAATTTTCCTTTCAGCGCTGAATGACCTCATAGGTCCCAGCGCTTGGCCTTTGGCCTAAACTCTGTATTCCAGTAAGCCCCATTGTACATTTTGTACCAGTTTTGTTTTGTAATTTTGATCAATCACTGCATTCATATTATCCCCTCAGACTGTAATATGCACCACTTAGTACTAAATATACTTTCAGTTCTTGCCTTTTCTTATGTGAAATTCAGTACTATACAGTTTTTAGAAGTCGTATTCCCCGTGTAACCAAATTGCAGATGACCTTCCCAATTCTTTAGTTGAATAGTTGCAGATGCAGAGGTTCATACTTGATGCAAATCCTTTTGGTTGGTGAGACTGATATGCGTCTCACTTCGCTGGCATTTGTTATTATATTGTTTAGTTTACGTTGGTGTCTATCTTAATCGTTTTTCTTTTTTATCATGTGTCCTGCAGAGTTGATTTTTCTATTCCTATTTCGTAGAGGGCTGCTTTCCCAAATAAGGAACGGGAGGTTGTAGCATTTTGCAACAACAACTGCTATGTTATTTTCCCATAATAATTACTCTTTATGCTCCACATAGAATTTTTATACATCTGAATGCTCGAGTTTGATTACTTGCTTTACTTACCATTGAATATCTTGGCTGTCCTCCTTACGATAGATATCTTTTTCCTCATGAACTTGCCTTCATGAAAATCGTAAATCGTATAATACAGAAAAGTCTTCGTACAAGGGCGAACGATTTCTCCCTGCCAGAATTATCTTTGATACCTGACATTTGTTCTGAAATATATATTTTAGCTTATCTAAATTCTAGAGGATCTTTATATTTTTATCAGCGACGAAAAATTCCTTCAAATCGTGATATCCACGCCTTCATCTAAAAGCTTTTATGCATTCCCTTAAAACACTTGAATGAGAATGAAATGTAAGGAAGATTTTAGTGTGAACTACAAAAAATTAAAATATGCGCGGAAGTCCCCGTCGCATTCGAGTTTTCTGTCCGGCGGTGGCCTCAGCCACGGGCCATAAAACTCTTAGCTGCGGCCCATGAAACTCAGCCACGGTCCGGTGGTGGCCTATGTTGTTGGTACCTGTATCGCTACCAGAAATACGATTATGTCTAACTTTAGCCTTAAATAAAATAAAAGCTGCTGAGGCTAGAGGGCTGCAATTTGGTATGTTTGATGATTGGAGGGTGGATGATCAACATATCAATTTGCAGCTCTCTAGCCTCAGTAGTGTTTTAGATCTGAGGGAGAACGGACAAAGCCGGCACAACAGTTTTCTTTTACAGAAACTAAAAAGCTGAATTTCTCTAGTTTACATTCATTGAGTTTTGTAAACCACTACATACCCTATATTTAAAATAGGAATGTCATTACTATTACACATAACCACATTGTTAGCTTTAGGAGCAAGATGTTTCCAGTAATATTTCAGAGAGTTTTCAAATAGGTTAAATTTCGTTATGCATGCGTTAAAACTTCTATATCTCCCCTTCTGGATTTGCAAATATGCTTTGTAAAGTTATCTGCCTGTGAAGCGGATTACAAACAAGCGTTAGCGTTTTCGAAAGAAACATTTTCGAGTTTGGCAAGAACTTTTTTTTTTTTTTACTGAACACCTGCTGTCATTATCGTTATTCCCCCCTCTCTACTATTTATAGAAAAGGTTAAGGGATGGAAAACTTTTTCTATGTGCACTTAAATGATAATTTTGATTCAGATATGTTATGCAATCTAGTATCTTTGTGAACATATTGATCACGTCATAAATACAATTTATTTCGGTATGAATGTATTCAATTTACTTTTCATACAAGGAAATTTCAAATTTTGACCTTTAGCGAAAAACAGCCCTTGTGAAATACATATCAAATTATAGAGCGATAACAAATACCTTTTTGTTTTCTGTAAAAGAACACTATTGCGCCGGCTTTGTCTGTCCGTCTGCTCTTAATTCTGTCCGCCCTCAGATCTTAAAAACTACTGAGGATAGAGGGCTGCAAATTGTTATGTTGATCGTCCACCCTCCAGTCATCAAACATTGCATATTGCAGTCCTCTAGCCTCAGGAGTTTTTATTTTATTTAAGGTTAAAGTTAGCATAATCGTGCTTCTGGCAACGATATAGGATAGGCAACCACCGGGCCGTAGTTAATGTTTCATGGGCAGCTGCTCATACAGCATTATACCGAGGCCACCGAAAGTTTGAAGTATTTTGGGTGCTCTCGATTATACGCTGTAGCGGCTGTACAGAAAACTAGATTGCGCCGAAGAAACTTAGGCTCAGTTTTACTTGTTTTTCTTGGTAAATAAGCCTGAAATATTTAAATTGTTCTCTTCCAAGGTGCCCATTGCTGAAAATGACCTCAGCTCAAGTACCTTCGTGATGTGATTCTAACATCAAGCTCCTATTCAACAGGATTTTGAAGGGAAGGTAAATTTCAGTTGAATGTTTTATTATTTCTTTCTTTGGTAAATTCTATTATCATCTTTTTCTTTCTTTGTTACATCTTTTACTTCTGGTACGCATTTTAGAAGTTTTTTTATTCATAATATGTCTGGAAAAGGCAATGGTGTATTGTTTTTTGCATCTTTTATGATTCGTAATGTTCGAGAATTGCCTTACACACTTATTTTCTTTATAAAATATTGTGTGTACCGTTCATCATTAACTGGTATTTATTAGGTGTTAAGACAAAGAGTTCTGTCAAGAGATGAAGATAACTCAGCAGTCAAGAATAATGACAAACAAATACATAATACGGTGTCATTACACAGTCGTTTTAATTATTCTGGCAATTTTCGCCAAAATGAAATCCTGTATGAAATTTATTCAGTTGCGATTTATCTCCCTATCACGTCTTTATTTTTAAGACAAAATTGAATTTCTAAACATTCCTTGCCGTATCCATTAACTGAAACCCGCCAGACATTCTTTTTTTCTTTTTACGTTCAGTGCCTTTGTATTAGGCAACATTACACCGGACGATTCATTGTTTCGAATCCTTAATTAACTGAAAAAAAAAAAATGATATATGTTACCATTCAGATTCGTATCTTACGAACCTTGAATGGGAAAATGCGAGTAATTCCGTAACGAGGAAAAGTTAAAGGCATTGTTTTAAACTCGACTCGAATAATGAGTGCTTTGGAAGGGCAACAAAGCATCACACACAATCTTTATTTGTTCGGGAAAAAATACCAAAGAAAAACCTGCTATGTAAAACTCGGAGAAAAGACTAATTAACAGCTTGATTTCCAGTTCTTTATGAGTTAAAAATTCAATCACAATACACCATACGTAAAATTATATATATATATATATATATATATATATATATATATATATATATATATATATATATATATATATATATAAATATATATATATATATATATATATATATATATATATATATATATATATATATATATATATATATATATATATATAAACACGTATGCGCGCAACACACGTATAAATATATACATATATATATATATATATATATATATATATATATATATATATATATATATATATATATATATATTATATATATAAACACGTATACGCATACACATACACACACACACACACACACACACACACACACACACACACACATATATATATATATATATATATATATATATATATATATATATATATATATATATATATATATATGAAATGTAGATGTTTATGAATATTGCATATCGACTACGGAGATATTTCACAAATTAATATTATACAGAAACCGACCCCATATGTCTCGAAACAGGAGAATGAGACCGCGGTCGACTGTAAGGAGATGGGTCACTTAAGAAAATCCTTAGTTGCAAGTATGAAATATTACCTTTTAGCCTTGACTTCAGTGCTTTAAACGATATATATATATATATATAAAGTATATATATTAATGAAGTCAATGTTAATGAGTCAATGGTGAGCAAGTATATTAACAAAAATACGCGGCCCATGATTGCTTCTTTTAATCTGAAACTTTCCTGTTCGTTTTTAAATCAGGTATCATCATTTTTGCTAGATATGTGTTATGGTATATTGTGATATTTTAGTACACATACAAATGCAGTAGAGAATAATTTACCTTGATCCCCATACACATGTGATAGTATTAACGTTAAAGATTCCCAATGAATGACTTAGTAAAATTAACAGAAATTGAAAAATGGTATCATCAGATAGATGGAATAACTATTATTCTTCCATTTTATCAAATGGTTTTTAAAATTATTATTGGAGATTCTAAATCAGTTGCTAGCTTTAACAAAGCTCCTTTTAGTGGTTCGCTATCCAATCCTTTTGGAGTAGGATTTTATAATATTTTAATCAGGAAAAATTATTATATATATACACGTTTACCTCATTATCATCTTTTTTTATTTCAATTTCTTTTTCCCAATTGCGTTCCTTATTTATGGTAAAAAATCTTTAGAATTATGCGTTTCCATCGATCAAATATTTCCATAAGAGTCTTGCAACTTTCCTTCACTCCTGTTAATCACATTGTGTCTCTCTTGCAGTCCTTCCCTTGGCAACTGCACTCACATTCAATCCACCCAGGGCAGTAACCCTTTACCTTCTCCCAAACCCGTAGACAAATATTCGTTCTCATTTTCGTCATCTTATTAGTTTGTATATCCGTCAGGGCTTCGATTGATGTCCTTTTCTGTAGCAATTGCTTTTCCCTTGACCTCTTTCATGTTAAGTAGCAAAAGTTTATATCTCCTGTTTATATTGACCAGGTAAGTCGGTTTTGACTCACTAGGACCAAGGCCCAAAGAAAGGCCTTGACTAGAACTATCTTAAGGGTGAGGGCTAATGCAGCGGACAACCTGTTTTCTTGTGTAGTACAGACCAGAATAAAGAGGAAAGAGGAAAAAAAAGAAGAAAGGCGGGGTTTATTGATAAACGGGGTAAAGCAACTAAAAGAACTTGGTTTGGAATTAATGTTTCATATTATTATCATAAGCATAATTCTCTTACTAAAAAAAAAAAAATCTCACTTTACATCTGGAATTGGTAAAACTAGACTAGGATACCAGAAGGCAGTTGTCATTGGTTTCAGACCATTATATATTATGTGTAACTGTGGCCAATGAATTGTACCTGATAGTAGGACGTTTCTGATAGTGCAACATTAACCTAGAATGAGACTGGCCCTGTAAGTTACTACATTGCCAACTTTAGTTCACATGAACATAGGAATTGACTCGTAATCGCTGGAAATCCTTTTAACAATGTTTGTGTTCAGTGCGAAATCACAAAGAAAAACTCTTGGAACAAAAATGTCATTATGAATTTTATTTCGTGGCAACAAATCCAAACAAAGCTAATTAGCTCGAAAGCCATTTTTTACTCTGATCTGAGGTAATTAGAGGCTTAGACGAAATGTCAAATCAGGTAAAACTATTTTATCATGTAAAAATTATCATCCTGACAAAACAGTTTGATTGAAACAAAACTGTCTTTTTTTTTTTTTGGGGGGGGGGGATTCACTCTCATATGCTTTTTAGTTTATGAAAAAAATTTTGGGTGAATCAGATGTTTGTCGGTAAATATATTTATTTCGGTTAAAAAGAAGCTATAACGTATAATCCATCCCCTCCAATAAAAGATTCTTTTATGCTATTGAAAGTTTTGAGTAAGGATATAAATTACTCTCGAAAATATTCAATTTGTAACGATGTTTTTTCTTGTGAATATGTTTTCTTGGATACAGATGGAGAAAAAATGGCTGTTTTCAAAATCCGCTTTAATAAAGTAACCTTTTTATATAAGCACGACTAACTCTAAAGAAATCCTTCATGGGAGAGAAAAAGAGGGCAGCAGATTTTCATGGAATGCAGTTAAAGTTCTGATCGTAACGTTCATAGAGATACAAGAACATCATGACCTTTTGAATAAATATTTTAGGGTGGAAAGCTGGGTTTGCTTTGAAAATGACACAAGAGAGGAGGAAAAACGAAATGAATTTCGCAAACAGAATAATTGTGAGCAGTACGTGAGTCAAGAAAAGCAAAGTCCCAACGATAACAAAACAAGAGCTTCTCTCCTTTCTCTCTCAAATACATGTTTTCATAACAAGTTAAGATTGAAACAACACGGGCATTCATCATTTGACTAAAACATCTGCGTGATTTTGTCTCTTTTTCTGAATGTATCATTTGGTTACCTGTTAAAGTTGAATATTAAAATGCTAGGAACTCCTTCTATAGAGATGTATATGGTAAAAGTCATGAGAACACGAGAAAGATTTCCGATATGATAGGATTATATACAGTTTGATAAGTAGCCCTTGTTCAGACCGCAAAACATTCATGAATATTATACAGAGCCGTGCTTTGTTAGCTTACGTTTGAATAGTAAGGGTTGCTATTGAAAATGTCAACGGTATAAAAAGAGCTTTGCAGTATTTTTTTTTTTGAAATGTTATAAAAAATTCCACTTCATCAAAAATTTAATGCACAATGGAAAATGGTGATTAGGGGATATTAGTGGTTACTGAAATATATTTGACTTTATTTAATGTAGGAAACCTCTATTTTTCACGTTAATCTTCTAAGGAAAAATCTGGGAATTTCATGACAATTTTCAGACTTAATGCACATCAGTTCGACTTAAGCGGCTCCTCAAACCCCACCCCTCTCTCTCTCTCTCTCTCTCTCTCTCTCTCTCTCTCTCTCTCTCTAATATCCCTTTGTGGTATGTATTAACCCTAAATCTGAAGATGCGACATAAAAAAAAAGCTATTTTTCTATTAAGGTACTGGAGAGGTATCCTGACCTCATCTGTCAGTCAGGGAATCTAGATACGTACAGTAAATGCAGAGTCTTGACGAATCTTGCCGTTTGTTATCGTTAGCCTTCCGTTCACTTTCCAAAGTGGTCATAGATCTGAATCTCGTGTTGGATTACAGCCAATAGAAGTACTAGACCCAAATTCCTGCTCCTGCTCATCTGATTTCTCAGAGTCGTTTCCCCTCCTAAATCTTCTTATTGGTAGACGTTCGGTTTCTTAGCGAGCGTGGGAGAGCTTACGATTTTAGGTGTTGTGGGTTTTGGGAGAAAAGGCGTTTAGTTGATCAACACACACACACATACACACATGCACACATTAAATCTGAAGCCGTGAAGAGATTGAATTTGAAGTTGTTTGCTTGAGAATCAGAGTTTCAGTTATGGATTTGCAACAATAGCTGTTCATTAAGCACCAAATGAAGAACATAATTGATTCGGTAATTCATTATTTTCAGTAATTTACAAGGTAATTTAAGATGATTTAAAATTAATGCTGAAGAATTTAGGGATTAATCAAGTTGGTTTATGCATAAAATTAACTACAAGTTATCTCTTAGATTATTACTTCATAAACACATTGTTAAACAATAGTTGACAAACAATCTCGTTGGATGACAGAACTTTGTGTCAGCAGTGTCTACATTTGTGGGTATTTTCGCTTAATTACGAGTGCCCCGCATTCTTATTCCACAATACCACCAACTATTATTCAAATGTTCATTTGTCCAAATGAGCACCTGAAAATGTCAAGGAATAAACATGAATAAGAGAGTCCAGGCTAAAAAGGTCTGTAAATATTTTAGTGGACATCTCAGAGAAGAAAATTAATTTGTAGAATCCTCTTATATGCTAAATCAAACTTTGAAATGACGTTTTAAAACTAAAAGAAAAAGCACTGTTGATAACCCTGGCAGGGAACATCATTTATTTCTTCGACTCTAAGTGACGTGAAAATGTTTACTGACAGACAGAAATGTCAGGGAATTCAGTCAACGAAGCACAATGGTTTCATGCATTTTTAAGGACAATTTTTTCATCTCAAGAGGATCTATCAGTGACCCATGAATATTATAAGAATGTTTTCTACAATGATGGGAAAGAAATGAGTCGGTATTTACGTTTATCGCATACTTGAAATATATACACTTTATGAGGTGTTGAAAAACAAAACCTCATACCTGTCCGGAGTATATTACACTAATAAGCCAAATATATATATGTGTGCGTGGAAGTACAATCTCTTCCGCGATAATTCAGACGAAGCATAAGCTATAAACAGAGCGTATGGACATGAGCAAGGTGAAACACCGGAGTGCAGTATCTTGCACCTGTGTGTGTGTGTGTCATTTTCAAGCAAACATCATTATCAGATAAGAAACAATCTTCCTTGTAATTCCTTTTTCTTGTTATATGAAGTTTTGCTCGAAAATGCTTTACAGTACTACTGAAAAAGGCGAAAGATTTTTTGCTCCTTGTTTCACTTTTTCCGTGGCTTCATGCTCTATATACTCACACACATACAGTATATACATATATGTATATATATTTATTTATTTTATCTCTTAGTTTTTCTAAATCAGAAGACGAAGATGAAGAAAAACTAAGATATAAAATAAAGGTCACTGGATATTTCTATTTTAGTTCTATGTGGCCTTTCTTTAAAGAATTTCACCTGCTTATAAATAATTCAGATGAAATCAAGAAATAACTGTACTTCAAGAAACCTTAGTCATATGAAAATAAAAGGTATAAAAAGTTTAGATTTCGTAAAATGAATGTCCCCAGCTGCCTCGTAAAGATGCGAAACAATTTACACATCTGACACCCACAAATACAAACCGTTCTAGAACTCTGGGAAGCTGAATACCTACGATTAGTTTAAAAGATTTATCTTTGGAAGTTTGTGTCAAGCAGTTTCTTGGATATCGTAGTCTCTCTCCCTTGTGGGATTTACCTGAAAGTATCTCCTTTTTAGTTTTCTGTAAAAGAAAACTATTGTGGCGGCTTTGTCTGTCCGTCCGCACTTTTTTCTGTCCTAACATTTTTCTGTCCGCACTTTTTCTGTCCGCCCTCAGATCTTAAAACCTACTGAGGCTAGAGACCTGCAAAGTGGTATGTTGATCATCCACCCCCCAATCATCAAACATACCAAATTGCAGACCCCTATCCTCAGTGGTTTTTATTTTATTTAAAGTTAAATTTAGCCATAATCGTGCTTCTGGTAACGATATAGGACAGGTCACCACCGGCCCGTTGTTAAAATTTCATAGGCCGTGGCTCATACAGCATTATATCGATACCACCGAAAGATAGATCTGTTTTCGGTGGCCCTGATTCTGCGCTGTAGCGGCTGTACAGTAAATTCGATTGTGCCGAAGAAACTTCGGCGCATTTTTTACTTGTTTATTAATAGTATATTGGAAAACGCAATACAAATAGATGTATCAATACTTCATAATATGAATTGAGGCTCTTAATTCTCAGGATGTCGTAGTCTGTACAATAGTTTCTAATTAGCATTCGTTGGTCTACAGTTGTGGTGCCTGTTTAACAAAGGCATATTTAAGGAGAGCCTACGGTTACTTTGAAGATTAAGACTAAAGGTAAAAACCAGTATATTTCAGGATACTGCTCCATTTTTTTCCTTCCTTTTATTTATTGAAACATGTAGATCTGCATTGCGCTCTCTCTCTCTCTCTCTCTCTCTCTCTCTCTCTCTCTCTCTCTCTCTCTCTCTCTCTCTCTCTCTCTCCTTATCCTTCCAATTAATGATTATTCTATTAAAATGTTGCGCACAAATACCTTGTTAATATATATATATATATATATATATATATATATATATATATATATATATATATATATATATATATATATATACATATATATATATATCTTGTGTGTTGTGTGCGATGCGTGTGCGTGTGTATATATATATATACCAATTTCTAATAAGGGCATCCATCCGAAAAACGTCTACCAAAAACCGATCTTGAAATAATCCGTTCAAGAGGGAAAAAGATGGAAGAGGCTCATGAGAAATAGAGATCCCACTGAAGATTAAACTGTGAATAAAAAACCAAAAATCCCCAAAGCTTCTGAAGTTGGAAACGAAATGACTTCGTTTAACAGTATGCGTGCTAACATAATGCATTCATAAAGTGGCCCTTGGTTTTCCTTATAGTCTTGGCAAGGGACTCGGAATCGCTCACCTCATTTATAATTCCATCGTTCTACTCTGCTATTTCCAGTGCCCATGTATCCTCTTTTATGGAACACTTGAATCTCAGCAGCAGATTATGCTTGTATTTATTGTTACAGTCTCAGAGGTAACGTTTCTATTTCTTTATGATATGGCACTTAAGTGTCATTTTCCCACCGAGGAAAGGATATATTCAACTTTGAAATGTGTTATAGTCTCTAATGTGTTTCATATTGCTGGCGCTTCCAAATACTGTGGTTAAGGAGGGATCTAAATATAAAAAGTCATAAACGCTGGAAACATTTACCGAATGTTTTCAAAGATTACGGGTCTGTGGCTTTGTATTTGTTAGTCTCAATTGTAGTGGGGTATCTGAGAGGAAAATTACACACAGCAGTAGAGTGCAAGAAGACACTTACATGACAGTAACCGAAAGCCAAGAATCGTTAAATGGACATGATAAAACTGATGGAATATAAAAAGTAATCACAAAACTTCAGTTTCTGTAGACTTGAGGATATGAACAGATGTGAAGCAGATGTGTAAATAACATTTTTTTTATAGATGAATCGACAGGTCAAAGTTAGGAAGAAATTTTGGTTGATTCGTGTATCTAACGAATGTCTGCCTGAATGTGGAGAACATATTCTAAATGTTGAGCAGTAGGATCATAGAAGAGTAAGAACGAAACGACCAGTGTTCATTTCATATAAAGATACAATAACTTTGTGCGCAAGGAGTTCTATATTCATCATGGAAATGTAATAGGCAGTTGAAATGGTGTTCTTTGTGTGCAGGGTATGGGAGAGGATATGAAAGTTGATGAATAACAAATGGAATAAGCAGATGCTGATGTCATAAGATCATTTTATATGCTAACTTTATTTTCATGTATTCTCAGCTTTATATATTCGGATATATATTTTATATATTTTTTGTATTCGTATATTAATGAGTCAGTATTCCTTTTTCATTACTGTTTTCCTCTTGTTTCATAAGCATTTATGCTCATTTTGAATAATTCTGATGTTAAAAATACCATTATGAACAATACCAATGATTCTTAAGTAGTACAATGTTAATATTAATAATATTAATGGATCTTCGTCATTATTCTTTTTATAATTCATAATTTAGAAGCCCGCAACCGTTCACTTCTTACGACTCAATCAGTATTAGATTTTATATGTTAGAGATTCGAATCTATAGATGACTTGAAACGAGTTTCTTTTTGTATAATTGCTTTGAAAATTAAAATCACATAACTGGGTCACCAAATGCTCAAGATTTTACATCAGTTCCGAAATAGAAACCAGTTAATTAGTGTTAAGACGCTATAAAAAAAAACCAAGCCTATTGAAATTCTGGATACCTTCCGTTCACTCCAAGAACATCAAGGTGTTGGATCTAATTAGTAGAAGGGCGGACTCCATACACCTCAAAACCAACGCAGCCTCGTGACGCTAATGAAGGGGAACCTACATGAAAGATTCATTAGTAAGTAGGGCTATATTTTTTTTAATATGTCTAATAAAAATTGTAAGAGCCATTTCTATGGCTACAAGGACGCTTCTATGTAGAGGGTGTGTTATTAGTGACACTTTCTGCACGTGAAGAGGTATCTAATGAGCAGCAATCTGGTAATTTCAGCCCAAAAAGAGGCTATGTTTTTTTTTTTGTATGTTTATTTGCCTTTCAGTTTGTTAGTTTCATTGCGCATACTGTAATTAGTGGAATTTTACTAAAATTTTGCCAACGGTCGTCCTCGTTATTGGCAACAAGTGACCAGATTGTTGGAGATATATTAACTCATATTTAGGGAGAAATAGGTTTTGGGAGATGGTTGTTCAGCTTTATTGGAAACTTAGGGTATCCGAACGCTATAGGTAAACTTTGTTTCACCTGAGAATCTCTCTCTCTCTCTCTCTCTCTCTCTCTCTCTCTCTCTCTCTCTCTCTCTCTCTCTCTTTATCAGGTGTTCTTTTTGCCATTTAGATACCCGAAAGGCAGCAAAATAAAGTTATCGCATTCTGGTAGAAATACGTTCAGTGACTTCCATATATATTTGGTTTACCGATTAAACTTCGTGAACTAACGTCTAATGCACTTTACTTGGTAAATACGGCTTGATGGTAATTCCTTACGCTGACAGTTGGGCACTTGCCTTGCACAGATTGCCCTATTCACCTCAATCTTCTTGCTGATTCTCTCTCTCTATAGATTCAAGGTCTTTTCCTCTTCAAACACCTTTCTTGCCTCGTTAGACCAACATTCTTCTCCTCACTTCATCCGAACACATCAAAATTATAAATATTTTTGATTACCCTGTTGTCCTCTATACTCTTCATAAAAAAAAAAATCAAGCCCTCATGGTTCTTTTCACTTAACGCTAACAGTTTCAACAACTTTAATATATTTCAACTCGGCTTAAGTGTCAAACATTATTATAGTGCACACACTCCATACAAAAAATTCAACTTAACTGCTTCCACAGATTTTTTCTTATTCGCAGGCGAATTCCTCTTCATTTTAAATTTATATGCATAGACACATTTTTCTTCCCTACTTCACCTGTTTTGTGAGATACCATTTCTGCCAGTATGACATTATCTTCTACATTTCTTCTGCAATTGCTGGATAGAGTAAGATTTTTAAGTTTGAGCTACCTATCCTGACATTCTCTGTTCCATATTCGTCATTTTGCTGGCTAACCTTACTCATGGTAATATTACTTTCACCTTCTTCCGCTTACAATTCATTTCGAGTTTTTCACCATTCTGTCTCTTGTACAGTATGTATTATTAATCGTCAGTAATGCAATTGCCCAATAACAAAAGAACACTTAACGTTCCATTGAAATTTCCACTAAACGCACAAACATCTGGTTCCTTACCCTCACCCTCTTTTTGGCTTCTCCTATTACTACACCAGACTGCAGCTATGGAGATGTAAGGAGCAGATGTATAAGGCAGCTTTTACATCAAACCAGTGTTCTCCTTCAAAAACGGTTAGCTAGGCTACGATAAGGAAAGTTAAGCATTGAACAAAGATAATATTTAACGTGAAAGCTTTCCGACATTTACATAAGAAAGGTATGACCAACTAAGATTTATAATGTTTCATGTCAGCTTTTGCGATATAGCCAGAAGAAATATTGCGTCCATATTCATGCTATACATTGAATATCTAGCAGCAATATATCCTCTTACTCTGTCACATCTATATCTAGCTTAAATATGGGTGCTGCTATGATATTTAATAATACGTACTCCTATTTTATGACTTCCTACAATATGCAAATGTTCTCTCCTTGAAACGGGGGAAAAAACCGTTAACGAAATCACGTGAGCATCTCTGCATGGGTATTGGATATGCAAATGCCCAGCAGTCGAAAATGAAAAAAGATTTCATTTTTAAAAACCAGGAAATCAAAGATACCTTTAGTGGAAAATTTCGGATATTTCGAAAAACAGAAAACGATGTGAATAAGCGCCTTGTAGCAAATGCCATCCGCATGCATTGCAAATAAACTTGGTTGTATCGTGCTGTGCGGAAATAAAAATTATTTTTTTTCCGTGATATCCTTATCTTTTATCCATTGAAAATTTATATTTTTATGAAAAAACATCACTTTGTATTAATGGAAAAATTACTTTGTTAAACTGAAAAGATTACACTCGCAATACCGTTTTGGATAAGTTTTCTGCAACAGGTTTTGCAGTATTACAATCCTGTTAATGGTAAAATTACTTAAATATTCGTCACTTTAACAGAGCAGGTAATATATTTTTCTCAGATGCTTCCATCTGTGCAAATCCTCCAGATTTCAAAGTTAAATTATACAATTATTATAAAATTGATTACATAAAACTGACTTAGCGAGGGGAAGGATGTTTAAAAAATTAAATAAACTTTTCATCTGAAGCGGAAGGAAATAAATAAACTAACGCTGAAGGAAATGAAATGCTTGAAAACCTGCAATATAGAAAATTGTATTAAAAGGCTAATTACTGTATCCTTATAAAACTGTAAGTGAAGGTGGTATGTCTGTATTATTTTTTTAATATCTTACTTCGAAAATATTTATTTTTGATTTTATGCTTCTTAGAGCTTGCAGTTTCTTTTCATGGACGAAGTTCCTTTGGAGATATGAAAATTTCCTGAAAATTCCGTTGTCTTTGAAGAGAAATGTTCAGGGACAAAATGTGAACCCGACAATCACATCATGCTTTGTTCCGTCTCTCTGTTTTTTTTTTTTTTTTTTTTTTTTGTCACTGCACCTATGCAATGCAGACAAAAGAAAATAGCGAATGAAAGTAAATAGTAAGTTTAAAAATAAAGTTTTTTTCATAAAGGGAAACTCGGCGCTTGCAAAACTTTTTTATTTTTTTCTATTTTGTATTTCTTTATCCAGAAATTTTTCTTTATGTATTTTGTGACAGGTAAACAGCATACAAAGAATTCCCGGTAAAAATATGTATATACTTTGGTACCTTAGATTTCTGTAATTCTTTTTTTTTTTATAAATATTCAGTCTTTTCTAACAAGATTTAACATCTGTTAATACATACATCAAATGAAAACTGAAATCAAAGCCAAGGGCATGTGCCTTTTTGTACAGTATGGTACAGTTATTGATCATTGCCAAAATCCTACTATGAAGTTATTATTGTAAAGACTTTTTAAACAGAGAGTAATTTACGAGTTATGGTTTACTGAATATTTTCAGCTTACCTGTCTCGCCATTTCTGAACAACCATTACGCAGAACACCATCATTTAATTCGTAGGATAAGGTAAACGATAAAACATAAAAACACGAAAATTGTGAAAGGAATGAAATCACGAGAAAATAGTGAGATGAAAATTAGTTTATAACAACACAAAAGGAGATATAAGAGAACCTAAAATAAGAAGAGAGAGAAAACTATATTAAACAAAAAAAATCGGTATAAGCACAGATTTCATTTTATCTCCCCCAATTCAAAAAACAAAAACAAAAAACACAAGATAAAAAATCTGTCGACGAGGAATAGTGACAAGCTTTGTGAAATGAGAAATCCCATTAAACTTATGAACGGTAACTTTACCCCTGCACTTGAATACTATTGCTAGGAAGTAGTGCATGGCAGAGAACTTTCCTCTGCAAATATTTCTAGCTGAAGTTGTATCAATACTCCTGTTAGCCATTCACATAGATATCCTCTTGGGGGAGAGATGGAATATGGGGCCTTGGTGATATTCCAAATACAGAAGACCACGGCTTTACAAGGAATAAAAATTTTCCTCACTCTCGACTAAGGAAGAGACATCGCATAACTTTAACATAATATAGGGATCAAAATTGTATGGCTACCGCAGAAGTCTGATTTCATTAGGTATATATACGTATATATACACATATGCATATATTATGTATATAATATATACACACACACACACACATATATATATATATATATATATAAATATTTATATATATATATATATATATATATACTGTACATACAAATATTTATGGAAATTATATTATATATATATATATATATATATATATATATATATATATATATATATATACATACATATACTGGGATATATATACTGGGTTAGTGCGTCCCTGTAGTCCTGAGTCCTCGTCCGTCGCTGGTTCGACCCCACGGGACGGTGGACTTATTATCAACTAAAAAATTCCCCTTCGGTAACATATATGAAAAATATATTATTTCCGAGGTAGAGCGAATTGGATATTAAAGGACGTTTGTAGCTTTCTGATTGTATATGAATCACGGTGATGTGATAAATAGTCATATACATACACACATATATACACATACATATATACATATACATATGTATATATATATCCACCTGAAAATTCGTTTTCTATAAAAACATTATCTATCGAAACGTAATGCCTAATGGAAAGGACACCGACTAACCGCAACTTTGTCCCTGGGCATGCACTGTGAAAATTAAATATTGCAGGATTTTGATTAAATTTTAATTTAATAATTAGTATTGATATGGGGTTTTTATTACATGTTCACTGCTCAAAGACCTCAAAATCTACATATATAAAAATAGATGTATGTATGTGTTTGCATGTGTGTTTGTGTGTATGTTCCACATACACTGAAATGCATTGAGCAATTTCAGCCAAACTTGGTATACATATGACATACTATCTCATAAAGAACACTGTGTGGGTAAGATATCACTGGCACCTAAGAGATAGGGTGTGGAGGGGGTGAAATGTAAAAATAACCCAAAACTAAAGATATTAGTGTCTGATCCATAGTTTTCGAGGTCGCTGAGATGAATAGTGACACTCTCGATGCCCTTTGAGTCATAGTTCAGCCCGATAGGGAAGGGGTGAGAAGGGGGTGATGCAAAAATAACCGAAAACCACAGATATCAGTGTTAATACATAGTTTTCAAGGTTGCTGAGAAGAATAGTGACACTCCCAATGCCCTTTAAGTCAAAGTTCAACCCTGATAGGAAGAGGGGTGTGAGAAAGGGTGGGAGAGGGGTGACGTAAAAATAACTGAAAACGATAGATGTTAGTGTCCAGTCCATATTTTTGAGATCGCTGAAAGGAATAATGCCGCTCCTGATGCCCTTTAAGTCCAAGTTCAACCCCAATAGGAAGGGGGTTGTGAGGAGTGGGAAGGGGTGACACGTAAGTAACTGAAATCAACTGATGTTGGTGTTTAATCCAGAGTTTTTGAGATGGCTGAGATGAATAACGACACTCCCGATGCCTTTTAAGTCCAAGTTCAGCCCTGATAGGAGGGGGTGAGAAGGGGTGGGAAGGGGTGACTTGTAAAAATAAACAAAACGACAGATATTAGTGTCTAATCCTTATTTTTCGAGGTCACTGAGATGAATAGTGACACTCCTGATGCCCTTCAAGTACAAGTTCAGCCCTGATAGGAAGTGGGGTGAGAAGGGGTGGGAAGGGGATGACATGTAAAAATAACAGAAAACGACAGATATTGGTGCCTAATCCATAGTTTTCGAGGTCACTGAGATGAATAGTGACACTCCTGATTCCCTTTAAGTCCAAGTTCAACCCAGATAGGAAGGGGGGGGGGGCGAACTGAGAAGGTGTGGGAAGGGGTAACGTGTAAAAGTAACTGAAAATGACAAATATTAGTGTCTAATCCATAGTTTTCGAGGTTGCTGAGATGAATAGTGACACTTCCGATGACCTTTACGTCATAGTTCAGCTCCGACAGGAAGGTGGGGTGCAAAGGGTTGAAAAATAAGATGTAAAGATGGACAGCTATTTGTGTCTAATCCATAGTTTTTGAGGTTGCTAGGATGAAAAGAGACACTCTTGATGCCCTTTAAGTCCAAGTTCAGGCCCGACAGGAATGGGGGGTAAGAAGTGGTGAAATATGTCAAAAATGCTGGGCAATGTAACTGAAGCAACTATCTGAACAGGAAAGGGAGAGAGAGAGAGAGAGAGAGAGGGAGTGTTGGGAGGAGAGAAACAGAGAGAGTTTACTGGTTTTCATTCAGAGTTTTCCCAGGCTGCTCCTGGTTGGTCAGCTAGTATGAAATAAAAATATGTATGGTGAAATTCACGACGCACAATAAAAAATGATAATGTACCAGTAAATATGTTCTTATGTCTGAAATTGAAATTATGTAAAGGATTTTAGGTATTAACACATCAGCGTTATCAAAAAATAGTACATAGGTTCATAAGGATGCAGAGAGAGAGAGAGAGAGAGAGAGAGAGAGAGAGAGAATAATTAGTCTGAGAGTGATGGAGCTTCTTATTGGAGTTTGACCAGCCGAAATTGATTTAAATTACCTGCCTGCGCTCCAGTAGCTCTGCACGTGATTCAACCGCGGAATAGTCACAAAAGGGTATTGAATGTTTTTAGATGCATGGCTATCGGGCTGCCATTTCGGTTAGATCTTCAACCATTTACTCGCTCAGGTAATTTGATGTTTATTATTTAGAAAAAACAAAATTAAGACAAACTTATTAAACAAAATTTTTGCCTGTACTTCATTTCAGTCAGGTTCTATGTCAGTTAGAAGAAAAACTTTTATCTTATAATGCGTGCATTTTCATCGGAAATTCATAGGACTACTGCGTTTTTCTCTCTCTCTCTCTCTCTCTCTCTCTCTCTCTCTCTCTCTGTTTATATATATATATATATATATATATATATATATATATATATATATATATATATATATATATATATATATATATATATATATATATATATATATATATATATATATATATATATATCTATATCTATATATATATATATACATATATATACATACATAACACATACATACATATATATTATTGCCAAATGATCAGCCCCATCAGAGCATGTACTACAGTAAATTTTACGGCTAAATATAAGGAAAGAAGCTTATTTATATTACTTTCCCAAATGAAGAAGAGTTTCCAGTGAGTATCATACATCTTTGTGAAGCGGTGGCAGGGTTATCTAAATGCCAAAGTATAAAAACGATATAATTCATCATTATAGCCTACGCAATATTTATCAAAGACAATAACCTTCATCCCTCAAAAATGGTCTTGACTAATCTTGACATATATGGGAAATAAAAAAATTGTTTGTTTTTAACAACAAAAGCTCTATCAAAGTGCAGGCTTGGTTTGTCCCCCCACCCACGCCCCCCTCTTCTAGTAGAATGGTAATTTTTATGAATACCCTCGCTTTTTAGATGGCGTTGAGCAGAAATAAGAACCTCATTGTTGAACGCGCCTTCAGTTCAGGAATACAGGAAAGAAGAGCAACTGCACTGACCTTTTTTAAGTCGGAACATTATCTAGTAATATTTTATTCTTAAAATGCATGAGGCAAGAAATTACAACCCGAATGCTTGCAGAAATATTGCCATTTCAACGTAAATTTTAATTAAAAACATCGAATTCATACTGATCTTATCCTTTGCTCTGTAATACTTGCGCAAGTTCTAAACACTAAGCATATTTTCTCGTGCTAACCCATGTTTAGCACCAATTCTTCATCGTAAGCTGTAATTTCTGGCAGCCCTTGGATAATGCTTATAAGTTTTCCCTAAAACATCGCGGCGTGGAGCTTTAATTGAAAATACGGGTAAAGACTACATTTCAAGATAACAATTTAGAATTACAATGCCTGGATTTTACATATGCTAAATGATGGAACACGAACGGAAAATAATATAGTCGTTTCTCCCAAAAAAAGCATCAAGTCCTGAAAATCAACATTAACCATTCTTGAATAAGTGTAATGAGAGGCCTTTTTTAGGGCACGTTGCTCTAAGTCTAAGAGAAGTCGCATGTAAGAAATATATTTGTTTTGTTTAATTTATTACTATTGTTTTAGGGGTCATTGCTGTTGTATGAGATCAATTACCATAAATTGCTTGCCTGTTCAAAAATAACACGTTTATTTTGCTAAGAATTAACACAAAAACAATTTCAACGAAAGTTAAGGAAATGCATCTCGTAATTATATGTTGTGTGTGTGTGTGTGTGTGTGTGAAATTGCTCTTTACGTTTCGGTGAATGCTCCATCATCCGTTCGGTCATGATTATACTGTTTGCGCGATTCCTTCACCTTTATTTCCAGTGAATTTTTTAGTAATAATCAGAAAAATTCACGGGGCAGAAACTGAGGAAAGCTCCTCCAACTTCGGCAATTTTATAAAGGAATCACTTCTCTTCAGATGTACACTAGCCCACGGATCAAAACGAAAACTCTTCATTGTGTATTCAACGTCATTTAAATTTGATAATTATGGTCTTAGAGCTCTAGTTTAGTTTTACCGTTTATGATTTCACAAAGAATTACGATTTAAACCCTTTAGCTGGATTTCGTCAAAATTTTACGATGATTTTTTTTAAGTTATGAATTACATTAGTATATGCATTTTAAGTGAGACTTTAAAGTTTGAAAGCATTTGTTGATATTTAATTTTCCAAGAAATTAACTTGAATACATTTTCGATCAAGCTCAGTTTTTTTTCAGGTCACGCAGGCCATTGATATATTTTGAAAATCGGGAAGGACAACGTTAATTGTAAATTTTACATCCAAACAGTATATTTACGGATAATAATATCATGTTAGAGAAGTGGATTTGTGTTCTATAATTATGTCATAAAAGCTTGTATTCTTTACATTATACCGAGTACAGCAATTTGCTAAAATTATTCACGTTACAAATGTATTCATCTTATTACAGACAGTGCTATTAAATTGGGCAGAGACTAATAAAATTTTTTCTTATTATTAACCAGTGTTATGATGCATAGTAAAAAAATCGAAAGGCTCAGCAATTCAATTGATTTTTCTTATTAAGGGTGTAGTTTAATTGTAAATGACTTTATGCAAACCATTTTACAAAGCAAAGAAAATATAAAATCAGACTGAATAATTTTGACCAGATATATTACTTACCTTTACAAAGACTGGCATTATGCTATTTTTATTATATAAAAACTGTAAATAACATTCATTAAAAAAAAGGGCTGATTACGAATAAAGTCAGTGCCAATAGAAATTAAGTCAGTATTTAATAGAAACTGCTAAAAGTGTTTGGCTACAGTTAGTAAGGTACGGCTGTATGTGGGAAAGGTTCCTTTTTGTGAGCCTAATCTCCGGTGGCGAAGGAAAATTCAAAAAAAAAAAAAACCTGACTTCTTGGAATTCTAGCTTTTATAAAACACGAGAAATTCTAGGAACATTTTAGTCCAATGTCCGAGATTTTAAAAGGTCAGATTGCCTAGTTTTGTGATGCTATGCTTTTTTAATAAAAAAAAAAAGGGGGTATGTGTCGCATATTTGTTTGGGGTCTCCTTTTGCTATTTAGTAAAAATGAGAAGTTGATATGACGAATGGTTTCCCTTGATTACAGCTCAGTTGCTGTTATTCAAAGAGTTCCTTCCCTATTTTTGGAGACAAAAGGGCCTCAACAATACCTGGGCTATTGACATTACTCCGATATGGACATAAAAAATTCATACGACTCGGCTTTTGAAACACCACGAGGGAATAGGAAGTCAGGAAATTCTCTTCTAGCAAACAAAGATATACGTCGTTTTAGCAAAAATAGTTTTAATAATTTATTTCCACGTTGACAGAAACCTGAGGAGAGTTCGAAGTTTAAAAATGACTTCTCATTAAATAATTAAAATGATCCTCCGCCCTAGCGTTTCTTTACAGTTGTGGCTATAATAATTCATAAGAGCAAAGGCTATTGAGATTAGGTGAACAAAGAAACTATTTTTGTCAGGAGAGAGAGAGAGAGAGAGAGAGAGAGAGAGAGAGAGAGAGAGTCGCTTGTCTTCAATTGTCTTGCGTTAAAGAAATTAGTAGCTTCATTCTATTCCGTCAAAGAGCGGAATGCCTGAAGGGCAGGGAAGTCTTTTGCTGCGCTTATAGTATTTTTTTTAAATATATATGAAAAATACTAATTTTTTTTTTTCAAAAAACACTTTCCCTTAAAATAGGCTTCGCTCTTATTAGGTAAGTTAGAGATCTATTTATTAAAAAGAATATATTGAGATAACTTCAAAGCGTATGGAAACATACTAGCGCAAATAAAAACATTGCCGCAAATGTCCTTGAATGTTTGTTTTAAATACCACTATATATATATATATATATATATATATATATATATATATATATATATATATATATATATATATATATATAATTATATTATATGTATACTGTATATATATTTTATGTACATAAATGGATATTATATATATATATATATATATATATATATATATATATATAAAGCATGATCATACAATATTTGTTTGCTTATTAAAGGTTTTTGAATGATGGTGGGATAAGTTAACACTGTTTAATGAAACGTATAAGGAAGGTGAGCGTGGTTTACTCCTTATTTCAAAGATAAATTTCCATTATGAAAATTAGACCTAAGTTCAAGTCTTTTACAGTTCAAATTTTTAAAATTAAACATGAAAGCGTTTCGTTGTCAAACGAACATGTGAACAACATTCTGATGACACCGTGAAAACGGGTGGATTATGCACCTATACGATGGAAAGATTCAAATAGTTTGAATTGGACAGTAGCCACAAAAAAGAAAAGCTACTCTGCCCTTACACACTTAATTATTCTTTAATCAGCATTATAAAGGATAGCATATTTTATATCTCGAAGTTAACAGGCATAAACTGCTCTTGAAATTAAATATTTCGTTGTGTCAATTCTTCCTTGCTTAGTGTCGTTCACTAAATTCGTCAAAGCATTAATGTGTTTTTCAAGTTACATTTCAATTTTGTACTGTCTCCCAGCACAAAACAATGTAATTCATATAATCCATTTATTGGCTGTTAGACATTTAAGTGTTTCGTTGTATATTCTTTTTGGAAAAATAAAGTCCGCAGTAGTGTGTATGTAGTATGGTGCTATATATAGAGTAAGCTTTCGCCAAATTGATCATTTGGCCTCTTCAGCCTGAATAAACATAGAAATAATTATACATTAGGACAACATCTTTGAAAAATGGAAAACGGCTTGTCATTCTTTCAGGTAACTACAGAATTGCTCAATAGGCTATAGCAATTCTCTGGGAACGTCATGGCACAGCAGAGGCTGGCATGCTGGTCGTTTGTCTTACTGCTTGTTGGGTCTCCAAAAAGCAGTAAAAAATACTATTCTTTTTATTCTAGCTTTTATAAATCATATGCAGTAACAGTTAGTAAGTATATGAATTTTTTTAACAAAAGCAGGTAAATTCATAATATGAAATGTTATTGTAGTTGCACGGGCTTTTTCCTTAGGCAACTTTTTATAAGATTTTCTGGCAATATAGTTTGGTTGTCCTTATACGGTTACTAGAGTTACGAAAAATATTTTCCTCGTGGAAGAGTTTGTGTGTGTTAAAAAGAATTATGTTAAGGAATTTCTGTGTCACTATATACATACAAGTATTGAGCTTTCACGTTAAAGCACATCAGAGTTACAAACTCACGCTATTTTCAGTGCACACCGCTCAATAGACTACATAAAAAGAGGTCGTGCTGGTGTATTTCCAACTAGATTCTCATAAAACAACTCTTCCATTAAGCAGAAAATAAATATGTGTCATTTCGAAATATGTTTCGAATATAAACATACGTTTTCATATTTATATTTATAGATAATATATGGGTGCATATATTGCACTGTGATATTTTAGTTTCATATTTATTTTTAGTAAATTTCAATAGCTGCGTAACGAAGAATAAATCTGTCGTAAAAATCGCTGCGTCATGGAGAACTGCCTCGTTCGGAGTTCTGTGAGTGACTATAACCCGATTAAAAGGCACTGAATGAAAAAAATAGGAACTAGATAAATAAAATGTAAAACTTTTAATGAAAATCCAGGGACGTCGATACATAAATATCCCTCTTTCTCTCACTCGTAAACATCTATCGGCGTGAGAAAATATGCGTGTATTTATTACAAAATATTACTTTTATCAACTCAGTTGCATTATAAACAGCATACTTAAGGAAATTAAAAAAATTGTTCAGAGAGAGAGAGAGAGAGAGAGAGAGAGAGAGAGAGAGAGAGAGAGAGAGAGAAATTAATGATAGGTAAGAATTCAGGATCAGTAATAAGATTTTACCTATATATATATATATATATATATATATATATATATATATATATATATATATATATATATATATATATACATACAACACAGTGGGCCGTTATGCAGGTTCTTTAACATACTCAGGACGGGGCTGTCTTGACTGACGGCAGATGCAACAAACAAAGGAGGGGAAAACAACAAAAACAATATAATGAGCTAAAAAATTAATTTATTTACAAGTGAGTCAGGTCTGGTAAAAAGATAAACCATAAATACAAAAAAGGCCAAAAGGCAGCACTAAACAAAAGCAAGTTAAATAAACAAAAAGTAGCACCTTGTTATTTAAACAAAAAAAAAAGGCAAAAATAAACAACAATGGACTGGCAGAAAAAAACCAAACATGAATTTCCTCCATCAGGGCACCAAGTCAGCCCTCAGCTGAATACAACGACGGACGAAAACCCACAAACCAGAATACCCCGATGGAAACGTCAGGACAGCCTCACGCTGTCATCGAAACGGATGAAAGCAGCTCGTGGTCACACGACTACTCAATAAATGGTCACGACTCCACCTCTATCGACGTGCTCCAATTCGTAGGCGTTAACCAATTTGCTGCTCAAAAACTCGACCAACGTCGACTCCAAAATAGAACTGCTGCTGCTGCCACTGCTAATCAAATGTTTAATTGTTTTACCAGACCCGACTGGCGAAAAAACGGCAGCTCAAAACGAGAACATCAAAACAAAAAAACTTGAAGGTATAGGAGGAAGCAATCCACAAAAGGGAACGTTGGCGGGGAACCAGCAGTTCCCGCAAAACCATCATAACGTGACATATATATACATACACATATACATACATACATATACATGATGCCAAGAAAATAGGTGCTGTACCACTATGCACAGCTACACTCCATAAAGCAAACACGCGTCAGAGGGTTCAACAGACATCAATATCCGCATTGCATATTGTTCTAGGAAGTTGCCATCCAGAGCAACTGAATAGATGTGATTGTTCTGACGTTCCGTAATCTCCTCAAAGCCTTTTCGAAGGGCAGATGCTTGTGAAGCATGGAGACCACGGCACTCGACTTTGTTTTCCCTGCCACCTTGTTATTTAGTTACATAAGACATTACATGCAATAAATTAGATCTGACAATGGACTGGAAAAATCGTTGACCTTGAACGTATGAATTTTACTGCCTAAGAGAATTGCCATCAGCGATTCCATTTTATTATTATTGTTGTTATTATTTTTTTCTCACTATGTGCCTTTCTGGTAGCACACTCTTCTGTATGAGCCCTGGAGCTACTTCGGTACCAGTTTTTCCAGATTCCTTTTCAGGGACATTGGGATCGTGCCTAGTGTTCTTATGATTATGAGTACAGTTTCCACTAGCATATCCCATATCCTTCTTATTCAGATTTTCATGTCTTGATACTTATCAATTTTTCACTTTCTTTCTCATTAGATTCTGATAATCGTCCAAACTGCTTTTCCACATATCCTCATCTCTCTCTCTCTCTCTCTCTCTCTCTCTCTCTCTCTCTCTCTCTCTCTCTCTCTCTCTCTCTCTCTCTCTCACATTTGTCATTTTCGTGAATGTGTCCACCAGACCGGGAAAAAAAGTCTGAGCAGCTTTTCTATCACGGTCAAAGGAAGGGAATCATCAGTGTATTATTTACTTTCCTTCCTTTTCCATTATCCCTCTAGAAATTACAAAGAAAAGAGTCTCAGGTACGAGTCTCTCCGTAGTGGTATGAAGCTGTCCAGGATCATTCTCGTTATGGAAACCATTCGGAGAAAGATGAAATGTAAACTTTCTGTGACCTGAACATAATTGTCACCTCAGGGAAACCTTTAACTCTCTCTCTCAATTTATTCCACTAATGCTCTTTTCTTTTGATTCTGTGCGATTGTCGATATTTTCTACTAGTGCTGATAGTAATTTGTTGCCTTTTATCAGTAAGTAAATGAATGCCAAATTTATTTTTGAATAAAAATTATGGACAAAATAGTTTGTCAGTTAAAGCGATTATCCAAAATCCATGAAAGATTCAGTGATATTCCAATACAATGAAAGTAATATATATATATATATATATATATATATATATATATATATATATATATATATATGTGTGTGTGTGTGTGTGTGTGTGTGTGTGTGTGTGTGTGTGTGTGTGTGTGTTTGTGTGTGTGCGTAAAACTTTCAGTTTTTAGATAAATTTTTTTATTGGCAGATTTTTTTTCTTTCGTATGATGTGAGTTTTGCTTAAACTTTGTTGTCCATTTTAAATTGAAACATTTGGCGATCTGAATTATGAATTAATTATCTAACTGATATACGGTGTGTCCGAATGGTAACTAAAATAAAAGTGATATTAACATACCTCTGAAAAAATGAATTGCTGGTCAAACGTTATTTATTAACTGGGTTAGATTTTTTGCTGGCACGTTTTTCATTTAAAATAAAATTGTCACTATCTGATATCAGC
This sequence comes from Macrobrachium rosenbergii, assembly GCF_040412425.1. Lineage (NCBI taxonomy): Eukaryota > Metazoa > Arthropoda > Malacostraca > Decapoda > Palaemonidae > Macrobrachium > Macrobrachium rosenbergii. The sequence continues at coordinate 41,087,816 of NC_089783.1, read as the reverse complement.
TAATTATTTTTCCTTCCGATGAAATCATTGAAAAAATTATTTCCCTATAACAAAAGCATAAATATTATTTATACAACAACGACATTGACATTTCGCTGGAAAACAGGTGTTATTGTTCAAATGTTATTTATAAATTAATTACGATTAAATTGTAATTATCAACAGCTGGTAGGAACTAAATAAAATATAATTGAGATGGCTATTTGTCTGTCCGTCCGCACTTTTCTGTCCTCCATGAGATCTTAATAAAAAAAGCTTTTTAAGCATTCTTTAATTAAGATACACTAAAAAGTAAAAAAAAAAAATAATTTTTGAGACAATTAATCATGTCTACAAAAATAAAAGCGTGGGGCCCCAAACGTGGAAGGAAATGCTACAAGAAAAGAAATAGATTTTTTATTTCAGCATTTCCTTCAATGTTTGGGGCCCACGCTTTTATTTTTATAGACATGATTAATTGTAAGAAATCCTGGTATCTCAAAAAATTCTTTTTCACTTTTTAGTGCATTTTAATAAAAGCATGTTTAAAAAGAATTTATATAATTTTTATTTTGTGCTTTTTGGTGTTTACAGAAATTGCAACCGATGTATGATTGTAGTTAACGAAACTAAAATCCGTTTACGGGGGTGTGTGAGCGAAGGGGAAGGGTGAGGGGAAGGGGAAAGGAAGGAAAGGGAAGGGTGAGTAGGAAGGTGAGGGGAAGGGGAAATGGGAGGTGAGGGGAGGGCGAAGGGGAAGGAGAAGGGGTAGGGAATGGGATGGGAAGAAAGAGGGAAGTGAAGGGAAGGGGAGGGGAGGGGAAGGAAGAAGAAAGAGAAGGGAAGGGGGAGGGGGGAGAGGGAGGGAAGATAGAAGGTGAGGGGAGGGGGGAAGGAGAAAAAGAGGAGAGGGGGAGGGGATGGAGGGGGAGGAGGTAGGTGAGGGGAGGAAAATGGGACGGGGATGAAGGGGAAAGATGAGGGGAGGGTGGAGGAGGAAGGGGTAGGGGAGGGAAGGGGAAGAGGGAAGGGGAGGGGAGGAGGAGAGAGGGAGGGAAGATAGAAGGTGAGGGGAGTGGAGGGAGGAGAAAAGAGAGAGGGGAGGGGATGGAGGGGGAGGAAAATGAGACGGGGATGAAGGGGAAAGATGAGGGGAGGGTGGAGGAGGAAGGGGAAGGGAGGGGAGGGTAGGGGGGTATGAGAGGGGTGATGGAAGGGGAGATGGAAGGGAGGGCGAGGACAGCTAAATTAACACGATCGTGTGCTCCGGAAGGGTGGGGGAAGTTAGAGGAGGCGAGGGAGAATGGGGAGAGAAGGGGGAAGGAAGTAGGAAGGGGTGGGGAGGGAAGGTGGAAGTTGAGAGGATGGGAGAGGGAAGGGAAGTGGAGGACACAGCTAAATTAAAGCTTGATCGTGTGCTCCGGAAGGGGAGGGTGGGAGGGGATGGAAAAAGCAAGGGTGAGGGAAGGGTAGGGGAATTGAGAGGGATGGGGAAAGGGTAGGGGGAGGCCACAGCTAAATTAACACTTCATCGTGTGCTCCGGAAGGGGGTAGGGGGAAGATAGAGGAGGCGAGGGAGAAGGGGAAGGAAGGAGGAAGGGGAGGGGAGGGGGAAGGGAAGGACACATCTAAATTAACGCTTGATCGTGTGCTCCGGAAAGGGGATAGGGAAGGGAAGGCGATGGAAAAGGGAAGGGTGAGGCGATGGAGGAGGGAAGGGGAGGAGGAGGACACAGCTAAATTAACATTTGATCGCATGCTCCGGAAGGGAGGGAAGGGAGGGAAGGGGATAGAAGAGGGGAGGGAAGAGGGAAGGGAGGGGAGGACACGGTTAAATTAAGATGATCGTGTGCTCTGGAAGGAGGGGGAAGCGGGAGGGAAGGGGAGGGAAGGTGATGGGGAGGAGGAGGAGGGAGAGGGATGGAAGAGGGAAGGGGGGGTTATATAGAAGATGGATTCTACGAGTCAAAGAAGTTGTGAGAAATACGAAGAGTTTCATACAAATCCTGAGATACTGGAAGCGATCACTGTAGGGTCACTAGAGGTCACTGCTGACCTCCTGATCATGTAAGGTTGTATTGTCACTGGGACTGAGTAACCATGCAAAATTTCAAGTCCATCGGACGAAGGGAACAGGTCGAAAATTGAGTTACAAGATTTGACAACAGACAGACAGGCGCAGAAGTCAAGTGAAATAATAGCATGTAAAAACTACTGAGGTCAGAGGGCTGCAAATTGGTATGTTGATCATCCATTCTCCAATCATCAAACATACCAAATTGCAGCCCTCTAACCTCAGTAGTTTTAATTTTATCTAAGGCTAAAGTTAGCCATGATCGTGTGTCTGGCACCGGAATAGGTGCCAACAACACAGGCCACCACTGGGCTGTGGGTGAAAGTTTCATGGGCCTTGACTGAGAGTTTCATACAGCATTATACGCTGTACAGAAAACTCGATTGTGCCGCAGAAACTTTGGCCCATTTTTTTTGCTTGTTTTAATCTTTAATTTAAAGGTAATATAAATTCATATACCAGGCGAAGTATCCAAAATTACTTCTTTAATTATGTCAGTAGTCTGATGTTGGTCCTTTCTAAGTTTCTTAAAGAAAGATACTTCAAGGTATGTTTCTTTCAAATTCTGTGATGAAATCGACTTTTTATCCAATTATTTCAGTTTTTCAACTTTGTAAACGAAGAGGGCTGAAACGTCTATGTATCAGTGGCAATAATTGATCATGTTTGAAAACATATCATACAATGAAGCCTAATTCTGCCGAATGCATCATACATTGCGTAAACGGGTCGTAAGTCCTATTTTAATCACAACACATACAGGATAATTTACGACAGTTAGATTGAGCTATATTATTAACAAAGGAAAGCCGTGAAAAAATACGCTAGGTTAAACACCGGAAATGGGAGATGTATGTTATCTTTGCAAACGGATATAATTTGATGTATAAACAGAGTAAATTAATTAATATCTCTATATACATCATATACTTGAAGTATTTTTTTCTGCTTCAAGTCCTCAGGCCTGTTACCATGACAACGGTTTAATAGATAATTATCAGTGCTTAAAAAAGAAAGCATGATTTGTTTCTACATGCGATGAAGGATTGAAAGTCAAGAACATAAATGAAGACCTCTTTCACGACACAAATGAATCAGGTTAGTTTCAGATATTCCTATTGCAAATACATTTGACTCGGTCCTAAACCGATTCATAAAGATAATTACAGATCTACCAAAACTTGTCTTTACTTGATGTCCTACTAAATCTTCCGTTGTCAGTGTACGGGAAATTACAGGCTTCACTAATTCTTTAAGTCCCATTACGCTTTTCACTAATTTATTGAATGCCGCTATCCTTAAATACGAACGCACCCATCCACAATCAACTTCAAAGGGAGAGAGAGAGAGAGAGATAGAAACTTTGTATAAAGGTATATTCCATTACGGTACTTATAATTGATTTTGAACGTCTTGAAACTTATTTATGCTAAACTTTGCTACAACAGATTTCAAGAAGAAAATCTGATAAAAAAAAGGTAAAAAAATCGAGATTAGTTCAAGGATCCAAATTTATTACACCACGTAATGCAGATCATTTCTCTCTCTCTCTCTCTCTCTCTCTCTCTCTCTCTCTCTCTCTCTCTTGCTTTCTGGAAGGAGTCATATAGCGACCCAGTCTTGTACTGGTGACACTCTGTTACCGAGTCGTCATTACCGAGTTAGCAGTTAGTTGGAGACGGCAATTATTCCTTACACAAATTGCTCGACGTCACGGAGTGGTAAGAAATTTAAGATACTAAATGGAAAATGACTGTTTTGTTGCCTTACCATGTTATTGCATAGTTATTTCTTGTCTCCTGTGTGTTTTTTTTTTTTTTTTTGAGATGGTTGTTCAACGAAAGCTTGTTGTTTGGTCGTAATCCAAATCCATTGATAAGAAATGAAAGAATTTGATATATATATATATATATATATATATATATATATATATATATATATATATATATATATATATATATACATACTGTACATACAGACATACAGGGTGTAACATGGGTTTATGCAAATATTTTGGGAAGTGAAAGAAAGTCATTCTGAGCAGAAAATGTTCTATAAACACGTGCATTTTAAGGCTTCGTTTGTCGAAGAGGTGCATTTTTAAAATAACTTTTATCATTAAACGGGCAAGTTGGTTCGCGGGATGTCGTAGTGAGTAGTCAGGGATATTGGGGGGAGGGGGTTGGAGCTGACCAGTGCACTTATTACTGTGAACAGTCTCACTTTTCCGCCAAGTGTCAAATTCCGGATTCGTTTTGAAAGCTAGAAACTGGAGACAGTGATTTACCGTTCCAGTAATGTGGAATATGCAGATAAGATGTTATTTATTGGTTGCAACAATTCCATTTCTAGATTACATAGTTGTGAACTCCACTGTTATATAAAAAGGAAACCGGTGATTAGGCCGATGTGAATAAAATACCTCCAAATCAAATGTATTCTTTAGATACTGAACAAGGGGAAAAAATGCATTCATTATTGAAACCTACTCCTCTCTGTTATGTTATTCGCTGGACTCCGATAAAGGAAAGAGAAGCAAGCTTAATGGAATCTCCCCCTCCGTGAAAGATAGGTCTATTCATTAAATACCGATCAAAGATTTAAAACATATTATCAAAAATATTTCCTTCTCCATCAAAAGTATTCATCACACACCAGTCAAAGGAAAAACGCACCTCTGAAAACGTTTTCGTCTCTGTCAGATTAAAAAGAATGGGAACATATGGAAAATTCACTTTCTTCATTCTTTCCTGTCAAAGGTAGCTTATTCATACAGTAATTGAAAGAGGTAAAAAAGCTGACATTGTTCAAAGTGCAGTATCGTCCCTGCCTACGATACCTTGTCTTCATGATTACACTATCACTCATTCAGCATAGGCACAGGACTAGTCCTGACTCCTGATTCAACAATTCCACGACGAGGCACCCCGACAGTTTGCGCAAGAATTCAACGGTCACAAATAAATGTTGCCAAGCAACATTTACACTATTTTCTTGATAGGTAAAGCTAATCATTAGAATTAATTACATGAAGTCTCTTCACATGTGATATACTAGTTGAAGGGACTGCAATGTTAAATTTTTCAATAACATGCAAGAGAAAATCATAATTAAAAGGCTAGCAATTGAGTTGCCTAATGTGCATCACCAACCCTCCACCCCAATATCCCCGATTACTCACTCCGACATCCTTTGCGCTCCAGTTTACAAGCCCATTTAATGATAATGGTTATTTTAAACATTCACCTCACCGACAAACGAAGCCTTAAAATGCATATGTTTATAAAACATTTTCTGCTCAGAATGACTTTTTCTTTCATTTCCCAAAATATTTTCATAAGTTCGTGTTACACCTGTATATGTATATATATATATATATATATATATATATATATATATATATATATATATATATATATATATATATATATATATTACAAGTGTGCGTTCAAAAAATGATCTTGGATGACATCAGAAAATTGCCAGTGAGATGATATTCATAAATTGACTGTATGATTAACTTTTGGATTCCATAGAATAATTATGAAAAAAGGAGTGTATTAAAACCAGATTTGAAAACATAATAAACATAAACCAGCTGAGGTTCAAAATAAAACAAAAGACATATAAATAAAGTCAAACATCCATTACTGGAAAGCTCCACTTATCCAAAGCTAGAAAGCTCCACTTATCCAAAGCTAGAAAGCTCCACTTATCCAAAGCTACAAAGACCTTCTACGTTTGCCTCAGGCTTTCTTCCAACCTCCAGAGAGTACTTTGGCGACCCAGCTAACCTTCAGACCTAAGATTCTCTTTGTATTTTCTTTTTCCTTCTCCAGGATATTCCTGCCATGACGCTGAAACTACTGGTTTTTCCGCTTTTATGCTCGAAAACGTACTGAATTTGTCAACTGTATTAATCAAAATAGAGTGGTTATCGGGTGACAGATGAAATAATGCTTTTGTACTGAACCAAATTTCCATTTATTTGAGAATACTTTATCGCATCTAAAATGTACTTTTCCTTACATTTCATTCCGGCATTTTCAGGGATTATCCTTTCATCTTAGTTCAACTTTTTTTTTCTTATTCACCAATTTGTAACAACAATGATGCACGGATTTTAAACCATAGCTCAGTGAACAAATCATAAATTAGATGATCGTTCATTAGTGTTTATTGGAATTTAATTCATCATTGCTTTCAAGTTTACAAGTACCAGTTTTTCAAACATCATTTGATGGTATGAAAGGCAAGGACTGACAGAAGTGGTATTTCATGAGTCTATCAATAATGTATGAAATTTTCTCCTTATTATCTCCTTCTAATGGTTGACACAGAAAAACGTATACTTTGATTACTAAATTGCACAATGTATCGGTCACAGTACGAGGTATCTTGTTGTGCAGTCAAAGAGATTATTATGTAGTCTACTTCGCTCGTTTCTGTTTAATATTTCAGTAATATGTAAATTAATATTGATCTCGACAAAGATATTGCAACTTGGAGTCATCAGATATTATGTTGTTTGATTATTATTTTATTTTTCTTCAACTTTAGGAAGTAGTTTTCTTTGTAACTGAAATGAAACTGTTGGAAGATTAACTTATCATAACCTGTGGTTTGGACTGCTTTTGGAACATCTTGGCATTCTCGGATTTCCGGTTCACCAAAGAAATATATTACCATTGTTTATTTTAATATATACTACTATAAAATAGTTCATATTCAACCTACAAAATATATACCAACATACTTATAGTCTGTAGTTACTTATGACCCCATAAAGTTTCTATGATCCTATTTTTTGTCTATATATATATATATATATATATATATATATATATATATATATATATATATATATATATATATATATATATATATATATACATACATACACATAATTGTACATATATATACATATTTTTTTCTTCCTCTTCCTCTCAGTAATATATTAAATGCGAAATAGGAAAATAATCATATTTTGACAATTTCGAAGTTTATACGTTTTTTTTAAATCAGTTTCTTAGTTAAATTCCTCGTCATAAAATGGATTTCAAAAAAGAAGACACAAGGGGCTCTTCAAAATATGGAAATGGTTTTTCTACATAAGGAAACATTTTCCGTGAAACATGGTTTTCCTTCACGGCTGGGAGGTTTTTATTTCGTAGAGGGGGGAAAACTTTACTGTGGAAAATCTGCAATTTCCGTGTCTGGATGAGAGGCAGCTGCCGTTGACATTCTGTGTCAGGATTCTTCTCTTCTCTGACTCTCATATTTTTTTGCTCCCTCAGATACAGAAAACTGCTTCGTAATTTCGTCTTAATGAAAAATAATAATTGAATATTGGAAGGAACTGCAACAAATTGGGATTGAAATACTCATAAACACACCGATAATATTAACTAGAAAAATTCGTAGAATTAATTTTGATTTATTCGGTGTTAGTCCGGTTCGAATTAAAATTAGATTCTGTGATATTTGAAAAGTATGAAATGTACTAACTATCCTCATGTCAGTTCGTATGATCCTTGTGTGAGTATTCATATTGCAGCTGAATGTCATTCTGAAGGCTTTGGCATTAACCTTCTTTGCTGAATTATTCGTCTTTGATAGTTCATGTGAAAGTGACGATTACGCTGCGAAATTTTAAATAAATCAACACGGGGAACACTGCTTAACTGTGTATGTTCCATTCATCTCTCTCTCTCTCTCTCTCTCTCTCTCTCTCTCTCTCTCTCTCTCTCTCTCTCTCTGTGAGCATACTTGTTTTTTTATGAAAACGAACTGTGGATGTTGAATGGCACTGAATCAAAGTCTTGTATAAGCTATTTTTGTTTTATCTATGCCACTTGTTAAGGAAAAATTTAAGCACTAGCGGGGCCAGTGTATGCTTCTCTTTCTAAATTGGATCCCTTGCAACCTCGTTCTCCCTACAGTTCTCATTTCCAGCAGACTATTTTACATTAAGATTCTCCCCTTTTTATGGTACGAGAGGGTGCTTCTGTAAGCCCCCTTATCTACTGAAAGTAAACAAGAACTTTGTTTACTCTACCTTCTGTAAGTAGAGGATAGTTTTTTTCTTCTCAAGTAGCCTAGGGGAAAGGTACATGCGAGTAGATCTTAAATCTCTCTCTCTCTCTCTCTCTCTCTCTCTCTCTCTCTCTCTCTCTCTCTCTCTCTCTCTCTCTCTCTCTCTCTGTAATTTATCAAAAAATAGTAATATGAATTTAGTTTCATTGAATTTTACAACGATTTTCTGGACGTATAGGGAAAGAACTGAAATGTATTTTATTACTTGGATAAATATTTTTATAACGTATTTAAACCTAAATAGTAACGAAAGGCATGTATATCATTCTTTCTTTAACACGGACGATTTGGACTTAAATATTTAATGCAGTCAGTTGCTTAGGCATCTAAATTTTTGTTACTGGTACTATCCTACCTGAAGTAGGAAGAACATGAAAATTAGGGTTTAACCGCAATTTTATGTTATCGTGTATTGCAAACACTTGAATAATTCCACAAGTTGAACTTCATAACAGCCAATCTCACATGGCTACGTATTTCCGTTTTCTTGGTGTTAGTATAAAAAACTATAAACAGATAATGTATATAAGTATATATCGTAACCAGGTATGTTTTTATACGAGTAATTTAAAAGACATCTTCATTGATCCTTTGCAAATTACTAAATAAAATAAAGAACCATGAATTATGTTCTATAAAAATGTGTTAAATAAACATAAGAATTGGTTGATGAACACTTGGGTGCATGGAATACAATGATGATTTGTCGGTGAATCGCAATGGATTTGAGATGAAAGTAAGTTTCATGAAACGGATGTTTATTAAAAGATAACTGAATAGTTATGAGCACAATAGTCAGTCTTTATGCAAGGAAAATACTAAACGGATGTGTTTAGGGATAACATTTTTCATATGTATCAGTCAAGTATGAGCTGGTAATAAAACGATATTTTTTTCAGACCTATCACAAAATCTGTAGAGCAGTAAAAAAAAATCTCCATTATCCTTACAAGGAATAATTATTAGAAGCAATAAAATGAAACGAGATATAAAAATGAAAAGCTGAAGTTATTTTAGAAGGCGGTCGAACGGTTATCAGGAGGTTAATTGAAAACGTGTGGGGAACACTAGAAGATTTTATAGCTTTATTCAGGTAACAGAATTTCCGATAATGGACTCCCGGCTTCAATTAGGTTTTCTTTTTCCTTTGGCCTCGAGAAATTTCCGCTAAAGTTTTTTTTTGTGTATTTTCTTTATTACAGCGATTTTTTCCTGTCTTTTACAAGCCTACGCTACGCGTGCGTTGATACTACTTTTTTCAGTATGATATCACAATTATTATGTATTTAGATCTTTGTATCCGGTTTTCAAAGCTTTATCTCTCTCTCTCTCTCTCTCTCTCTCTCTCTCTCTCTCTCTCTCTCTCTCTCTCTCTCTCTATATATATATATATATATATATATATATATATATATATATATATATATATATATATATATATATATATGTGTGTGTGTGTGTGTGTGTGTGTGTGTGTGTGCGTATTTCACAAAGAAGCAGATTGAATTTACAAATAGTACATAAATAATTGCATTGCGGACAATTTTATTTATGCATTGCCTTATATATTTTCCTTTCAACATGCCCTAGTGAAGTGGAGAGCTTTTTTATATGTCACGATTTTTAAATAAATCTTTTAATTCTTTACAAAATCATGCAGCTGTTGCCAAAGATCTGTTTTTACCAGTGACCATTGAATACAAAATTTTCGTAGAAGATGAGCTCATGAAGCTATGCGGCTGATGGTACAGAGTAAATGGAGCATATGATTTGGTCTGAATCATCTCTCTTTCTCAGTCCTTGAAGTGTCATAGAAGGTCCGGCCAAAGGATGTTGAAAGAGCGTGGGCTGCCATCTGAGGTAGTGATAGCATCAAGTCCAAAATATTATGAACTGGTAATCGTTAAATGATTTTCTTGTGAAAGGGGGTCTGGAGTTTTCCTGATATTGAACCAAAACGTATTTTATTGGCAGAATCCACAAGACGAAAATATTGTAATTTGTTGAGAACTGCTATTTTGCTGTTTTTATTTTTTATTTTTATAAATGTAAACTATGCGAGTGTAGGTGACAATATGTGCTTTGAGCCATGGCGACATTAATATCCGGCGCAGTCTTCGTCTATACAGTATAAATCCAAAATATTTAAGCTCCATGATTCTGACGGAACTCTCTCTATATACATATGAAACTGTTGAGTTGAAATTTGCAATTCCCTTTACTGGAATATATTCACAAGAAATACAATTGAGCAAGGAAAATCATTAACGCCATCTAGTAATGTTCACAAGTAGGAAAATTCATTACTTGCGTCACTAGTCACTTGATTAAAGAAGTTATTTTAGAGACTTCATCTGGTATGTGAAAATATATCGTCTTTTAATTAATGAATACTGGGGTTCCTTTGCTTAACGTAACCAATCACCTAGATGCAATCATTTTTGTTCTTATCAAATTGAACTGTTTTATTCTATCTCTGCCATTGAAACTTCTTTTTTTTTCTTTTCAAATGCTTGAAACACACACAAATCCATTCCACAGAGGACTGAAGTGAAAACACTCTTGCTTACCAATTTCCAAAGAATTACAATATCTCCTGCTACTTAACTTGCTCATCTTAATATTTCATATTTTCATTATCAGTAAAGTTTTCTATACAATTTTATGAGACACATTTGATAAAAGGCGGTGCGCATACATAGAAACAGGCTTGCATGTTTGAAGCTATTCTTAAAACATCCACACGTACATTTATTGCTTTTTTTTTGTATCTTCCATTTACTCTTTTAACTTTGGTCTTGCAAACATTCTCTGACAATTCCGTTATCAGACACTCAGACGTGCTTACGTTATATATGTATATACTGTATGTATATGTATATATATATATATATATATATATATATATATATATATATATATATATATATATATATATATATATATATATATATATATATATATATATATATATATATATATATATATATATATATATATATATAATATATATATATATTTAATACTTTCTGAAATAGTAATTTCTTATATATGATATATTAATAAAATAAAAATTACTATTTAAATTAATAAAATTACGTTAAATTTACGTTTCGTGAAATTTTGATACATTTAAGAGATGAAGACAGAAGAAAAAACCTTTTGAGCAAACTAGAAATTCAGGAGGGTTCAAACCAAGAATCTTATTGCGAGAAGATAACACGAAAAGCCTTAAATAAGCCTGACAAATGAGACAGCATTTTACAAAAGGGAAATCTTCCAAAGTGCGAATTTTCTAACTGATGAGGAACCGAAGCGGATTACCGAAATTTTAGCGAGAACTTTCAATAGATTCATTCGCTAGCTTTTTCTGGCTTGTGGTGAGCCTCTAGTATTTAGTTAGATTTAAATAAAATGGGCAGCTGTCTCAGAGGTAATGATATAGGACTTTCCTCTTCCTGTGTTTTTCAACATAGGAAAATAATTAAAAGTAACAAGACTTATCTAGAAACTTGGTTAACCTTATATTTCACCGAGCGCAATATAATTTGTTCCCTAAACTAAATCAGGTAATGCGATGTTCCGCCTTCCAGTTTAACAGCATGACATTTGCCCCACCAGCTATTTATCTTGGTTGAGAGTTTCGTAATTTTTCTTCAACACCCAGAGTTTGGGTCCATTAAAATGAAAAATTACTTGAATGCAGTCCTGGACCGTTGTGTTATTTAAAGATTTGCGGAAAGCGGTAGATACAAGAGAGACGCGGAAAAGGTTGGTGTAAGACTGTATGACTGTTAATGATGCAATAAAGCCAAATAAGTGGTTGTAAAATGGAAAGACATAAGGAGCAAATGGGATTACAAGCGAGATCCAGTGGCATATTAGTGAAGGATAAGGGCCGTTTCACACCGGATGCGATGCTAAGCGCGCTACGCTATGCTACAGAGCCATGCTAGCTATACTCACTATGCATGTGTTCACACCAAAAACCATGAATGTTAGCGAACACGCATTTACTTTCCTTATGTATAATCTTACTGAAGTCGTTTCAGTACATCCATAAAGTCAACTTGAGACAACACAGTTCGTTTCCACACAAACAATTTAAACACTAAATGGATATCTTTAAACATTTACGTGTTTTTTTTAAACTTGTCACATTTGCATTATACTTATATGCACTCATCCAGCACATACACACAATGTATCCCCATCTAAATTATCTTTACATAATCAAGATATCAAGTACGTTTTACAAATAAGACGAAAAGCCAATTACTTATGAATTTCCTTATTTCACTACTTTTAAATTTTGCTCATAATAATTTCTTGATTCTAATATGGAGGCGAGAGTATATGCTGTGAGACCCAAGTACGCATGCGCGAGGTGAACTACGTCCACAAAAATCGCGCCCCGGCAATCTTGGAAGCTATGAACGCTATGTCGCAGACATCGTTAGCATAGCTTCGCATCCGGTGTGAAATGGCCTCGCTTAAAACAATGCCAGCAATTAAAAGCCACGTGCCGCAACATGACTAGCATAGTGTGGCACGCATAGCATCGCATCCGGTGTGAAACGGCCTTAACTGAGTGGCTGACGAGGCCGTGCAGGGTGTGCGGATAAGAGATAAGTTCTAAAGGCATGGGAGAGTTGGATATTTCTTCCATTTTATAGATATAAAGATTAATGTTATACAAACAACGGTATAACACAAGCATTAGAGGGGAATAACATTACTTGCTTTACCACGAGCGGTACATAGTAGGATTTTAACTGAGAAAGTGAAACGTATGAAGAAAGGAATGCTAGAAGAAGAAAGAGAATACAGTATCCGGATCAAGTTTTACGTGATGGAACAGTTTTGCTGTGGAACGCAACAGAAAAAGTTGTATGTTGTGTACGTGGGATTAGGCAATGTTTATAATAAAAATGATAGAGAGGAAATGTGGAGGGTATTACGAATGTGTATAGCTTAGAAGGTAAATCACTGAGAATGATGAAAAGTATTTTTTATGAAAGCCAAGCCTATTTTAAAATATGTAGGTAGGCGAGTGAATGTTCTTATGTAAAGTGTGTGTTAATTCTCCGTGGCTGTTCAATACCTTTATATAAGAAGTCATAAAAGAATGCAATGAAAGGACAGCAGAGGTAGGTGCAAAATTATATAAGAAAATGAGTCCTGAATAAAGTGTGGAATGGTTGGGTTTTGCCCATAGTATAGTACTGATTAGGGATACTGAAAATATACCACTATAAACAAATACAAGATTTTGGAAGTTTATGCAACAAGAGAAAGATGAGAATAATTGTTAGCAAGAATGGTGTAAATTTAACTCACTGTGGTAACATGAGACTAAATGTGGGTCACAGAATAGCTGACCCAAGGAACGCATCAAAAGATGGAGAACCTTGAATTGTCTATGGAAGACAGAGGGGGAATGCATGAAAGGATTCTTGAGCCAGCTTTCTTTTAAAGAAGTGAAGTAAGGATGTGGAACGAAAATAAATAAAAAGGGTGAAGCTGCTGATATGAGCTGTCCT
>NC_089783.1:41034124-41069124 GCF_040412425.1 Macrobrachium rosenbergii | reverse complement strand
GTGAGGTATTTAGAATTCCATTAACCAAGGATATAAACGTGGATACTGTCAACTGCGCCGGAATGGGAACAATGATAAATTATCATAATTCTAGCATTACCTGTACACGATGTCGATATTAGTTAATTAGTTCAGGTCTAAAAATATAATGAACATTGACAGTACTACTACGCTATTATTAATGATTCAAAACGACTCATCTTAATGAAGCTGCCATGAATTACTTGAAATGATTCTCGCTCGAATAAGTTTCACCAGTGGATCTGACCGAGACAGGTTGAAAAAAAAAAGCTGGATGCCATACTAAGGCAGAGGAGCGGAAAGGCTTAAATAAAAAAAAAAAAAAACAGCAATGGCAAAGACGAAGCCTCAGCGCTCATTGTGGAAATTGTAATTAATCAGGATTCTGGTCTTTGATGTATCATCATCATCAGGCATTTCCAATACGGGTCTGTGCAGAATGAAGAGTTTGGAATTGAGCTAATTAAGTCACTGGGGCTGAGCAGTTTTATCAGCGTGGGAGATGGAACAGCGAATTTTATCCTTAGTACTCATGTTATGTACTTATTAGACATGTCATTAAACATGCGCTTACAGAGAGAAGACAAACAGACAGACACGCACACACAAACAGAAACACAGACTGTTAAATGGCTAGACGGACGGATACACAGACATGGATGTAAAACGTACAAGACTGCATGCTCAGACGAGCTACCGGACATGAAAGAGTCTAAAATAGAAAAGGAAGGATATTTACAAATACACAAAAATATTTAGTATGTATATGTATATATATTATAAATATTTTATATATATATACACACACACACACACACACACACATATATATATATATATATATATATATATATATATATATATATATATATATATATATATATATATATATATATATATATATATATATATATAATTCAGAAGACGAACCCTTTTCGTATGGAACAAACCCACAGGGGGCCATTGACTTGATATTCAAGCTTCCAAAGAATATGGTGCTCATTAGGAAGTGAGAGAAGGTAAAAGGAAATACAGAAAGAAATCTCACTTACCAAAAAATTATTTAATAAATAGATAAAACTGTATTAAAATGCAAGTAGAATAGCATTAGGGCAGTAATGCATTGCGTCTTCGCTTGAAGATAATTATATACAGTATATATATATATATATATATATATATATATATATATATATATATATATATATATATATATATATATATATATATATACATATATATATATATATATATATATATATATATATATATATATATATATATATACATATACACACATATATACACATACACATGATCAATATTTTCAAAATTTGTTACGTTCTATCTTTCCCTTGTATCGACTCTTGACCTTCTTAATGCCCCAGGCCACTTTTTCATACTATCAGTATCTTAAACCATTTGTTTTAGCAGAAGACTAAAAATGTAAAATGAACTAGTAATTATGGAATAGGTTGTGAATGAGAATACTGTATAAAGCTACTTTGCAGTGATGGGTGAAGGAACGACGGTATTGATTTCAGATTTCCGCATTTTCAAGAACTGTGAATGAAGCGGTGCTTGATAACGACGTAGTGTTTTCTTTGGTTAAGCTGTCAATTTTTTAGTTTCCTGAAAGGAAAACTATTGTGCTGGCTTGTCTGTCCGCCCGCACTTTTTTTTCTATCCACCCTCAGATCTTAAAATCTACCGAGGCTAGAGGGCTACAAATTTGTATGTTGATCATCCACCCGCCAGTCATCAAGCATACCAAATTGCAGCCCTCTAGCCCCAGTAGTTTTTATTTTATTTAAGGTTAAATTTAGCCACCACCTGCCGTAGTTCAAGTTTCATGGGCCGCGGCTCATACAGCATTATACCGAGACCACCGAAAGATAGATCTATTTTCGGTGGCTTGATTATACGATGCAGAGAAAACTCGATTCCTACGAAGAAACTTCGGCTCATTTTTTACTTGTTATTAGGTGTTCTGACTTCTCAAAGAGACTGAAAACTTATTCGCTTCTCTTTGCCGAATATAGAAATAATTGCTTATAGAGTCTGTAATGAAAAATGACCATCTTCATATGTACATTTGGTTCTAGATAAATAATAATATACTTCAGAGATAAACATCAACTCACAAAAATGAAATTAGTATTTTTACTCTTATTAATTCTTTTTTATTGCTTAGTTGAGGCTCAGCTATTTTTGAGTTACGGCATATGAAATTTCAGGTCATTCATTAGATGAGAAAGTCAATTGGTAACGAAGTTACATCAGCATGCAAGTATATTGTAATTTCATTTCAGTTTAAAACACTTTTTACTGCATAATCATTGCACTAACAATAACATTAATGCTAATGTTTTTGTAGAAATATAAAAGGAAACCATTGCAAAAAGGTATAAAATTATGCATCTTTCCCACAAAGGAATATAATGACAAAAGGACCTAAAAGCTGGAAAAGTATTTTACTGAGGACGAAATCCTTTACTACGAATAACTCAGTTTTAGAGGTGAAGAGCAAGAACGATAAGGACAATACATTAAGGTATAGTAGCAGGCCATTATATTGTTAAGAAGCGGTGAAAATATAACGTTAGTGATTGTATGACTGACTGAAATAATGAAACAAGTAGAAAATGCGCCGAAGTTTCTTCGGCGCAATCGAGTTTTCTGTACAGCGTATACTGCTGTATGAAACTCTCAGCCACGGCATATGAAGCTCTCAGCTGTGGCCCATGAAACTTTCAGCCACGGCCCGGTGGTGGCCTGTGTTATTGGCACCTATAGCGGTGCCAGACGCACGATCATGGCTAACTTTAACCTTAAATAGAATAAAACTACTGAGGCTAGAGGGGCTGCAATTTGGTGTGTTTGATGATTGGAGGGTGGATGATCAACATACCAATTTGCAGCCCCCTAGCCTCAGTTGTTTTTAAGATCTGAGGGCGGACGGACAGACAAATAGCCATCTCAGTAGTTTTCTTTTACAGAAAACTAAAAATATTATTATTATTGAAGTAAAAAATAACCACAATATGAAAAAAAGAGGAGGCAGAAAAGAAAGAGCCATGAAAAAGTAACAAAGAACTGAAAATGGTTCCGAATAACGTAATTCCTTTTTGATTCCGGGAAACGAAGCAAGACGCTACATATATTACGGATGTGGCGTGCGCTAAGATTTATGGGGAATCTCGTACAATGGCCTGCAAAGTATAAAAGGAGAAATTTAACATTTATCATTGCTTTTCATTGGTCAGGAAAAACATACATTTTCTCCATTTTTGCAACATAATTCACCCAATCCAGAGGTTTAGTCTTCAACCTTATAATAAAAGAAAATAATTTCCAAGAAGAAAAAGAAAATATGAATTTTAATATCAACATGGGCGAATTGCTATGGCAAACAGAAATTTAAGCTAAAATATATAAGGAAAAAAAAAACATTCAGAGTGCATACCTCCGCCATCATCAAACCCAAACGCAATTTTCCATGTCAAGAGGAAAATTAACTTCATGTTTTTGTAAGTGGTTATCATGTGTTATTATCGAAATATTCACTATTTGGTTGAGGGGTTTAGGTTTCTAAAGCATGGAACATTTGAAACAGGACTTGCCAGTCATCCCACCGAAAGAGCTCTTCTTCCAAAAATTACATTCCTATATCTCCCAAAATATAGTCAAAAGTTGCAATTCACTTGACCCACCTTTACAAAATGTCCGTTAAGATCCAACAATAGTTTTTGCGCAATATTGCTCACAAACGCACAAACAGAATAAAGAATCCACTTCAAATTTCTTTAGCATAATTTGTCTCAATCTCTGATACTATTCAGTGGCGAATAGATACCCATTGCTTGGAGTGTTCTTTAGCAGTTGAAGCTATCCGTTAATATGCATAGACGAGCCGATATCAACATTTGCCCAATAAAGATAAGAGGATTCGTCATATGCAATTCCCTTTGTATGTAGGTTATTCCCAAGTCGAAGTGGTTTGATGTTAATGAGTTATTTGTGGCATCATGTGCATGCAAATGCGTGCATATCTGTTACCTTCCTTAGAATTTGAGTAAATATTTTACAAATTTCGTTTGAAATTATAGGATCAAGTTTATACATGCCTTGACTGATATTCATGTTATGACAGTAACTTTCTTTTATAAAACCAGGCTCGATGATATTTCTTCCTAGTGCATCATTAGAATAAGGTATTTTTTCCCTGCCCAGTTGCTTGGATGTTTGTGCTCGCAAACGTGTACAAAAATTCCACTGTTCACCTCTGCATATCTTGCACATTTTACGTGCTGTTCTGTTCTCTTTTCCAGTACTTTTCCAACTTGACCAGTATATAAGTTTTCACAATCCTTTGGTGTTGTCGGGAGAGCTCTCTATACGTGCATGTTTTATTGTTTTTAAAGACTACTTTAACTCCAAGAATCTTAAGAAGAAGGGGGTTATCTTTCACATTTTTATGATACGGTAGTGCAAGCGGATTTTTGTTGTTGTTTCTTTTTTGTTCTGATATAGAATCTTTTTTTTGCCGCTACTGACTAAATCCTGGGCTTCCTGGTAAATCGTTCACACTTCGTGGAAACACAGTCACACTAAATAAAGTGAAAAAAAAAAAGAGAAAGCAAACTAGAAAAGGCTCACTTTCTACGGGGAAAGGCGATGCCATTCCATTTCCCCTTTTTTTTTCAGTCATCTCCTTTCTACCTAGCATTTCTCAGTGTTCGTTTTACGTCGATTTATTCAGTATTTTATTTTTCTTATGTCAGTGTCTTAAAATTTGTATATTTTATTTTATCAGAGACTTTGCATTTAAACAGAAAAGAATTGTAGTTTTTTGAGCTGTTAAGGAATGTACAAAAATTGATTAATGGACCAGTTCCGCAAAGTTTAAATCTGACTGCAATCGCTGATTGTCTGATTCAGAGCTCTTGTGTCGTGACCAAAAAAATGCCGTGAGAATCTGATCATTTTTTCGCTTTGAAAAGTAAATGATTCCCTAATTGGTGAAAATAACAACTTTTACTAAAACTTCACCATCAAATTTAATTCTCACTTCACTTCCTTTCCGTAAACGCAATAATAAGAAAAAATAATTATAAACCAGCTTCATTATTGCTCGCATCACCACCCAACAGCACTTCAAGGACAGCGAAACGAATTCATTAAATGCTCCTTGGTCAGTTCTAGGAAGCGAGTCAGATCTGAAATCAGGCAAACAACATTTTCTTCCCTTTATGAAAAAAAAAAACGAACCAACGAGATTTGCATTTTGCAGATTCGTATTGTGGAAGAGCACTTCCCTTCTCTGCTGCAGGTATATTGAATTAATGATTCTAGTGGCGGTGGCCTAAGAGGGATCAGGGGACGAAAAATGGAGACGCCTGACATTCATGAATTTCTCAATGGAGATTTTGACGACGGAGATTATGGGGATAGAACGTCACCGGCCACGGAACCAGAAAATAGGAATGACAATAATCTGCGAGGTCGGGGTGAGGCTACACGTGAAGAGCAATTCTGAGGGCTGATAGAGAAGAGAGAGAGAGAGAGAGATGCGAGAAACCGTTGCTATCATCAATTTCAGCAGTTACTGCATGGGTTGAGTCTGAAAGATTTACGAATAACACAGAATTTATAAAGAAGGAAGAAGATCATTTACGAAGCACTCCCTAATATATTATTTTTTAGTTCACAGTTTTTAAACTGTTTGGTAAAGTAGTAGTAATCATAAAAAAAAATAGACAACACAGCGCTGGTGATACGCAGAATAATGATTATTTTTGAATCTTCATGACCAAGTCAGGGTGTGTAGCGAAAAAAGAGACTATGAATTTATGACCATATATTTTAAGCGCGTTCTCATCATTCCCCACGACACGAGGTTTGAGCCATTGTATAAACTGGGGTTGGTGTGACTGTTAATTCTAATGGAACTGCGTCATTCTATTTCATGGTCGTTAACGTGTAAGTCAACCTCTCTTCTAGACTCTCGATTATGTTCTGCTTTAAAAGAGTACTTCCGTAGGGGGTTAGTGCCGTCAGTGCGCCTCAGGCGGTGCACTGGAGGCATTACTTATGGTTCTTTGCAGCGTGCCTTCGGCCCCTACCTGCGACCCCTTACGTTCCTTTTACAGTACCTCCTTTCATATTCTTTTTCTTCCATTCTACTTTCCACCCTCTCCTGACAATTAATTCATAGTACAACTGCTAGGTTTTCCTCCTGTTACACCTTTCAAGCCTTTTAGTGTCATTTTCCGTTTCAGCGCTGAATGACCTCATAGGTCCCAGTGCTTGGCCTTTGGCCTAAATTCTATATTAAATTCAATTCAATTCAATTCAGTTTAAAAGAGTACCAGCCTCTATTCTATTTACCAAAATTATTTCATCTTTTCACTGAATCCGTCTGAGGATCTCATCATAGCAAACAAAATATTAAAAAAGTAGCGGCGGTCAGTGGAAGGTTGTTAAAAGATCAGTATTGAAGTCCGTATTGCCTATGTCGACCTTACTCACTTCAAAAGGGAAATTATTTCTTTGGAGATATCAGAGTATCCTATTGCCAGTACCGTATATAAACAAATTCTGATCTAGATATTTTTTGTTTTCGTTTTATTAAAAATCATCTACTGAAATAAAAAGAACATCTTAAAATCGCTAGTAACCTCTCTCTGATACAGAGCATATTTTCGTTCAACTCCATGAGTGTAGAAAAACTTACCAGTCATATGAGGCCTCTATACTTGATAACTGTATAAATGATAAACATTACACCAGCGTCAGAATGTGCAATATATGCAGAGTCGTTCGTAGACATGTAAGCGAAGGGGTTATATTCTCGACATGATGTGACGTAATATTCGTTGTTGTCCAGTTTGACAGAAGGAGAACTCAACTTGGGAATGAGATACAATTTGCAACCTTGTTTAAAATTGAATGAGTGGGATGTGAAACAAAACATGAACTTTAGATAATGTATCTGTGTATGGTAAGTAAAATGAAATGGCGCAAAATTCTTCGGAATTTGGATAATAATAGTAAAAATTAGGTCTTCGTTGCATGAACAAATAATGGAACATAATATGCTAATGTGATATTAAACTTAGGTTACAGGAATGACAAAATAATGTGTCAGACAGACGACTGCCAAAAGCACCATTTAAATTACTTCATATGAGAGAGAGAGAGAGAGAGAGAGAGAGAGAGAGAGAGAGAGAGAGAGAGAGAGAGAAGTTTACACGCTTTGCCGTTTGAAAAGTTCCATCATAAATTGCTGCTAATGAGCAAAATTGTCAGTTTCCGAACTTTTCGGACACATTCCGACTAGTAATGTGAAGAATTTTAACAACTCATGAATATTCGTTGTGAACAATTATCTTCAAAAGTTAATGAGAAAACTTGGGGATCTGTAGTAACAAATTCGAAGAGAATACTCCACATAGAAATAGGTACAAAATACTTACATGAATAAGCCACGGAAGCAAAGCATTCACAATACATTAATGAAATTGTTTTTTGAGGAAAGTTTCGATTAATGAACTCTCTCGAATCGTTGTGATAAACAGGAAAAAGGCTAACATTTCCATACAATTTAAAAAGAAATCGTGTCATAAAATTGATGACGAATTCTACGTTTAACCAGGGAAGCTAACGCCAATTGAGCATGCTTTAAAAACTGTAGTATTGCAAGTTAAAGTGAGTATTTCTTTTAGCTTTCATTTTCAATATTTTTATTACCCTAGTAACCGTTCGAAAGCTTGTTTATTTCTGGTACTGTGAAATGATGATGATTATTATTAATATTATCACATGGAAAGGGCAATTCTTTTAAACATCTTTTGTTGAAGTCATTCCTGCATCAGCTGAGTTTAAACTGAAGTGAGCCTTATTCAACCTCCGTGTTTAGTATTTTTTCGCTGTTACTCCGGTCTGCAAGTCACTGTCCAAAATTCACTTCTTTATCGGCTAAGATGGATACAAGCACAATGAGGATTCCCTAATAATAATAAAGAAAATGTCAGGCTCAAAATTCCCAGTTAAAATTCTTCAAGGGCCAGGTCCACAGGCGGAAGGCATAGATCGTCAGTCTAACGGAGGCTGTAGCTCTTCAAGAACGACTGTCCTCGAATTCTTGACTATCTTCCCCCTTCGCCTGGACCTCGCCTTTGAAGAATATTTTTTTTATAGTACTTGCGTCCTCTCCAAACATGAAACGAATATTGAATAGCCACCTGAAAACCGAAACACCAGCGAATAGATACTAATTAGCAAGAATGAAACGACTTACTAAAATTTCAATTCAGTTGATGCATCATGATTTGCATGGCAACATATTCATAACATTGTTATCATCTGATGATTATTGATATAATTAGTATTGGTTTTAGTGTTAGTATCTGTGAAAGAGTATTTTAATGGCGATAAAAACTGTGTAAAAATTAGTTAGAATTGCCTCTCCAGTAAATTATTCCTAGGTAACTCTAAACCCAATTCAATGAAAATTATTTTTTTAAGGTATAAACCCTTGCACATTTATTTTCATCAATTTGCTAGTTGTAACCTACTTCATAAAGTAAAATTATTTTTTTTTAGAATTCATGAATTTTGATATAAGATCATGGTTTATTCTAACACCTGTCGAGATGAAATTTAGACAAAAAAAGTAAAAAAAAAAACTTGAAACCGACACAAACGAAGGTAAGTATAAAAGCAAATTCAGCCGTAGTCTGCAACAAGGACCTAAAAATGCTGTATTCTCCAAATGCTGGATAAGAAGCCTCTAATCTTGTTGAAGTAAGCAGCAGGCTATAATCATCGGAAAACCAGAAATCTGCCAAGAAAAATCAGCATTCCTCTACTTATCCTAGACGCCATGCCAGTTATTTGCTGGTCCCAAACTCTGGGATTACGTTTGTTTACAAACCTCCTACCATCCGCAGCTTCAGTGCAGGATGGAGCCGTGATGCAATTGCATTACGCCCTGGCACATTCCTATTTCGGTCGACGCGAAAGCAACACTTTCTTCCAGCACTTTCTTCCTGGAAAATAACGAAGAAATTAGGAAATCCACTGGGATCATACTCTCAAGTAGGTTTTCATATGGCTTAATATGCTACAAGTGTTGACTTTACCTAGTACGAATGCTTTCATGAGGGGAAAAAAATTGAATTGTCTGTTAGACTAATAAATGTCAATACTCTTCATTTTAAACAGTTCTGATACGATAGAGTAGTTATTAGTAATATTAGTTCTCTCGTGATATTTATATAAGCTAAGATAGGGAGGTGAGGAACACAACACTAGAAATAATAATAATGCTTTCATAAAGGAAAAAATCGAATTCTCTATTAGAAAACGTTATTACTATTCATTTAAAAAAATGCGGGTATGTTAGATTAGTCACTGGTAATATAAGTTTTCTCGTGACATCTATACGAGATGAGATAGGAAGATGATAAACACATCAATAGAAACAATAACAGAAAAGTGATTTGAAGTTCTCTCTCTCTCTCTCTCTCTCTCTCTCTCTCTCTCTCTCTCTCTCTCTCTCTCTAAGGGAAGAAGTGTTACAGTTTCTTGGTGCTATCTTCAGTATTACGACTACTCAGTTGTTCAGCCTTCTGGTCCTGTCTTTAAATTATTATATAAAAATACGACAATTTATTTATAAATCCTTCCACTAATAGCTCATAGGTAACTCCAGATTAATTGTAATAACATTTGAGAATTATTGCCCGCAAAGAAATAAGCTGAAAATAAGAGGGCAATTTATTTACGCCCGAGTCATCGACTTGAAATAAAAAATGAGCAATAGAAAGTTTGCATAGGTAAGGTTTAAGTAAAACTAGTATTTTAATATCAAGTGACCGTGCAATCACGGGGTGGGGGAGGGGTCGGAAAGAGAGAAATGTTAAGCAATATTTATAAAACACTGTATATCGAGCGGAAAGACTGGCCAAATATTTTTCATAGTGGGATGTAATAAAGTTATTCAACACAATCATGCTGAGTTGTAATAATAAGGGTTTAGGAAAGCTAAGACAAAGCAGCAAAATTAATGTACGAATTGTATTTAGAATTAGAATCTGTGCCACTTACTACAAGAACCTGTTTGTCATAACATTTTTGTGTATTTCATGAATGTATGTAACCAGTAATTTTAACAAAATGCATCTTTCTATATAAATGTAAAGATATAAGCTTATACCTTTCATTGAGAAACGAGGAGAAATTTGAATAGATATTTTCCTATTCTCCAATCTTCATGCAAACTGACTGGTGGAAGTGGAATGTTATGTGTTTTTTAAGCAAACCATCTTGAACCTTTAAAATAGGACGGGCAAAACTAATTGAAGTAATGGGCGGAAAAAATCACTAGATGATTCCTTGTTTTCAAGGGTCATTTAACACTTGATTATCCCCACAAAAGACCGACGTTCAGTGAACATCAGCAATACAAAAATAGGAATTTTCAGCTTACTGACACTGAAAAAAGTGACACGAGAACATGGCAACACATGCACGTAAACGTGCAGCATTAGCACACCTGCAAAAGAGCAAATAATTTTACTCTAAAGTGGATTTTCGTCATTAGGTCACTTTATGTTTAGTTCCATTCATTATTTTTTCTTCTTTTATCATCGCATACGGGACCTCTGGGACAGTTGTGACAAAACTAAAATAATTGGAGTATGATCTTCGGTAGAAATTTACTGCTGTAGACGCTGCTTATACTTGGCGTTTTGCTTTGTCCTATGATGCTATTCTTTTTCTCTCTATATTAGGGAAATCTTTGTTATTTCCAATATTCGTACTGGCTCTAAGGAGCGGTCACGAACATTCAAGCACTTATATTTGGTCTTCAAGATAATGTGCTTTAGAAAATGTTGTAGAAATGGAGATCGACATATAATTAACTGGTCAAGACACCGTATTGCATAATATCTAATGTGGTAAAACATATTACAGACTATAATGTAAAAATTTACACTTAATGATATTAACGGTAGTATTAGTATAAGTACTGTCTCGTCAAAAAATTACTCATAACTAATGGCGGAAAATGATTGGTCGAGTGACTGACGTAGATTTTTTGGCGTCATAAAAAACAGAAAAAATGGGCCAGGATTCAGAGTAAAACATTCTCGGTAATTATTCATTCAAAAGGCACTCGACAAAGCCGGGAAAGAGGACAAACAAGAAAAAAAAACAATTAAAGCACAGCAAAGAGAAAACGAGAGAGAGAGAGAGAGAGAGAGAGAGAGAGAGAGAGAGAGAGAGAGAGAGAGAGAGAGAGAGAGAGATTTATGATAAGGAAGAGGAGGACAATGCTGAACCAATCAGGGATCTGCATATATTTCTTAAAGTCTTCGACCGAGTTTAATAAGTACAGGCAATGCAGAAAAGCTGTAAAGTAAATATTTTCCTTTGCACTGTATGTGATTGCGAGTGAAGAACCGTAAACACACATAATCACTTCGCAAGGGTAAGTTTACATGGTTTTTGTCAGTGTAATAAGCGACTGTATTATTTCCACGTATCAACCTGTGCCTTTTAATTTCATTCCTGTTTTCCAATGTTATCCTCTTAATGCAATCGTAAAGAGCGGGTCTTTTTTTTCCATGTTCTTTTTTCTTGTTTTTTTTTGCAACTCTCTCGCTCTTTCTCTTTGTCATTCCACGTGTCCCGCCGGTGAGACCAAATTAATTTCTTGGAAAAAAATCGTTCCAGTTTTTCCCTGAGTTTTATAACTGATGAATTCCCGGTGCTCTTGATGGGTTCCCCGACCTCTTTGTCCTCCGAGTGAAACCGACCGCATGCTTCCACACTTTTAATCTGGAAATTGCTCTCTTTTGTCGTATAGTGCTTGCTCCTAATTGCTAGTTATCGTGACCGTGATGTTTGTGCAAATTGCTCATATTTTTTTTTAATTACTTGGTTATTTGTAATTTATATTTCATTCAAGGAATGATATATAGTGATTGTAAGGTGTCTGTATAATGCTCGTAGCTAGTTATGAAGTATTTGTATGAACCTATAATATACAATATATACATACGTTCTTACATATGTATGTCTATGTAAGTACCATAAAATATTATTAAAATGCACATGTAAATATGTATGTGCATACATCTACGCAGTGATACAAACACATCAAATAGTGTTGTTATGTGTATGAATGCACGTGTCGCTACGTGCGATAATATTTCGGCTCTAAAGTTTCCAGCAATGAACGAACCTTGATAAAAAAAAAATTCCCACCCGTGTCTCCTTAGGACCTTCTTTTTTCAAACCCGGGGTTTATCAACCGCATCTCATAGTCTATCTCACGCTATGCTGGAGAGCGCAATACCATGACACACTTGAGCAGATTCGAAACGTTCGTTTCCTTGCACTAACTCCTTTTGATTCTGGAAATGGGCTTTCGTGTCTCTGACTACGTTGCTGGTGAAGGCTTCACCATTACTAGGGATTGAAGGGAATGGCCATGAGACTCTCTCTCTCTCTCTCTCTCTCTCTCTCTCTCTCTCTATATATATATATATCTATATATATATATATATATATATATATATATATATATATATATATATATATATATATATATATATATATATATAATGTCTTATATTTAACTGTAATACACTCTCGCTCCTAGGGATATTTCTTTTATTAAATATAACGACCAACAACAGTTCCTGTGTTTGAGTGATGATGAAGAAAGTCATCATCATTAGCAGTTTAAGCAGCAACGTTTAAAAAAGGTTTTATAAATTTTAGAAATAATCACAGGCATTTTCTTTTACATTGTATCTCAGAAACGATAAATTAAACATTTCTGTGGATGATAGTTTGTGTTGTGTACATTAATAAATTTACTCCAACTTATTACCATATATATATATATATATTATATATATATATATATATATATATATATATATATATATATATATATATATATATATACATATGTATATATATATATATATATATATATATATATATATATATATATATATATATATATATATAATATAATATATGCATAACTCAAAGACTAATGCAATGTTTAAATGCAAATTAGCGGAAGGAAGAATGAAGCAGATGTTTTGATCTTCATTGGTTACGTTGAGTATCTCATTTCCAAATTAATTTATAAAGGAAATTTGCATTGTATATGTACTAATACGAAAGCACTGTGCACGAGAACATACGAACTGTTAAAAAAAGGCCGTTGTCACGTGATAGATCCAAAGCCTGTTGTGACAGACATAGTTACTATGAACAAATTTTTTTTTTTCCTAATGCACCTGATTTGTTGTTTAACTTGAGAATAACAAGTGTATATTTGTTTTATCCTTTAGACCCAGATTAACTTTCCTTCTTAAAATGTATTAATTTATCATTTATTTTGACACAAATGAGTCAAGTTTATACATTTCTCAGGTGATATTCATATTCCTTTCTTCCTCATTTCTCGAAGCCTCTCTCTCTCTCTCTCTCTCTCTCTCTCTCTCTCTCTCTCTCTCTCTCTCTCTCTCTCTTAGTGTCGACTTAAAGGACCTTCTTTACTTGCATGATTTCAAAGGCCCTGAAACAAAAGATTGAGCCAACTTCAATCCCAGGATAAACAAAGACGAGTATCTGGTTTTCCCCGCTGTAATTTTTTCAGATCGTCTCCCCAGGTGTCTCAATTAAAGAGGATCGTTATAAGAGTCTTGTGATCAAGATACGAAAACATCAAAGCTGTCCCTTTACGCAGTTCCCGAATCACTGCCACAATCGCCTGTCATCACACTCCTCCTCCTCCTCCTCACTCTCTCTCTCTCTCTCTCTCTCTCTCTCTCTCTCTCTCTCTCTCTCTCCATCCTTGCCTTCGCCGGTTTGATTTGCTTTCGGGAATAATCTTTGATTTCCTTTAACTTAAGTGAATGATGTTTGATTGTTTAAATTATTAAAACTTCTTTCATAAATCTGTTAATAAATTGATTGATATATTTTTGATAACGTTTTATATAACTTCATTAGTTATTTCGTCTCTCTTCATTTAACTATAACTTCCAAATAGAGCGTTGCAGCATTTCAAGGGTCACAGCATTATAATTCAACAATGTATTCTTAATTTCATAAGAAATTACTACCATAAAGAGAAGAGATTTCCATTTCAAAGTAATTAAGTCTTCCCCTACACACATGTTCCTACATTAAAACTTAACCCTTTCAGTTGGAGTTAATATTTACTTCTCTGTAAAAGAAAACTTTGTCTGTCCGCCCGCACTTTTTGTGTCCGCCCTCAGATCTTAAAAACCACTTAGGCTAGAGGGCTGCAAAATGGTATGTTGATCATCCATCCTCCAAACATCAAACATACCAAATTGCAGCCCTCTAGTCTCAGTAGGTTTTATTTTATTTAAGGTTAAAGTTAGCCATATTCGTGCCTCTGGCAACGATATAGGACAGGCCACCACCGGGCCGTGGTTAAAGGTTCATGGGCCTCGTCCCATACAGCATTATACTGAGACCGCCGAAAGCTAGATCTATTTTCGGTGGCCTTGATTATACGCTGTACAGAAAACTCGATTGTGCCGATGAAAGTTCGGCGCATTTTTTACATTTTCTTGCTTATAAACAATTTGCATGATGCATTTTATTGGTTTGATGTCTATTAAAAATACTTTTAGTGTTCTCTCTCTCTCTCTCTCTCTCTCTCTCTCTCTCTCTCTCTCTCTCTCTCTCTCTCTCTCTCTCTCTCTCTTTCCTCTTCAGTCCATTACAATAAAGAGCAAAGTTACGAATTTTTACCTTATGCATGTGGTTCTCTTTCTATCCACGTGCGCCCTTGATTTGTGGAACCTAAGGGGCCATGATGGTTTCATTAAGGTCATGTTTTGTAGTTCTGATACTTTTAGGACTCAGTTAGACATCTGATACCTGAGGCAGTTTTCGTCTGCACTGCAATATCCCCCGTTGCTCTGTCTTCCTCCTGGTTACATGAACTTTGCTTGTATCCCAGTTTCATAGAAAATGGGCGAAGTTTGACGATACTTAGTTTATACTTTGCGTATATTTTGACTGTTGCAAACAACTGTCACTTTACGTTGAGCAAGAAAGTTGATACTGGAGAGTCTATGATCAGGCATTTCGCCAAGATCATTAGGTCCTTCGAGAAAATAAGGACAGATAACGTAATATATTGAACTCCCTTGGAAAAGAAGGTCAGACAACATTTAAGTTTGAGAAATGCCAAATTGTTGTCAATTGGATAGACTGCAGAAACCTCATACTAATAACTAATCTTTTTAATCGTCTTTCATCAAGAAGCGAGCTAAATTGTTTATATAAATAGGCTTCGGCAGCTTGTGACGATTATGATAACAATCGGACACCATTCACCAATACCATCATTGGTTGAAAATACCGAGGCATTTAGTAAATACCATCTTAGATGCACTTGGAGGAAGAGCCCGTGTTTAGCACATGACTTGCTTAATCTATAATTTGATTAGCGACCAGTTTGGGTGAGGATGAGAAACTGAAGGGAAATAGGGGAATGGGAAATGGGGAGGATGAAATGGAAGAGAAGAGGTATGGGATTAAGGATGGGATGATATATATGGAAGGGTGGGGAATAATAATGAGAGTATTTATTTTCAAATCGAAAGGCTTTTTTCTTCACAAAACTTCGAAAGCTTGTTTATTTTGCTTCGAATTTCAAGAATTCTACAAGAACGAATATAACCCGTTCTTAAAGCATGCTTTAACTGTTACAGTTACAAATCACACTATGCTCTTCAGCAAAGTAGGTACCGGTAAGCAGCTAAGGAAATCAGTGAGAGTTGAAAGAAAGAAAAAAAATTAAATTATTATCACCGACACAAAGATCACCTTAGTCACGCCAAATTGCTTGTTTACTATTTTAATATATGGATGTAAACAGCCTTATAGAATAGCAGTTTTGACGAGAATTTTAATGATGTAATATTTCTGACATTAAAAAAAGTTTTCTTGGTTTCATTTATTTTAGAACTTGGCATTAAATTTACCTCCCTCGTACCCTAACACTCGAGATCAAAAAGAACTGACAATGACAGGGTAATGGGATCTAAATTGGCTCCAAATGTCGAAACCATCTGTCGTTCAAACAGAAACCCTTAGTTAACCCTTCAGCAATCCTCCCCTACGCACTCGGCATCAGTTGGTAGGTAAATAACTTTCAATACTTCTTAGTAAATGATAATTGGATAATTGTTACGTATTTATGCCGTCTTTACTTTTCTAATAAAGGAGGGAATGGAAAATGAAGTGACAGCACTGATAGCCATATAAACATAATCAAAACAGCTCTAAAACAATAATGATTTTTATTTAACTACTTCAGTGCTTGCTATGTAGGTTTGCTCGGAACCGCTGATTATAGATGCACATCCAAGCAAAGTTAGTGTTAGTCATTATTTCCTGTAATCTTTATTTATATTAGAGCTGAGTGTTGTGTGTAAACTGCATAACTTGTCAGAAATACCATAAATACAACATTGATGAATTTCAATCTGAAATCCTCTCTCACGCAGATCATCCGGATTTTGGACGATTAATCCTTTAAGTTAAGGGAACAGTTATTTCTACAAAAAACAACAACTTTTCGAAATAAAAATATAAAAGTATATTTCTCGGCTATGCAGAATATGCTTGCTTGATTTTAGTAAATTTGTGACATATAGTGCGGTACAAAATCGCCACTGAATCCAACTCGGGCACTCTCGTGCATGCATGCCAAAGAAGAGAGAGAGAGAGAGAGAAAGAGAGAGAGAGAGAGAGAGAGAGAGAGAGAGAGAGAGATAGAGAGAGAGAGAGAGAGTGAGTTTGTTTCTACTAATCACCTGTACACTCTTCATTTCGGCTTTCTGCTTAATCTTAATATTAATGCAGTTGCAGCAAAACAATAAGGGCTAAGCAATATATTATTGTAAGAGCCGTCAAATGAAATAAGGGAGTGCAGAGATAACTGATTAAGCCCAAAATAGAAAAAAAATTTAGCGGCATAAGAAAGTATGAATAGGTCAATAAAGGAAAAGTGAGGGAGAAATGAAGTAGATGCGACAATTGAATGATTGGGATAAATTAAGCTGAATTTTAGAAGGAGAATTGGTTGTTGTAGGTAATGATGATAATATAGACATAAAAATGCTCCAATCAGTGAACATATACAAAAACCAAACATTTAAATGTAAGTATCCTGCTCAAAGAAAATATAATCTTTTGATAAAGGGAATGACTATTTTGAGAGGAAGTTGATCAATTTAATGACTGAGTAGGAATATATTTGGCGTCTCAGCTAAAAGGGGGAGGTCGTTAAACGGATATGAAAAACAAGTAAAGCGCAGTGATAACCGGGTAAATGAACTATGAGGAAATTGAGAAATTATTTAATTTCTGACTGATTATCAACTTTTATGCTGTCATTAATCTATGACAGGTGTTTGTCTGACACAACGGGTTTCATGAGCACATAAATAGTTGTTTCATAGAAACAGCTATTTATGTGCACTAAAAGATAAAAAGGACAAAATATCTCGTGTGGATTTCAGTTTTTCTGTTTTCGTACGTATTTATGAACAAAGAAGTCTTTTGATCAACGTGATGGTGATTCGTATTACGCCGACACTTGAGAATTCATGACCTACCTGCTATGCTGTCTACCAGAAGACTAAAAGACTAGATTTATTTTTACTTGTTAGTGATGCTTTCTCTGAAATTATATATATATATATATATATATATATATATATATATATATATATATATATATATATATATATATATATATATACATATATATATATATATATATATATATATATATACACTTATACATATATGTACATATATATGCACATTATATATATATATATATATATATATATATATATATATATATATATAATATATATATTATATAATATATATTCTATATTATATATATATATAATAATATAATATAATTTCGTTTTAAATAAAAATGCATATATATATATATATATATATATATATATATATATATATATATACTTTTCTAATTTGTTTTAAAGCTACTTTTTCTAATGGTATTAATTACGAAGGACCTCTTTCCATATAAAGTCAAATGAATTATTGAAGCATATACAGCCAAGAAATAAAAAGCCAAAGCGAAAAAAAACACGATGAATAGAAAATAATATATGGAAAGTCGCACCTCAGCAAGAATTAACCGCCCCACTGAACAAGGATTCAGTGACTCGCTTGATTCCTTTTCAAAAGGTTTACCGTCAAATTCTCTGCAGTGTTAGTGGAATAATTAAAGGCGGTTCCAGTCTCATTTGAGAAAGTTGAATTTCCACTTCTGTTCAGATACATGCTTTTTATTATAAAGGAAAATGCGTAAATGAGGCATTTTCATTTCCACAACGAATTTCTTATTAAGTTGCAGCGAAGGTAATGAAATGAGGGCAGAAGTCTCTCTCTCTCTCTCTCTCTCTCTCTCTCTCTCTCTCTCTCTCTCTCTCTCTCTCTCTCTCTCTCTCTCTCTCTCGGTTTGCCTTTTCTATATATCTACTCCTCTTCTTGTCTTTGTGCAATATGTCGTTATATCGGTGGTTCTTTCTTCAAAAATATCCTGTGTGTCATGTACCGAGGATACAGCATAAAACCCAAAGTAATTGGAATACGTCCAACTTTACTTTTCTTTCAACGCAAACTTGTGAATTGGAAGGTCCCTGTTGCTTGACATCCCCGCTGAAGAATTTAGAGGAATTTCTTTTCAGAGTTAATTTCTATGGCGTATATTAATGTTTTCTTTTCATTAACTGAATATATATATTATTAGATAAACTATTAATCCTTTGTCCTGATAATTTGTCAATTTATTTTGTATGGCTGTAAAAATGTTAGTGTTCAATTTACGTATTGTTCGGTACAGTACGACTATTTTTATGTCTACATCTTTGGAGGAAGGAGAGAATTAAACAAATATTCCTGGAAAAAATTAATGTTTTATTTTTGTCTTACTGTACCTAGAAAGTCATAACATTCAACTATGCTGCTGACGATAAAAGACAGAAGTTTAAATTGGGGATTACACTGCCACTCTAAAACTCTTTGAGTGGAATCCACCCATTTCAACGGGTACTATTTTACATAAAAAAAAACACATTCCCAGTATACAGCAACACATTTGAAGCCCTAGATCAAACTGATCCGGTAAATGACTGGCAAATCGCACTTTCAGTATTTTGTCGTCCAGAATTTTCATTTTCTAGTATATACAATAAATGTCAGGGGTCTTGCGCATCGTCCTGAAATTAAGCTTAAGCCACCGCAACAAATCATGAATTCTATTCGCCTGCGGTGGGTGAAGCAAGACTTCGAAAACAGTTAAAAGCAATCTGCGATATTCGTTTTGTTTCTTGCGGGAGAAGAGAGAGAGAGAGAGAGAGAGAGAGAGAGAGAGAGAGAGAGAGAGAGAGAGAGAGAGAGAGAGGCTCGCTTTATCTTTTAACAACGACATTTATTCTGCATTCAGATTGGCTCAAGTCTTTTTATTTATTGATATTTTAGTCTTACTTTTATTTTCTCACTCGTCAAACAGTCATCGTTGAGTTGTGAACATTAATAACTATATTCATATTGCAGCCAACAGTAAAGAAATGATCGATTCTGTCATTTCCATTATTAACTAATTAACGAGGAGGTGAACATAAACGCATAGAGTATCTGAAGCACGCTTTATTTAAATAACATTCCTTAACCATTGTGTGATTTTCTCATTAAATGTTAAGCGCATAAGAAAGAATTATGTACTGAGATGTAATATAAAAAATTTCTTGCTTGTGAGCATCTAATCAAATTCACAGACTGATATTTGTCTAAGTTGTTAAACTTTGTAAATATCTTATTATCAGTGAAATTCACAAACTTTATCCGTCAACGGAATTATAGCCATTTAGTTAATAAGAATAAGTCATGTTTCCCCCTTTAGGATGAAAGTAAGACACTTCATGTGTGTAAGCATCCATTGCATTTTTGCTATAAAATCGAGAACAAGCAAAATATTGCTGAAAGAAACAGAATTGCAAATAAATACAAATTAGGTATAAATGATAAATATTCTGTAACTAAATTCCCTTCAGAAACAATTCAAACCGTTATACCTCCCTTAGATAGCTCAGTGGTCAAAAGTCACCATTCATCGTCGTTTCTAAGCCGAGCAGCGGTTCGAATCCCACTCATCAATTATAATTCCCCTTGGTTGTACGTTATTCCTGAAGCATGGTGAACTGGATATTAAATGATGTTTGTCGCTTTATATATGTGTATACACACACACACACACACACACACACACACACACACACACATATATATATATATATATATATATATATATATATATATATATATATATATATATACATATATATGTATATATATACATATATGTATATATATACATATATATGTATATACGTATATATATATATATATATATATATATATATATATATATATATATATATATATATATATATATATATATATATATATATATATATATATATATATATATATATATATAAATTGAATTTTCGAGGCATTTGTATTTGCATGCAAATGTTCGATTAGTTTTTTTTTTTTGTTTGAAAGCAATCTGTATACATTACAACGGAATATGCTACACGTGTAAAGATGTATTTTGGTTTCCTCTTAGTTGATGTGTGAGTTACTCGTGTTCGTTTGAGTCCCAGTGCTAAATCTTTAACAAGCGTCATGTATTTTTATCCAAACTGCCTTAGGCCCCAAATGCCTTTCCTAATAGAATTCTTGGAGTGGCAGTGAAATACTCGTGTTTTCATAAACAGCTCTTGTAATATAAAGGGAAGATGATTTTGAGAGAGGCGCAGTGGTTTTTAATCAAGACAGAAAATGAATAACAAATGAACAAAAGCATGTAGGAGAGAAAGTTAAATTATTTTGTGTGATTCATTTTTATTGATTGGAAGACTGTGAGCCCAGATTTTACTCATTCATACATAAACGTCTTCAATGCATTATTTGATTTGCTTTAGACAAGAAAATTCTAGTTTAAGATAAAAAAAAAAAGAGCTAGTGCGTTCGCTTTGATATTCATTAACATATTCTGTGTAAGTCTTCTTAATTGAATAAAAGGGTACCCTACTTCATTGTGTAAATGCCATGTATTATTTCCCTACGCCTTTTGAATAAACCAAGCATTTTTTTTATTCCATGAAACGTTTAGGAAGATTTCCAGCAAAGTTATTTGATGGGTTAATATAAATTGTTATAAAACTCATACAACCATGCGACCTGTGATAACCCTCCCTTTGCTTAATTGTACAAGTAAATAAACAGCTTACCTACCATATAACACTTATTTCTAAATTTTTTATCATAAATTCTAAATTGTAGCACTTGATCCTGATCATCACTGACAACCCATTCTCTATTACTGTGAAGTATTCGCAGAAAAGGTCTTCCTCCTTTAGTTCTATTTTGGGTAATCCTTCATTTTGCAGCTTCTGTCCATATTTATCTCCTTTTTTTTCCTCTTCGAACACCTTTCGCGGCTCTGTGACTTGTCCAGCATCTACTATTAAAGGATTTTTTCAAACTGTCAGTCGAGAAAAAATAAAAAAAAATACTTTTATCTATTTCCCGAGGTAATGGCACCCTTTTCCAAGTTTTCATTTGACTTTTCCCCCGAGGAGTTCTTGTAACTTTCACTTCTTCTAAGTCATCTGCTTGGGATATGAAGCTCAATAAAACCAGTCCATGGCGTGATAGCCTAAATTTCATCAATCATCAATAAAATCTCTTCGTCTCTTTCCCTGTGGAGAGACATGAATTATTCTCATCTCCTTAAACTAATTTAACTTTTATGTAGCGAAATCTTGACAATTCCAACAAGCATGGGAAAAATAACAAATAACTGAATAATCAGACAATTCCTAATAATGATTTTTTAGTATTATCAAGAACACAAACTCATCCGCCTGGTGAAGAACTGTACCCTATAGTTCTCATTTGTGTCCTTTTCTGGTCAGACGATTATAATACTCGTAGTTTACTTTTTTCCCTGTATTATCGCCTAGGGGTTTGAGTCGTCCTCTTTTATGATAGAGAGCACGTTTGGGGAATTTGCACCCCGTTTTGATTGCTACAGGATTTTTCAAACACGATTCCTGTTATCGGCAGTTCTTATTCCAAAATTAGATTCCTTAAGCAATTTGACGTTTCTAATCCATCAAATCTGTTTAGTTTTAAGGAACGACAATTCAAAGTCTAAGTAATCACTGACATATTCTACCAAGAATTAGATTTCCAAAAGGGTTGTGTTAGTTTTCATGTAGTTCATAGGAAGTCTTTGATCATGTTTAGAGAGTATACTGATGTATAAGGATTCATTAAAAATTAAATTCAGTATAAAATTCTTAAGAAATTTTTCAGACCATTCTTTGTAAAATATATTCATAAAGGGAGGAATTGTGATGCTGTTCACTGGTGTGGTGAAACGTAAATTTTTTTATTCATAAAAGAAAATGCTGCAGCCTAAGATGAATTAAATAACCCCAAAAAAATTATTTCCGAAACAAAAAAACTGTAGTGACAAAAAAAAAACTTACTGCCCAACTTGTTTTTAGGTCGAGTGAGTCAGGCCTAGACAACAACGTATGAGCCACAGAGGAAATATCACGTGCAGAGAGTAAAAATATACGAGACATTTTGTTCAGGTAAATACGTGACCACTGCCTTTACATGTTTCGTTAAAGGGGAAGAAATTCTCACATGCTGTTTTTTTGTATTTGTGAGTGCTGGGGAGAGAGAGAGAGAGAGAGAGAGAGAGAGAGAGATGTGTGTGTATATATAGACAGTAGAGAGTATATGTGTATATATATATATATATATATATATATATATATATATATATATATATATATATATATATATATATATATATGGATATATACATATATATATATATATATATATATATATATATATATATATATATATATATATATATATATATATGTATATATCTAAGTATATATAAACAATAGTAATGAGCCGTTATAATAATTTTAATGTTTTTTATTTTAGGAAGAAATGTAACGATCAACATGAACTTCCGTTTTGCGCATTTGTGGATAATTTGATCTATAATCTATCTAAAGGTCCAAGGTTAGGCAGTGATGTTGATATCCTTGAACTCTCAACTGAATGTTGATTAGGTTCCCGTTCCATGCAGATAGCTTAAGAATGCAATTGCATTAACTGGTTGTCTCTCATAATTAAACCGGTAAACGGAAATGAGGATAGAACTAATTAGTAATTCTGATAGTCGAAATTAAAGTTTGTCTCTCAGCTTCAAGGTCAGAGTCTGGCTGAATCTGAATAAACAGGAAATAGTGCATTGGCTGTCCACAGACCAAACTAAAATGACTGACTGACAGTCGCAAAATACGTTATAAAATTTATCGAAATACAACATAACATTTGCTGGTGATATCGAAAGGAATTTTAATTGTCGTTTATTTTCTTGTAAAATGGCTAACTTACTTGTATTTGTTTCTGTGCGCACATTAATGCGTGCACCCATTTTATTATTATAACATGTCTCCTCCCTCATTCTAATTCATTCCCACATAACGTGGAATATCAGGCATTTATTCTTTCACCGATTCCCAAAGTCTGCTGACACAGTAAGTGATATCCCTCTGCTGTTCAGCATTTGTTAACTCACCAATTTTCCTTTCCCAGTCGTGGTTACCTAAATACTCAAACACTTTTTTGTCTCAGTGAACGCCCTTAACATCCGGCTTTCTCTCTCTAAATTGAATACTGGAATGTTCAAGATCAAAGAATCTAAACTGAATACTGGAATGTTCAAGATCAAAGAATCTAAACTGAATACTGGAATGTTCAAGATCTAAACAATAGAATGTTCAAGATCAAAGAATCTAAATTGAATACTGGAATGTTCAAGATCAAAGAATCTAAATTGAATACTGGAATGTTCAAGATCAAAGAATCTAAATTGAATACTGGAATGTTCAAGATCAAAGAATCTAAATTGAATACTGGAATGTTCAAGATCAAAGAATCTAAATTGAATACTGGAAAAATCAAAGAATCTAAATTGAATACTGGAATGTTCAAGATCAAAGAATCTAAATTGAATACTGGAATGTTCAAGATGAATCTTATTTCAAGATCTTTTCTAAATTTTACTGGAATGCTCAAAATCAAAGAATCTAAATTGAATACTGGAATGCTCAAAGTCAAAGAATTCAGTGCTTATTTCCTCTTTTGCTTGTTTTACGCGCGCAGATACCGACACGTAAACACACACACACACACACACACACACACACACACATACAAAGCCGTAGCTGTAAGGTAAAGAGCGCTCGCGATTGATGGGACCAAGTACATTTTCAGACCATCTGGCACTAGTCTGGCCAGCTACAAATGGGTACCGGCATCTGGTGGGTAAAAAGCTCTGTAAGAGTGGTAACCTTATTCCTGAAGAGATTTGCTGCGTAAGCCGGAAGGCTGAACCCTCTGGCACCACTCCACCTAAAACGCAAAAAAGGGAGTATGTTTAAAAGCT
Source organism: Macrobrachium rosenbergii (assembly GCF_040412425.1). Classification (NCBI taxonomy): domain Eukaryota; kingdom Metazoa; phylum Arthropoda; class Malacostraca; order Decapoda; family Palaemonidae; genus Macrobrachium; species Macrobrachium rosenbergii. The sequence goes on along the minus strand of NC_089783.1, from coordinate 41,044,418 downwards.
ATATCATGTTTATTTTGTGTCCATATAATTATTTAACCTCCTTGTAAAACTACAGTCCAAAGGTACACTGAACTCTGGTAGTGACATTCCCTCTCAAACCTCTTATTTTCGATGTTTTGTTACGCAAGTATATATAAAACCCATAGGATTCAGGAAAACAGAAATTAAAATTTGGTGTTACTCTTCATTGGTAATACTTGAAACACATTAAAATACAACATCCAAACCATAATAATTCTACTATCAAAAGTCTCAAACTACAGGAGAAAGGGAGTTTCACATGTGGTACGAAAACTCCATTCGCGATTTTTCAGCTCCTCAGAGAATTTCAATAGCTGGTTTTGGAAGTTCTCGTGTCGCTTCCATTGAAGTTTTAGGAATTCACTTTAACTTCTGATTCTCGTTCATATTCATTTTTCCGTTTTTTTTCCTTCCGTCAGCATTATCCTTTAATTCTTTCTCTTTCTATATAATACCACGGTTCAATTCCTGTTTTATCTTTTTTGGTGTACATGAGGATAGGAAAGTATTGCATTTTCTGGGCCTTAACGTTCTAGAGTAAGTCACCTGAGTATGTTTACATTCATTAACTTTAGAGGCGTGCTTCCTGTTACGGTGATATCCTTATAATGTTATTACCTGTTTTATTTATTTTTTATGTATTTCGTTCGTTGTTTGAAATACATGTTAGTCATTATATTAATATATTTACGTTAAACATTTTTTACCTGGAAAAAACTTTTGAATATTTTTTTATTTGCTTCGGTTTATTCGCAAAATCTACTTCCCTCCATCTTTCAGTAACCCTCACAAGAAACCCCACCCAACCCCCACACAACCTGCAACCAACCTCCACTATCACCCTCTAACTCCAAGAAACGGTATCGGAGAAATTATTATTTCGCCGAGACCGTAAGGTGTCTTCTGTTTATATATAAAATCTGTTAATAAATAAAGTATACTCGCACAGCACATACCAGTTTTAAAGGAATTCTTTGATGCGGTTTCTGCTCTTAATATAATAGCATGCTGAAAGCTGACACAAAATGTGTCGGGTTATATGACTGGATTTCCCCAGTACTTCCACTCCCCCTAACTCGACGTGAGCCCTACCAGCATTAGAAAATGACAGTTCCCTTGATTAAAATAAATAAATAAATAAAAATCTGATGCATTTTAAGACCTGTCTATTTGGAGGTGAAATTTTCTTCATGTGGTTCAATATCTAACAAGTCCTTTACCGATACTTTTACGCAAAATTTTACAATCTGGAAATTGTAGTGCTCTTGAATCTACGAACTCTTCTTATGTTGAATCTTTTGAGCGTATGCACTTACCTAAGGAGGAATATAGTGACACTTCAGAGCTACCTCTGTGAGGATTACGAATTTTCTGAGTTGATTATATTTTGAAGATATGTGCTTTTTATAAAAGGATTAAGCCTTGGGACTTTGAAACATACCAGAAAAGTTATTAATATTCACATGCATCTTTTCCCTGACGAAAATATTCACGGTTTGACCATGCTATGGTTACGACATTCTGCTAGTAGTCTTTACCAGCTCAAACTTTCACTGCTTCTGTTAAACTGACGCTATTTACCTTTTATTAAAAACATAATTTTCAGACTTGTCCAAAAACAGGTATTTTTTATAGCAGAATTTTAAATGAAACTGTTTACCATTACGGAGACTGTATAGTTTTAGGAAGCTTGGGTCCTTTTCTTAGTCATATCGGCTTCATTAAAATTCAATATTATGGCAAGAAAAATGCTTGTTCACTGATTTCCATCTGCATGAAAACAGGGTAACGTAAATCCTAAAAGCATTTTCAGAGAAGATATATATTCAGTAAGGGAACATACATCAGGGAGCAGAAGCCAATCACTGGGAAAGAGCACGAAGCACCAATCTTGGTTTTGCTACCTGAATGCAAAAATGGAGGGAAGAAAGATAAGTTGGTATGCAAAATGAAAATCTTTAGGGTTAGCAGCTGGGGAAAGAGATAGGCTATTAGCGGGGAGGGATGAGTGTTACAGGCACCAAAAAATGTATTGAGGAGGGAGAGAGAGAGAGAGTATAGTTGTTTTAATAAAAGAATTTAAGACAATAGAAATAAACCAACCATGCAATCCGTATTTCGTTCAGTTTTTAACATTCCATTTGTCAGTTGCCACGGTAACACTAATAATCTGGATGTCATATATATTGATCTCAAAGCTCACCGTTGCCGAAAATCTGTTCAAAATTTACTCAGTTAACAACCCCTTCAATCGTGTAGCAAGATAATTCTATTTTGCTCTGCATGTAAATGGAGTGCTGGTCGAAATCCCTTGAAAGGTCATAAGAATTAGCGACTTTAAATCAAGGAGCAAGAATATGTTATAAATCGTGTAGTCAGCAACAGCTCATTTGGTCGAAAATCCCACAAGAAACATTGGGATTTACGTTATTTTGAATAGTGCAGCATAGTCTTCCACCGTGGTCACTCTTCTGTCGAGTTGCGTTGTAACTAAAAGTTTGTCCTGAACATTCTAATCATCTTTTTTTTTAATGCAGGTCTTAAGCCAGCTTGGACTTCGAATCTTAAGCTCGTAAATATCAGTTAACGGTCTAAATTTGAGGAAAGCACTGTATGGGGAAGAGAAAAACTGGAAGATTATTTTGCTCTGATTATTATCCTCTGTGAAGTGGAATCCATACCAAGTCTAAAGGAGTTAGGGACGATTAGGCCGTATCATTTTCGGCCGTGAACCTGTTAGGCCGTCACAGCTACTTTAGGCCACATGAAGTTCAGGCCGTAAGACATAGCGGAAGCTCCTTGGGACGCCGTGTTTAGTACTAGCCCCTCGGGGATCAAAGTATTATACAGTATACACCCATTTCGGCCGTTTGCCAGTTTGGATGTTACGGCTAGACTTACGGCTGAAACGACCAGGACCAGTCTAAAGTACCTGTTTTTAAAGTGCCCAGGACTGAAATCTCTGTAGTCAGGTGTGTTGAACGCTATAACACGCGCTCCATGAGCATTCATACTCGTACACGCACTTGTATTAGCAATTACTACTGTTTTTGGGTACAAGAATCCATCCAGTTGAAGAATTACGTTCATAAATTGTTGGGATCAGTTACCTGATGTCACCTAGATAGAACACCACCATAATCCACCAGTTGTTTTAATCGTTTTTTTATTATCAGAATCATTGTTCTAGAATGATTGACATTTACCAAAGACGATGGGATTTAGAGATAGTAACGAATTCCTGACAGGAATGGTAACGAATTTCTGACAGGAACAAGTATACTTGGAATTGAATGGAATATAACATTTTTGCCTAAGGCCAGGCACTGGGACCTATGAGGTCATTCAGCGCTGAAAGGGATATTGAAAGTAAAAAGGGTTTTAAAGGTGTAGAAAACCTCGCAGTTGCACCATGATACAGTTGTTAGGAGAGAGCGGATAGTAAGACGGAAGAAAGATAATATGAAAGGGGGTACAGTAAAGTGAATGGAAAGGGTTGCTCTGACTGCACTACACCCCTACAGGGAGCAAGTACACTTGATCTAGTCATCTGATTGTCATAGTGATTGCATACCAGTAATTAGCTTCTAATTTATGAACATCCTCACTTTGTTCCTTCAGTTAATTACTGGTTCGAGTTCATTCCCGCGGCCGGCTGATGAAGAGTTAATTTATTTCTTATACTCCCGCTATCCGTACTTCCAATTGGTTCTTACAGTTTGCAGAACAGAGACTGGATATGTTGGACAAAGGGATCTTTAGGAATTAAATATGTACGGCAGTTAAGAGACAGCCAGGCAGAAATGGGGTGGAATTCGTAAAAACATTTAAGGTCTTTCAAATTTTCTAGAAAAAACTTAAAACTTCCTTTATATGTTCCTTAAAATGTAAGTTATTTATTATTCTCTTTTTAACAAGTAGACAGTAAACATAATGCACCAAAGAATGTTCATTCTTTTGTTCTGGAATTAATCGATGAAACTTACCTTATGGTATAATAAGTCAATTTTATCAGAGAACCCAGAACTCAGAAAACGCAGAATCAAACAATTAGCGTTAAAGCGCCAAAAGATCTTTTAAAGTGCCCCCTAAAAAAAGGGACGTCGTTTTCTTTCTCCTGAATCGCCCAAGATCAAAGCAAGGTGACTCGACGATCCTTGCTGGTAACGGCAACTGATTTTTCAGCAAGTAGAAACTATGTATCGACTCAGTCTTGGTGCCGGGATCGACGGTTTATAAAAAATAGTACTGTGTTTTTCGACGGCGAAACGGTGCGGCGAGCCGACTACCCCCTTTTGCCTGAGAAGGCAATATTATTGTACCGGGTGAACTTGCGCTGGAGCTCTGTAAGTGGTCTACGTGAAGATTTGGCGAGTCTCCCAGGCTCTGCAGATGTAAGCTTCTTTGTGGTTACGGTTATGGTCGCATCAACATGAAACAATTTCGTGACTTCAGTTATTATTTTATTTTCCCCTCACGGGTATGATGAAAGTGTATATATATTTTTGGATTTTCGTGACATTATTTAATAGTTTATTTCCCGTAATCATAATAATTCACGAGCCTTGTTATTAATGTAATGGCTTTTTATAACGGGTTGATTTTGGTTTTCGTATCTCGATTTAAGTTTTCCCAGTTGCACTTTAAAATTTTAGCTTGATATTATTGAAACCAGTTTGAATGTCATATGTTTTCCTTATCATTTTGCTATACAGAGAATTTTAACAGGTGTGACTATCATTAAGGTACTGCTATTCGTGGACAGCAATGAGTACTTGTCGTTTTGATATGTTTATTTTAGGTTTTAATCGATATTCTGCAACCCATTATCATGTAGGATAACCTCTTGTTCGTCCATTTTTCACACCTAGGTTATAAAATCTAATTGGCCATAGGTCTATTTCTCTGCTACAAATTTGATATTTTTTCAGGATTAGATCTCTGATGCATTGCTCATTTTAGTATTCAATCTATAATTCGATCTGAAATTAGAATGTGCATGTTAGGTTCTTGGGTAACTTTTGTGTTAAGTTTAAGCATTAATTTTTTTTAAGATTTGAATCTTGTAAAAGATTGGACAGGGCTATAGTAGGCTATATAATTTATTAAAGAAAATCCAAATACTTCTCTAATGAAAATATAATCCACTTTCAGGTTTTTGTGAAATCAAGACCACTTTCTGAAGCAAACTACGCTAGTGAGAATAAACTTACGTCAAAATTCGTGAGCCTTGATACCCTGTCTCAAGCTACACAAAAATGGGGTTCTTTTCTTCCCTGGTTTGGGTTACTGAGAATCAGGTGTGTTATGTGGCTATGTTTAAACTAACCATTTTTTTTATGCTGTTTAAACCAGCCCAACTTTTTTTTTTTTTTTTTACCTCCACTCCTACAGCCTTATAGGTCTTCGGACCTATGGGCAGGTGCTTGGGAGGTTCAGCCGGTTAATTAAGTTTTCCTTTCAGGTGGTAAGTGTGACAATCTATTTTTAGAAGTAAACGTACCTTGACCTTAGACTTAAAGTAACGTGACTGCTTATATTCATCGCTAATTAAAGAATTTGTCAAAATTCTTACGTTTTAGGTAAAGACCTTTCATTATAAATATTAGTTTGCATATGATGTTTGGCAGTTAGATCAAACAAGCTTAAAGTTATCTTGTAGACGGTAAATTTGCTATTTTAATTACTTTTCCTATGAAAATATTAATTTCCAAAGTTCAGCAGTAATTTTGTTTTACCTTTGTATCTGTACTAATAAACCTTAAGGACGTTAACTTTAAAAAAAAAAAATATTAAGGTTCTGGCATTGTATGCCTTTAAACATTTAAGTTTTAACGTAATTATCTTCTTTAGACAGAACTCTTTGTTTTGACATTTCAATCTTGACCTAGCGTAAAGCATAGCTTCCATTTCTTCGTATTTCAAAATAAAGTACTTTTGTTGCCAATTCAAAGCTGATAGCTTTGTGACATTCATGCCACTTATACAATAAGCAAGCCTATATTTTCACTATGCAACAGACAGTCCTATGGTTAGTTATGGTTTTCGTACGTTTAACAGACCCGTTCTAATAATATCGGTCAGTGCACCTCACGCTGTGCATTGTATGCATTACCTAAGGCTCTCTTTGCAGCGTCCCTTCGGTCCCTACCTGCAAGCCCTTTCGTTCCTTTTACTGTGCCTCCATTCATATTCATTCTTCCATCTTACTTTCCAGCCTCTTCTAACAATGGTTCATAGTGCAACTGCGAGGTTTTCCTCCTGTTACACTTTTTAAACCTCTTAACAATTTCCTTTTAGCGCTGAATGACCTAATAGGTACCAGCGCTTGGCCCTCGACCTAAGTTGTATATTCTAGTTATCTATACCAATAATAATAAAATAAAATCTCTGTTTAAATAACTAATGCCAGATCATTCTGTGGCTTGGTTAACAACCCTGGCAAACTGGCATTTTGTAATTTTGCTCGTTAGCTCTTAAGTCTTGACTTTAACCTTTTATATACGGTCGTTCCCTCGATCACTCCACTTGTTAGCCCTTTTTGGGTATTTCTGGTCTCTAGTTTTCCCAGCCTTTCTTTTGATCTTTTTTTGCTCTTGTCAGGAAATGTAAGTGGTTGGTCTGCATTGGAGTAAACTGGATTTATTGTGAAGGTTCGGTTACAAGTTAAAACCTTATTTTGCTGACTTTATGAGAATATGTATTATAACTGCTGTTATTTCTGCCGCAGTTGTTTTGCCTTACAGGATTGTTTACTGGATCAGCGTTTTTTAAGATTAGTCAAACTTTTTTCAAGATTAGTCCAACAATACATCTGTTCGTTTTTGCTCCAGTAGTCTTTAAATGAGGTGAGACTGAGTCTAGCGATACTGATGTACTTCATTTTACGCCGTAAGTTGTCACACGTTGTTTCGAAGGTGTAATTAGTTATGAAACTTCAGTAAATTATGTTAATTGATGTATTAATGTTCGTCCCTTCACCAATAATAGAAATTGCTTACTGGTATTTTTTCTTGCCATAAATTAGGCATCGAAATATTTTATGTTGTCTACCTGGACCAGGTGGAAATTTTGAAATCCCAAAGGTTTTGCATTATTGAGCAAATATAAAGTGAATTACTGAAACTTAAAACCAGACGTTAAAAGATATGCACTATCAGTTGCTGGTATATTTAAGGGAATAGTTGTTCTTACTTTTAATACTTGACATCACTATTGATTAGTTTTTATAACTCGGGATAAACCTGTTCACTTCTGACATTTTGTTGAATATCATAAAGGTTTAAGTTAAATGACTGATTCATTTTTTGTCTGGAAGGTATCATTGTAAGCAATTCAAACTTTGTTGTATTGACTGTTTAAATGAGGCTAAAAACATAGCTTACATATCTTTAGGGTTAATATTGGTAGTTAGCAGAACTGTTATTATGAAAAGTTGAATACTTCAGACTTTGTAGTTGCCCATTTAAATTGAAAGTTTTTTTTTTTACTAATAGAACTGTCGACATGTGGTATTTGTTTGAAATGCACGCTATATAAAGGAAAATATGGCTTATATATATATATATATATATATATATATATATAATATATATATATATATAATATATATATATATATATATATATATATATATATATAAAATATAGATGATATATATAGTATATATATATACAGTATAAAACAGATGATTCTCAGTATATAACAGATGATTATTCTCACAACGTACACGCTGACACTGATCCTTAAAGCAAAGGGGAATTTTTGAGACAGGGTAGTCTTTGATTTTAATGGAACCAAAATGGTTCCGTAGATTGTATATACGTTAAATTAAATTTCTCTCTCTCTCTCTCTCTCTCTCTCTCTCTCTCTCTCTCTCTCTCTCTCTCTCTCTCTCTCTCTCTCTCTCTCTCTCTCTCTCTGTGTGTGTGTGTGTATTTTTTAAAGTAGTTTGCTACTCTCATGATGACATAGGTTTTGGGTGCCAATAAACGGAAAAGTCTTCTGATGTAAGTCTTCATTACTTTTACTACGTTGGTGGTATACTGTGTTCATCAGGAGGTTGAATTGTTACAGAGACTCTCTATTAAATTATCGATAAAATCTTAGTGTATTTTTCTAAATTTGGGCTCAATAATATAAGCATACGGTGTTCAGAATCACGGGAGAATCACGCAGTATTTAATGGATTAAAAAATAACTGGTGAAAGATAACATCTTTTTCGACCCATAAATAACAAAACTCATCAACAGAAAGGAACTGAGGACAGTTTACATGGCAGAAAAGAAACCTTCATATCGAACTAATTTAATCTAACCTAGCATATCTTAACAAAGACACCCAGAATATCCTCTCTATGGAAATACATTCCATACAAAGAATAATCGTCTAAAAATGGTAATCAGTTATAGATGATTCACTCTGGAAACAAATCTTTCAAAGTATTTTTAACCGTGAACGATTTCCATGACGGTTGTATTCTCAGTCTTATTATAAGCAACTACAATGTCCAGCTATAGATTAGTCTCTATGATCATCAAGGATGAGCCCCTGAATATTTAAAGTAAAAAGGGAGTTTAAATTAGTGAACTACCATTGAGTGCCACACTTAATTTGGCTGGAGGGCTTCGCCTGCCCTAGACCCCCCGGCTGACCTATCGTAGGGAGTTATAACCCACAAAAACAGTATTTGTTTACATGCCTTGGTCATTTGTCACAGAACTCAATTTACTCCTGACACCAATATAATAGACTTAAGGTATGAGCCATTAGATCATGATGAAAGACAAAAAATGGATAGGTATTGAAGACGATACACGCACATGTTAAGATTAGCAATTTCACTCATGGATTTTGAAGTATGAAGCATTAACTATAGATCAGCTTTTATTCAATGCTGAATTATCGTGGATTATGAAAATATACGAAGTTAAGTGTAGTTTTTGGCCGGTAATACTCAATTTTACCTGCTTATGGGTAACACGATCTTAAAATGAAAATAGGAAGATGTATGATTACAGAGAGTTGGATGAACAGGTTAATAATGGAACCAAATAAAGAAAAAAATAGAATATACATTAATAATGGTTATAAAGTAAGCTTAAATGCCTTAATAAGAAAGTACATAAAGTTAACATGCAAGTGTACATAGTAGAAAGCTGTGAACGCAAGGTTACTAATTGATGCTCGTCTAAATATTTCATCAAATATTAAATTAGTGAAAACTGGGCTCTGTTAATGAAGAAATGTTGCCTCCAAACAGAAATATATACTTAAATTGGACAAGTTAAAAACACTCGTAAATAACTGGGTGATCAGAAAACAGATTACTGTAACAGTTTCTATGAGCTGTTAAATAGTTTCCAAAAACAGTTACCGGACTCATTTAATTTAAAACGTACGTTTACTAGCATGACCCTTCTTTTTGAACTACTATTTGTTGTTTGTAACTATTTTATGTCATTGAACATGGATAGCTGGGGTTTTTTGCAGAACACTTGGCAGATACACGACACCCACTGGAAATGAACTGATAGAACTTTTGTAAGTAGTGAACTAAGGTTTAATATCATACCCAAAACAGTGCATTTGAGAGAGAGAAAGAGAGAGAGGTGGGGGAGATTTCAATAAAAGAGAGTGCACTAGGGTATGGGTTAGATTGCAGTGAATAGGGTTCTTTGTGTGAAGGTAATAACAGCAGAGTGGAACCGAAGACCTTATGCTAATTCAATTACTCTTTTGAAAATGCATACTTCTGACATCAGTAAATTAATTTTTTATGAATATTGCTGAGGGATGACCATCTGAGTAAAAGTATTTCTGCAGTGTTACACAACAATTTGCTAAGGAGCACGCAGACTGTATAAATCCCGTGTGGTGGAATGATTCCATGATTGGAGAATTACTCAGATGAACAGTTATTCCATGAAGAAGTATACTTTATAAATACGGCATTGTAAGGATCTCCCTTACTGTATCAAAGGCCATTATAATAATTACGTTATAATCTAAATTCACATTGTTCTATTTTTAATAAGTTTGCTGTATAAAGCCAGAAAGATACAAATAATATTTGTGTCCGAAATCATTGTTTTTATGGAATTAGCTTACAAAAGTACCAGTGACAACAATTGCCTTGTATTCATATTATGTTATGATTGCATGTTAATCATGTAAAATGGGCTCCTTTTTAATGCCGTAATTATCTTGATAGCATGGGCCATTTGTTACCACATAATCTTCCGTCATCTGACCTCCTCCTCTCTGAGATAT
>NC_089783.1:41021624-41031624 GCF_040412425.1 Macrobrachium rosenbergii | reverse complement strand
GCTTGATTATCGGCGAGTCACTTTTACTATTAGGAAAACTATTTAAGGACTTAGAACATCCAATTAGTGTACGATTATTGTATAAATATGTATATATACACACATACATACATACATACATACATACACGAACACATACTGTCCAGTATCCATAATTTCCTGTAAGGGGATAATTATCATATAAATGTTTGTCATGCTAACATATCAACGTGAGAAATCTTACTCTCCCTGATATCTACTGTAATTGCACATGGGTAAAGATACTGTGAACGCTACTGGTAATATAGATATTAACCATGAATAGAAAGTTAATATGATTGGGATCGATAAGGCATGTGAAGCGTGCAAGTTACAAGACGTAAAGATATCTAGTAAAGAACTGAACTGAAGGAATCGTGCATTTTCTGTCTTATTTTCCCTGCCTGTATCCTCTACGTGCGTTGAATTTACAAAACCATTTAATTCCCTTCAAAAATATAAATGCAAGAATCCTATGTGCCGAAAAAATATTTCAAATCTTAACCCATTCCCGGATTTTCTGGCAAGTGTCAGGAGCATACAATAGGCATTAATAACATCAGGGTTGGAAATTAATATGCGTTTTGGTATTTCATCTCCTTGAGGGAGTTCTCTTGTAAAAGCAAGATGATTGCTTTCCAATGGGGAATAAGAAACATCAAATATAACTAACACTCTGCCTTGGGCTGGTGTATGAGAATAATTAACGCTTCAGATGCAGAGCAGAATTCCTTGTGCTTTCAAGTTTCATTAAATAAATAGTTTGCTTTTCGTATACATACAAATATATATATATATATATATATATATATATATATATATATATATATATATATATATATATATATATATATATATATATATATATATATATATATATATATATATATATATATATATATATATATATACGTGGGTCGGTCGGCTAATTAGTTATTACTTACTTGATTGGATTTATATTGCCTTGCTTTACCTAAGACCCACGTAAATCTGTCAGTTAAGGCGAAAATTAAACTCTAAAGGACAGATGCTGAATAGATTAGGGCGCCAGCTGAAAACTAGTTTAACAAAGAATAGAGGTTTATTTCATAGTCCCATGAATTATTTCAGCAAACTTACTGGAAAACTAGTTTCAACAAAAGTAAAATAAAAGGAAATGGATTCTTTACAGGAGCTAACAGCAGCTCAAAATATTAGTCCTAATCAGTACACAAATACCCCATTGCTAAATAGACATGATCGCAACAGATTAATCGCTCAAACGCTTTATAAGGCAGTGGAATGCAGTGAACGTCAAAATGAGGCTTCTTGGCACTGATGATGTGGATTCTTCTCCAGGCAAGAGGATTTTGTTCAAGCCCAGGCTTACACACTCCTGGAAAAGACGTACCCAGATAACAGTCCTGCACTACAGAAACTCTCACTAGCATTTACTTAATCACAAGGGGATGAATCTTATATCAAGAAGAGTACTTTTAACACCATGGAGGAGACGTTACCTGATTTCACTAGACAACAATAATTGTGCTTAATAGATGACTTCATAAATTGGATATGTTTTACTAGGATTTCTGAGTCAGTGGCTGTTTAAGAGAGGAAAATTTGAACAAGGAAAATGAGAGTTTCAGTTGAAGGGAAAGGGAACTGGGAGTAATTGTCAAAATCAGACTTACCGCTGGGTGAGCTAATGCAGTGATCAGTTGCATAAGATTCCTTGCCTGTCTGGAGTAACAATTTTCTCCCTCATGTTGAACAAAGGGGGAGAGAGACAAAGCGAGCTCAGAGAGAGAGAGGGCTTGCATGCCTGCTCCTAGGATGTCTGCTGAGAAAGTCTGTTGATGCTGGGGCAGCTTCTGGCTTCTTGCTTTAAACTCCTTCTACCCAGGGTTGGGCCTGAAATGACAATAGACTCGCCAGTACACAGGATAAATAAGACTAAGCTGTAGGAACAGTGCCTCTGAGGTCTGTCCTAGCAAAATCCATCCCTGATTTATGGCCCCCCAAGCTAAAATTCTTGCCCGTTGGCTGGGAGTGTACTTATTTTGAAAACAAACCCTGGGTTCCCGCCTAACTTCACAGGCGGGCAGCCTGCGTGGTCTGCCCCTTTACGCTAATAAAGTTTAATTTATTATTCTAGTAAGAAGCAAGGAAGGGAGGTCGAACAGCGAATATTTATAATAATATAAATTTATGTATGTATATATATACTTACACATACTGTATATATATATATATATATATATATATATATATATATATATATATATATATATATATATATATATATATATATATATTATTAGCAGTGTTTCTGAACGAAGAGGAAAAGAGGGAGAATGACAGGCATTTTCGGTACACGGTAGTCTTTAGGTCTAGCAAAGTACCTGTACATCGTCACTAGTTGTAATCAGGTAAGAAGAAACTGAAGCGCAATTTAATCTAAATGCAAAACAGTTCAAACTTCGCTCAACCACAACTCGTAGGACACCAAAGGCTTCTGAAACTAGAAGTCTTACAATAGTCCTACATATTCTCAGCTCTCGAAGGCTCTAAGGGAGTTAGTTTTCCAACTGTTTTTTTTTTCTCTCTCTCTCTCTCAGTCCTCTGAGGATAATGTACTGTAGTTCCCAAGTAACGGGCTTATCTAAGGTTGTGGAAACAAAATATGCCTGAACATAAAGTTTGAAGTCTTTGTTGACCTAGGAAAAATTATTGGAATTCTTAGCTAAGAACTGAAGACAAGGAATCGTTAGAGAATGCGTGGTTACACCATTCCTAACATGCAAACCAAGCTGTACTGAAAGAAACACATTGATTGGCTGATTAGGTGTAATACACAATATTCAAAGGCATATTATTTCTGCAAGTCAAAAGTAGATAAGATTTATTTCAAAGTACTGCCAAGACATTCAAAAACAGCAAATTCATCCTTATTCAGAGATTAGGAACAAAAAAGAAAAGTACTTATTTAGCTGCTTCTCTGTATTAGTGATACACAACCACATACATAATTTTACACATATATATGTATATATATATATATATATATATATATATATATACATATATATATATATATATATATATATTATATATTACAATTTTTTATTACAATTTTGCGCAATAGCAAGTAGCTGAGAGCTTATTTTTAAAAATATTAATCAGTACCGACAGAATATAACAAGATGTAAATGTGACAAAGTACTGAGTGATATTAACAAAAATTTATAGGGCTATATATCGATCGCGAGAGAGAGAGAGAGAGAGAGAGAGAGAGAGAGAGAGAGAGAGAGAGAGAGAGAATGCTGTTATCTTATTTTTAGGTGGCCCAATTTCCCGCAAAATGGAATTGTTGGAAGAGTAATAAAAGAAAAAGGATGTAAAAACACTGGTAACACAAGAATTAACTGTTTTACCCAAGCAGTTTATTTTGAACCGGTTGGAAGAGTACAGAGCTTTTTCACCCTGGGAGTAAACTCCCAAGTATTCAGTTTGTCTGGGAGGGAGGAGGGTTGGAAGAGGTTTAGTGGAACGGAAGAAGGGTTGAGACAGAATCGGCTAAACGTAGCAAAGGGAAAGGGGAAGAATTCTCCTGAGCCAGAGGGGAAAATAGTAAACGAGAGGGTAAATAGTAAACATGTAAACTCCACATAGGATGAATTTTCGTGTTTTTTCTCACCACTTGAAATCAAGTATTTTCTCGAGCTTACCTTAAAAACTATTGTGATGTTTTTTTACAAGCTTTCAAAACTGATGTTTATCTTAAGTATTTAAACTGGTGATCATTTTCATATAATTGATTATAATGGCCTACTCAGGGAATATGACTAATTGCTATTATTATTATTATTATTATTATTATTATTATTATTATTATTATTATTATTATTATTATTATTATTATTCTGTTATCTTACGTAAATGTCAATAGGATGTACGATTAATGAAAAAAATGTATCCACAGTCATTCCTTTTGATTTCCATATCAGTTATTTGCCTGGATTTTCAACATGTTCGTTTAGAGTTTAACATACAGGTGTCTTTTAATCTGTTCAATTGTTTCTTATATAAATGAACTCGTACTCGACCTTCAGCATTTTATGGTGATAAATAAATTCCGCTTAACCTACTTAGTCACAGAAGTTAAAAACAATGAATATACAAAACGGTGAAATAAAAATTAAGCAAAGAGAGATACCAGTATCAGCAGTTTTAAGGGATCTCCTGGCTCACTATTCAGGAAGTTCATGCGATGGCAATTTAATCTGGCAAAGCCCTACTGCTAATGGGTTCCTTAATAAAAGGATTACTATTATCGTTGGCATTCATGAACAAACTTAATGTCACTTGTTCTACCTTTCCTCTATTTTATTTTTGTTACGACGGAGCAACGAATAAATGCTTACCAACACAATAATACTATACTTGTGCAGTGTGTAATGGAGCTCAGATGTATATATATATATATATATATATATATATATATATATATATATATATATATATATATATATATATATATATATATATATATATATATATATTATATATATATATATATATATATATATATATATATATATATATATATATATATATATATATATATATATATATATATATATATATGTATGTATATAAATCTCTCTACTCTCTTTATATATATATATATATATATATATATATATATATATATATATATATATATATATATATATATATTATATATATATATATATATATATATATATATATATATATACCGAAGGGGTCCGTTTTTAGTTATATAAGTCCACCGTCCCGTAGGTCGATCTGCAAACCTGTTAATTCGACCCCACGGGGTGATATTTTTGTTGAATACATCTTCGTAACTTGAGAAGAATTGTGCTGCTCGCTTGAAAGTTTTTTTTTTTTTTTTTTGTAAAGTTAAAAGTAACAATGTCAGCATATTGTTAGTTAGCATTAACTTGGTCATTATTTCTGCTCCTTCACCTACTGAACAAACTTACTGGTCTCATTAGACTCAGGTCACTTGGGGCGTGAGTGTTACAACACTTATGTTGCCTGCACTTTCTCCTGCATTGGTGTATTACTTATTAAATTATGGCCGTACGTTAAAAAAAAAAACATTCAAACAGGATGTTTCATTTTTGCCAGATCAACTTTTAATGAAATATATATTTACCCTTCATTTTTATCGAATGTTATTACGTGTTATTGATTGTTATATTATGTATCTAGACAGTAAGTGCACTTTTATATTCATGTCCTGTAAACGAATTTCCTTTCGTGTTTCTCTTGTAGATGACTTGGAATTCAAAACAAATATTCATTTGCATGTTATACCGTATTATTGATTGTTATAATCACGTATGTAGAGAGCGCATGCGTTCTAATTTTCAAGACATATAAATGATTTTCCTTCTGTGTTTCTCATATATATATATACATATATATATATATATATATATATATATATGTATGTATAACTGGGACTTCAAAACAAATATTCATTTGAAACGTGAAAGTTGTTTCTTAAGAATGTATAATTGTGCAAACATATTATTGTTTCCAACTGTGACACTGGAATCCTGAGTTATTTTCTATGAAAATCTTTTTGGGCAGCACAGAGTGAACTATCCTTACTCAGGAACAGAAGGAATTATATTCATGTTTTTTAAGCTAACCGATTGCATATTTGTAACCACTGTCGTTTAGACACTTCGTTTTTCGTTCTAGTTCATTTCACAGAATTTTATTTGACTGGCACCTCTGAAATGTTGGCTCGGTTCATGTTTATCCTTTTTGTAATTTTTCAAAATATTTTTTTCAACCTACTTCCAAAGCTTAGTTGCTTATTACCTATAAACAGAAAAATCGGATTTGGATTGAGTTTCCTTGCTATGTGATGTTTTTGAAACTAGCATTTCTCTTTTTGCAAAGTGTTTTATCCTGTAAAGAAAATGGTGAACTATTTCAACATCACAGAAAATCATAAGTTTGATTTTGTAATAAGGTTAATATAACGAAGAATAATGCTTTTGCAAATATTCCTCTTGCAATGTCCCCTTGAAGTTTGATATTTGGACGAATGTTTCCTGAGCTCTACTCCGCTAAAATCAAATTTCTCTTAATCCTTTGCGTACCTTTTGAAAGTATTAAAACTTTAATGCATCATCCTTCCTGATGTCTTCCAATGATATAATCTCAGAAGTGTTAAAAGCAAAGACTTGGTTTTTTTTCTTGCTTGGAACCTTAATGCAGCAGGCATTGCGGCCAACAGTATTAATGGCTTTGATGCATTCAGATTGCAGAAGTTTCCACCGGATCTTAGAATATTTTTCATTGTATGTGTGCTGATAGATAACCCTCTCGTTTCCCTTTTTTCAGACATCATCATTTGGGCACGTTGGCATCTAAAAAACGATTCTACTAGTTCCTCTCGCCATGCCCAGGAATCTACTTGAAAATCTGGATCCGTTTGAAACAAGGCAGGGGATGCAAATGACAGAACATCACAGCATTTAAACATCTGAGGTATGTCAGAATTAAAATATCCTTAATGAGAAACTCATTTGTGTTTTTCCACTTTATTTTCTTTGCAACGCCAACTTTTAGTCCGTGTACCATTGCCTGCAAAACACTGTGATCAAAGTACTCGTGAAAACTGTATGCTTTAACAACGAATTTAATTTCGCTTGGGGTCACTTTCGATTTTGTGGTTTGGTGATGTTTTCATTTATCTACAAATGTCACTACGCTTTAGAACGCGACACAGACAGCAGTATTAACTTCATGTCAATGAACCTAGCTTAGGGAATCATTTATGTTTTTCACAATCTTCAATAATCCAGTGATGGCTCTTAGCCGTCACGTCTGATTCTTCTACTTGTGGTGTTCGACGCAGGAAAGATGATATTGACTATGAATTTCAACGCAGTGAATATTGATTATAAAGATAAAGTAAAAAAAAAAAGTGAAAAAACTGAATAGGTGTTTGTAGGTATGTAAATTCCTTGGAAGATGATTTTGGCGTTATACAAAGTGTGTAGAGATGCAAGTGCATCAATACTGAATATCTTGAGCAGTATTTCATTAATGGATTAGCTCCCTGAGATGTGGTTAGTCTTTGGTCTGCTTACTGTGATTGACACATAGAGAGAGAGAGAGAGAGAGAAAGAGAGAGAGAGAGAGAGAGAGAGAGTTTTAATTCCCTGACAGCTATGAATACTTGAAGACTGGAAGGCCCTCCTAACGTGCTAATTATTTACCTGTCCCGTAGATAAACGTATTTATACAATATCTTTAAGAAGTTATCACGGCATAATATTGAAAATAAATCGAGATTATTATATATATATATATATATATATATATATATATATATATATATATATATATATATATATATATATAATGTATATATTATGTATATATATATATATATATATATATATATATATATATATATATATATATATATATATATATATATTATATAATGTATATATATGTATATATATATAATATAATTATATATATATGTGTGTGTGTATATATATATATATATATATATATATATATATATATATATATATATATATATATATATATATAACTGAATACAAAGAATTGATCATTAGTCGTCTGGAACAGAACGATGAAGCGTGCTTTGCCAAGGACAGAATGAGATAAGAGAACAAAAAAAAAAAAACATGAAAAGCAGTAAGGGAGTTTCTAAGCTCGATAGATAAGTCTTAGCAAAGAACGTACGTATATAAAACGTGAATGTCACCAATTCCAAAAGTTATGTTTTCAAGAAATAGCACGGTTCCCGTTACAGAACAGCACTGAAAGATTTCCTGTATAAAGGACACTGAAAATGCAAATTCTCTTATCAAGTAAATTAGCTTTCGATAAAGAAATCATATCTAAAATTATGTCCAATGTTTGACTTATATAATGTTTAATGTTTTGCGTAATTACAGTGGGGAAAATATATATATAAAAAAGCAAAATGTTACAAACATTAATTTCTCGTCAGACACGCATCTTGCGATGGTGTGTGAAGTGTTGAGAAAATTCAGAAGACGGAAAATTATGAGAGATGGAATTTTCCGGAGTGAGAAAAAATATGAAAGCCAGAGAATTGGTGCGATGATGGATTGCTTGCAACGTTGAAAGAAATTGCCTTCATGCAGTGTGCGGTAAAGACTAAAACCAAGACTGTGGTGAATGGTGTTGATGTTAGAGACATTATATCATTATATATATATATATATATATATATATATATATATATATATATATATATATATATATATATATATATATATATATATATATATATATATATATATATATATATATATATATATATATATATATATATATATATATATATATATATATATATATATATATATATATATATATATATATATATATATATATATATATATATATATATATATATATATATATATATATATATATGTATATATATATATATATATATATATATATATATATATATATATATATATATATATATATATATATATATATATATATATATATATATATATATATATATATATATATATATATATATGTGTGTGTGTGTGTGTGTGTGTGTGTGTGTGTGTGTGTGTGTGTGTGTGTGTGAATTTTCAAAGCTCGCTCTAATTCGGGAATATCACAAAAGGGGAAGTATAACTGATAAACGGTTCAGTATCTGGGAGACTCGAACGTCCGACAGTACACATCGACGACTTTCCGTGACGCCGGTAACCACTAAGCTGTTAAGAGAGGTATAAGTTCATACCGACTTCTCAGTATATATTCCCGTCGAATGCAGGATTTTACACTTTGAGCCGATATCAACTCACCTCCACAAGACCACCGATTGGTACGTTCGACGTAGCTATTTTTAAATTTTTATCACATACACAGTGCATTCGGCGCTATATGTACGGCAGAGTCGGTATCAACGCATACTTCTCTTAAAAGCGGAGTGGTTATCGACAGCCGCTCGAGTCTCCCTGGTACCGAATCTTTATCAGTTGTAATTCTCCCTCGGTGATATTCCCAAAGTAAAGTGAACTGGATATTAAATGATATTTGTAGCTAGTTTAATGATCAAGTTCACAAGGGATGGACGAGAGTTTTAAGTTCTGCAAATATTTTTACAAATACATTTCGTCTTTCTGAACAAGAGTACAACTGTGGATCCTTCTGTTGATAACTGTTTTTGTATTTCATACACACACACACACACACACACACACATATATATATATATATATATATATATATATATATATATATATATATATATATATATATATATATATATATATATATATATATATATATATATATATATATATATAATATAATTTATTATTTATATTTTGCCAAGTGTTACCACTAAAATCGTACAAAGTCATACAGACATTTTTGCAGCTCTATCAATAGTTTGTTTTATCTGTTGAGAAGTTTAGGTCAGACTGTTGTGGTTTCTAATCGTACATATTTGGAAACTTCTTGTACTGTATGAAAGGGCTCAAAACTGCGATATAAGCATGGGGATGCACCCTAGCTATAGTCAAAGCAACAAGGTCAGTCAAAAATTGGTCCCTCCCCCATCGGCTTACTTGCGGATTGTGGAGGCCCTTTCCTTCGGCTCTGTCTGACCAGTCATAAGCAGAAGCCAAGGAAATAAGGCACTCAGTGCCTCAACACTTGCCATCACTCTGTAGCCAATGGTTTCTGTTGTGCATTTTGTGTGAATGTGGGTTGTGCTGGTAGTTCTCTACTCTCATCAGTTCCTCGTTGGTCGAGACGGTAGAGTTGTCGGCTAGCACTCGCTAGGTCCGAGTTCGATTCTCCAGCCGGCTAATGAGGAATTAGAGGAATTTATTTCTGGTGATAAATTCATTTCTCGCTATAATGTGGTTTGGATTCCACAATAAGCTGT
>NC_089783.1:40959124-41016624 GCF_040412425.1 Macrobrachium rosenbergii | reverse complement strand
GGTGGAATCAGCCTGGATTAAACAAAGAAATATGATGAAACTTTCAAGAGGTGCCTGGGATTCAGATATTATAGATAAAATCTTCTTCCAACCAGCGAATAAGAAGATTAAAGAGAAATTGAGTGATGTAACGGCTGACCTATGGACCTTCTGGTATAAATACTGCTTTTCAGTAACTCTTCCTCATTCACTGTTTGCCTGATGAGAGAGACAGTTGAACTCTGAAATATAGCTTTTACCTCCTACATTTTGGCGTTTTTATGGGCTCCTTATATTTGATGGAATTCTGTTTTAACAGAAAATATTTCACAGTCATATATATATATATATATATATATATATATATATATATATATATATGTATGTATATATATATATATATATATATATATATATATATATATATATATATATATATATATATATATGCATAAATACCCTTTTGACATACTGCATAAAACCAAGCAATACAGCATAGGGACTAATTAAGACCACACACAACGCTTATATTTAAAACGGGTATACGCGAATCCTTAAATTATTGCCATGAAAGTAATTTCATTACTTCTCTAATAAATATGACTAGCACGCGGCCAGCGGCCATACCAGAATTTTCATTTTTTAGGCAAATTCCCCAGCTAGTTGCAAATGGATGAAAATGTGAATGAAAACTAAATTGTCGTTGAAAATATTTATTATATGCATACATGGTTAGATAAAGGAAAAATTTGTGGAACATAAAAAAATATTTTTGTTCAAATTCAAATCGACACAAATATTTTTGCAAAGATAAAATCTCTCTCTCTCTCTCTCTCTCTCTCTCTCTCTCTCTCTCTCTCTCTCTCTGTATTCTGAGATATTCGAGGTCATCCGCTAATATATATTTTTTTTTTAAGGGGGTTATGGGATCAGATTTTCTTAAAGGGATTTGTACTGAAATAATGGATTTTATGTAGTTCACTTACCAGATAAGCTGTGATTATCCTTTCCTATAGTGTTCTTTTTTTTTCTTATTTTGATTCTTATCACCCCTGATATGACGATTTCCCCAGCCCCTACTCTCTCTCTCTCTCTCTCTCTCTCTCTCTCTCTCTCTATAGGTAACATAGCCAATGTTCTCTTAACGGTTTTGTTTCCTAACCTGTAGAAAATCTGATCACGATTGTATCTGCGAATAAAAAAAAAACGTGTGAGAGATTAACGTCGAAGGATATTGTTGAATGTGTTATGGCTTTCCTTATCTCCATACCATTAGGCAGTAAGTCGTTTGTACGCCGTATGCAATTCCTGTCAGGTGTTGTTACTTACAAATCTCATTAATTCCTTTTCTGATCGGGTTTTTTTATCTGAAATTAAATTTTACTTCCCAGACTTTTCCCTTATCAAAATAATACTTGGGACACTTTAAGAAAATGAAATCTCTCTCTCTCTCTCTCTCTCTCTCTCTCTCTCTCTCTCTCTCTCTCTCTCTCTCTCTCTCTCTTTGATTGAGAAAGTAACAACGCCAAAAATCTTATATTTGTTTCAAATGGATTTACACCACTTGCATCATGACTCCATTGCTTGTTCTACTATTGTCCGAAAAACAAGAGATGAGCGGTCATTCATCGTAAACAGAATTGTATAGCAGGATAAACTTTAACTACTTTTTCTCAGTTGACATTTATAGTTTTATTAACTGAACCTGAATTTATATCCAGATTTATTAAATAAGCCTCCAAAGGAGATTCTTTAATGTTGTCATTCCTTTCCTATATGGTTTCTGTGCACTTAAGCTTTATATGCGTGTGTGTGTGTGTGTGTTTGTATGCGCGTCACGTTCGCAAAAGCATTTCTTTTACTCCTGACCTCCTTCTGGAGCAAGAACGGATATATATTATCTCTACATCCAAGTTTATGACAAAAGTTTTGGCCCTCCGAAACTGTTGAGGAAAGACAAGAAAAGCATTCCTCTATTTACACCTCTGGGATGCTGCATCCAAGCGGTTGTATAACTTTAATAATAAATCTTGCGTTTCATACATGAAGGTACATTGTCTTGTTTTGCTTCTTACCCAATCTTTTTAATATCTTTTAATAATTGGCATCTTTAGAATACCCCCATGATATATTTTTTGAAGGAAAACTACTTTTATGAATGATTGATGTCATAGGTTGTTCATGTAAATATTTCAGTGAGCTTGGATTTATTTCATGTTTAACTTTTGAGGAGTTGACAATCATTTGTAGAGTAAACTTACATTGACATAATAATTTGTAAGCTGAATCAATTTTCTTCTTTCATAAACACATTTAGCCATCAGTCGTATTCTTGATTTGGACCATCGCTCGGTTTGTAACGCCATTTAAATATATTGTCAAGAAAAAAATAATTGCTTATTACATTTAATGTGCTGATTATTCTGCCACAATTTTTGAAAAGGAAAATCAGTTGACTTTGAAAAAGCACGATATGAACGCATTTGCGATTTCAGCATTGGATCATTATTTTTCATTTACAGCCCTAAGCAAAGCTACATTTATTTTGAATATTTATTGTTGTTTTGGCAATAATGTATTCAAAATTTTAGGTTTTTCTCATTTTTAAATTTCACGAGTCTGGAAGTAGGAAATGAGACATTCCGCACATTTACTGCGTAAAATACGTCGATATTTGTAATTTTACACGTGAGATGAAGTAAAGCAGTTCGTATATGTTTATGTTTGACCTCTTGACTGTCTGACGTCTTCGTCACATACATTAATATTTCTGTAAAGAAATTGACCTTCCTTCCCACGCGAAACAGAACATACAAAGCCAGGCACAAACAAAGATATTTTTGGGGATTAAAATTGTGCAACCTAAAGGAAGTGTTCATTCATTGCATACTTAGCCTGTTGTTGACCGGGCATTTAGTTATGCATTGATAAGCCATCTTGTTTCAAAAGCTTTGATTTAATGCTAATAATAATAATAATAATAATAATAATAATAATAATAATAATAATAATAATAATAATAATAATATTGATAGATTACAAAACTATTCATTTTGATAGAATAAAATTTATAAAATTATTTTAGAAGAATATCTCAATAAATATTAAATTAAAGTCCTCCCAAAAAGCAGGAAAACCTTCATTTGAAATTGAAGTGTTTGAGAAAAAAAAAGCAGAACTTTTAAAATGTTCTAATTTGGAACGTTCATTTCCTTTCTTTTATGCAATTTTGGATAATATTTTTTTACTTAAATTTTGTTTTTTATTTACCCTTCACGATACCAGGTTGATGAATTCAGTACCAAATGATAAATGAATCATATTACTTTAGCTTAGAATAATAACTTATAAAGCATGAGAATAACCCAAAAAGCCTAGATCGAAGTTTTAATCTTCATGAAAGGTCTGAACAGTAATCAGGGGATTTCATTGTTGAAAAAACGTTAATATGGCGTAAAAGTTTGAAATGATAATAATAGCAATGATAATAATGACAATGATAATGATACTAAAAGTAATACCCCGTAGACGGATAGCGCCGTAAATGCATCTCACGTGATGCACTGTAGGCATTACTTAAGGGCCTTTGCAACGTCCCTTTGGCCCCGAGTTGCAATCTCTTTCATTCCTTTTACTGTACCTCCATTCATATTCCCTTCCTTCCATCTGACTTTCCACCCTCTCATAACAGTTGATTCATAGTGCAGCTGCGAGGTTTTCCTCCTGTTACACCTTTCAGACCTTCTTACTGTCTGTTTCCATTTCAGCGCTGAATGACCTCATAGGTTCCATTCTATTCTTTAAAAGTAATAGGAATATATATGTATTTATATGGGTATTAGGTTACATGTGCTTGTTTATGTGCGCTGAGGTCATATGTAAAAAGGAATTGGGCTTCGTTTCTAATGTAATTTCATGAACTGAAACATGTTTTTATGTCCAATTTAAACACAGGGAAAATAAAACATTCTCTCTCTCTCTCTCTCTCTCTCTCTCTCTCTCTCTCTCTCTCTCTCTCTCTCTCTCTCTCTATGCGTATTCTTTTACCATGGATGCCCAGCAATATTATCGAGAAGGAGTGTTTACTCGAGGCAATCAGTGAGCTTACCGCTAAAGCGACCGGATTAGGCAAAAGTGATTTCATTCTCAATTCTGAAACGTACAGCAAAATAATGATCACGTTTAATCTACCAAATATTTTGGGGGAATGCTGTTTGAACCTTTACTAGTTTCTCGTTAGTTTTAGAATGATTATTCAGATATATTCGGAGAAGCGGGCACATGCAAATATACATCCATACACACAAACAAAGATATACCGGGTGTTTCGAAATTAGAGCACCACCCCCCCTCCACAGAACAAATGGAAAGTTATGAAGTTTTCTGCTGTAGCCCATCTCCAAGTACATTATTTTAAGTTTCTATTAAGCTATTTTTCATTTTACATTTCTTGTAATTTCAGACTGAGTGACGGAGTTAGATACAGCCATGGCTAATGCCTCAGGGAAATCAGATGGATTGACCGAATCCCTTCAGAGAAGCCAGGGATGCTGGCGCATCCTTCATTTCACGTTCCTGGATAGCTAAAGACATTAAAAGAGATGAATCCTTTGTTAAAAGAAACTGGAACAAAAATCTATATGACTGTCATCGTGAAAAGAGTGAGAATCTTGGAAGGCCTGAAGTCCTTTCTCAGGGGTCACAAGACATCATAGCTGAGGCAGTGGGTAGACCAAGAAAGTCTTTACATAAATTGGCGCTTGGACTAGAAACAAAAAGGGGAAAGAAGAGAAGTTATAGTGCTGTATATCGTGAGTTGAAAAAATCTGGTATCAAGCCATTTCATGTTATCAACTAGCCCAACATCACTCTGCAACAGAGAGAAGACCGTGCATGGTTTTGTGGTTAATTTCTTAAAGATTGGGATGAAGCTGACTTTCTCCATGCTGCCGCATCAGATGAATTCTTCATTTACACAGACAGGAAGCCAAATCATAAAAATGACATCATTTGGGCTGCAAAGTTGGATGGTATCAGCGATGACGTGCACTATCGCCAAGTTGTGAAATTTCTTGAATGTTTGGGAATTTTTCTCTGTTTCACAGCCAAACGGTTAATGTGGATCATCAAAGAAAGAGGACAGTCATGGAATAGCAAATACTTCAGAGAAACTGCTTCCTCAAAGATCCTGAAAATGTGTTATCTGTTGAAGAAGTCACATTTTTGCATGATAAGGCACCATGTTTCAAGGCTCTTCAGACACAGGAGCTGCTTCGAAACAGTGGTATCGATTTCTTCTCGTCAAGCGAATTTCCAGGTAGCTCCCCTGACCTTAATGCGTGTGAAAACATTGGTAATATCTTAAAGGATCGTGTTGAAGCGCACACAGTGAACTATGATGGTATACCAAGCCTCGACGACCTGCGAAGAGAAGTGACCGAAGTGCTCAGAGAAATGGAGTTTGAGTTTCAGCTTTTTTGCAATTTGCTGAAATCATACCCCTCAAGAATGCAGGCTGTGGTACAGGCAGATGAAGGCCACACAAAATATTAAATACTCAGAGAGAAACTTAAATAAATACCTGTTGTGAATTACTTCTGTTTTTGTCCATATCAATTCTAGTTTATGCTGTGGGGGCTCTAATTTGAAAACCCTGTATATGTATACATATATATATATATATATATATATATATATATATATATATATATATATATATATATATATATATATATATGTTATATATATATATATATATATATATATATATATATATATATATATATATATATATATATATATATATATATATATATATATATTGTATAGACATTTCTTAGGAGAGTAAGCATTCGTATAAACTTCCAACACCACATTCTATTTTCTCTCTCTTCCTTATTTCTCTCCCTCGCTACCGATCTGTCTTATTCTCCCCTTCCTCTTCTTTTTCTTCTTCATGTTAGCTAAATTCTTTATATATGATTTCCCCCTGATAGATAACTATTACATTGTGAATGCCGAATTAAGATGAAACAAAAAAAATGGAAAAAGCTAATTAAATGCAATCATACTAGAACACACGATATTAAACATTCATTCAATACAAATTTTAAATAATCGTTTGGAAAAGGTGGGAGAAGCTGATGTAAATCTTCATGTAAAGGGGAGAATTAACACAGTTTTAATTAGTATCTCAGATCTCAGTTACTTCTCTCCTTTCCTTTTATTAGTCCAAAGTTTTTCTGGTTCATCTGAATTTCAAATGCGGGTAAGCATGAAGCTGCAAATGAAGATATTAGTAATAAATGAAGTAAGAACTGAAGAACCTCGCTTTTGCTTTTCAATAACTTTTACTGTTAGGGGAAGGAATATTCGTTTTCACTGAAGGTTTGCATAAAATGCAATTAAGTAAACTTCAGCAAACAATTCACGTTTGAGAGCCCATTGAATGGAGTCTGTACCCCTTGTTTTACTCGAGTAAACTATTTTAATTATTGATGTGCTTTCAGTACTGCCTTGGAATGATTGCATCAAGTATAGAATATTTCAGAAATGCCTAAAAATGTATAGACAAGGTCTGGCACAGAATGAGAGAGAGAGAGAGATAATGTTTTATTTTCCCTGAATTTAAATTGGACATGCAACACATGTTTCAGTGTGATTACACGCTTTATATATATATATATATATATATATATATATATATATATATATATATATATATATATATATATATATATATATATATATATATATATATATATATATATATATATATATATATATATATATATATATATATATATACTGTATATATTTGTATTTGTATAGATAAGTATGTTTAATTTTCCTGTGTTTAAATTGTAAATATAAAACATGTCATTGTGATATATATATATATATATATATATATATATATATATATATATATATATATATATATATATATATATATATAGATATATATATATATATATATATATATATATATATATATATATATATATATATATATATATACATACATATAAACTGGGATATCTTAACTTGATGATGAACAGTGTTGCCAAGGCAAGCTTCGGAAGGAGACAAGCTCATCAACCGGGTGATATTAAAGATAAAACTAAAGAATATGAGATGAGCCAGATCAAGAAGATACATAAGATGAGTGATAAAATAAAAGAAATATAAATGGAACCTGAGATTAAAGATTTACAAAATACGAACGTTGATTAAATCCAGCAGTTCAGTTACCAAATACTAAGTCAAAATGGCTGCTGACCCTTTACGTACGTTCTGAGAATCAAACTATACTTTTGTTTACTGTGCTCACGACAAGTTGACATTGAGTCTTTGCTATAAACAAAATGAAACTGGAGCAGAATATCGAATAGAATACGAGTGCAGAGCTGCATGTATGTTCAGCGACCCTAACCACGAAATGTGTGTTTTTATTAATTATGCGCGGGCTTAGAAGACTTGAGCTTTAATTGAAAAAATTATTTATTTCTAAATGCTACGTTCACGGGAATTATGGTATTAACACCTTTCCTTAATATCAGGCTAGAGTGTGGTGTGTGTTGCTGTTTATGGATTGAGTATAATTAAAACCTTCCGTACCTTCTTAGCCTCTTAATTTGGAAATTAATTTCCCGGTTTTTGCAATTTTTATTCCACGTCTATTTCCTCTTAATGCAAAAAAAAAAAAAAACCGTCGTGGACGAAATGTACCGAGGACTCATTGGTTCTTGAACGAATGATAAATTTTCCATGCGTTGCCAACTGTTGCCACCCCTGTTAGAGGCAACACGCAGAGATAAATGCCCAACCTTCCTAATGAAACAACAGCCTGGTAATAACAAGGCCATTGTTCCTTCGTGTTGTTGGTGAGATGTGAGAGGTACAATGCAATATGCCCTTGTTTTGGCTCGAATGAGTTTCAGGGCAGGATCCCATAAGGCCTTTGTTCCTGAAAGCGTGAGCATCAGTTCACTTTTCTGGTTAGTCAAAAACAATATAATAATTGTCATTATATTTGAAAATTCACTAGCACTTGTCCAGGGAGGCTGTATACATATATGGTAAAATAAAAAAATAAAAAAATTATTTTTCTCCACAAGAAATTGCCACGACTATGATCATCGATGATGTAAATTTAAAATTTTCTAAGAATAGAAAAATTTTTGGTAATGTTCATTTAAAACATTATCGTAGCCCGAGAATGTTACTAATATTCCCCGGTGTTAGAAACACAAAATTCAATTTGCTAGTTGCTGTTTTAAGCAGATACTACCATAGCCAAAGCCACCATTCACCGAGCAGTAAAAGACTAATATTTTCCCTCGAATGAGAGAGAGAGAGAGAGAGAGAGAGAGAGAGAGAGAGAGAGAGAGAGAGAGAGAGAGAGAGAGAGAGCACAGTCAACCAAGTAATGAACTGAAAAAAACCATCGTTCAAAACGAAAGATCTCTCTGTATAAAGAGAATAAGATTTCAGTTAAGGTTAACCAAAGTTTTTGTTCGTTTTTTAGAAGAAATACCATTTCCTCTTTACGAAAACCAAGACAAGGAAAATGGGCACAGAAATTCGACTGACTACAGTTTTAAAAGTAGAGCGAACCCCCAATTCTCATATACTAAATGACATTAATAAAGGAAGTTATCTGAATTCCTCTTGATCGAATGAAAGGGGAATATTTCTCTTATGTCCATAGTAAAATTTTATTGCCACGTGCTTACTTCTCTTAATATTCTTAGTTTTGCGGTTTTGCATGCGAATGCAAAATGAGCGGAAAAGCTAGGGAATTTTCTATAGCAAAAGTTCAGAGAAATTCTGTAATATTTTTCTATAGTTGCTGTACTCTTCGCCATTTTCTAAAGGTCCCTTTACGTCCCGTCTCATCCTTTTTCTTGTTTAGCCATCTCTCTCTCTCTCTCTCTCTCTCTCTCTCTCTCTCTCTCTCTCTCTCTCTCTCTCTCTTAAATTGATATTTTCAAAGAGAAAGTAACAAACCCTAAGAAAATTGACGTCATAAGTAGTAATATACAAGTATTTAGAGCCATCACTCTCTCTCTCTCTCTCTCTCTCTCTTTCTCAATTGATATTTTTAAAGAGAAAGTGACAAACCCTAAGAAAATCGACTTCATAAGAAATAATATACAATATAATATACTAGTAAATACACTGCAAATCCTCCACCTTCCTATCTGTAGCAAATCATTTCCATCGGTGTTAAGCCTAAAAGGAATGAAAAAATATAATCTGGGTTTTCGAAATTCACAGATAACCTCAGCCGTTTGCTTTAAATTCTTATTTTTTATGTATATATCATTATAAGGACTAAATACAAAGAGTGATACAAAACTAACATTATTTTTTTGTATTTTGGAGCAATATATTTCCTGTTTAGGGAAGGAGAGAGAGAGAGAGAGAGAGAGAGAGAGAGAGAGAGAGAGAGAGAGAGAGAGAGAGAGAGAGAGATGGCTAAACAAGAAAAAGGGGACGTAAAGGGACTTTAGAAAATGGCGAAGAGTACAGCAATTCTAGAAAAATATTACAGAATTTCTCTGAACTTTTGCTATAGAAAATTCCCTTGCTTTTCCGTTCATTTTGCATTCGCACGCAAAACCGCAGAACTAAGAATATTAAGAGAAGTAAGCACATGACAATAAAATTTTACTATGGACATAAGAGGAATTAAGAGAAATATTATCTTATTTATGTCTATATCATTATGAGGGCTAAATACAAAGAGTGATAAAAAACTAATATTATTTTTTGATATTTTGGAGTACTATATTATTTCTATTTAGGGAAGAAGAGAGAGAGAGAGAGAGAGAGAGAGAGAGAGAGAGAGAGAGAGAGAGAGAGAGAGAGAGAGAGAGAGAGCTGTAACGTAAACATTTGGGGTTCTGCTCACTTAAACCAGTATTCCAGCGTATTCCCTAAACATTCCCCTTGAAGAGATGTGAAGGACGTACCCAAGAGAAGTAAACACGATGGCGTAACATATGTTGGAGATGAACAGTTTGAAGTTCAGACGGGAGATTGCAAGATTACCCTGAGTCAAGAGCGGCTAAAATGAAATATTAAAAAAATGCTGATGGAAACGGGGAGAGCAACTCGGTGATGAAAGGTTTATGATGGCGCAAACAAATGGGGAACAGTTCTTGTGATTACACGGACAGTAACAGTTACAGACAGGAGACTCCGCATGGAAAAATAATCATGTTTTCCCAATTCGGTTGATTAATGGGACTAGGATTTAGTATTATGAAGCTATTTATACCTTCACTTCTAAGACGTTTGAAGATAGAAAATCACATTAAACATTTAACGTCACAACATACATGTTTTCTCGAATTCTCTTACAAATTTGTAAGCTTTCCAGGGACTTTGAAGAGTTCATTAGGAAAGCAACAGTGAGGCATAAAGTGTAGGCATATTGATTTTGCACGATGGCTAAGGAAATGATATCCATTTCTGCCATTCTTAACTGAGTTTGTGGTATGGAAATTTTGCCTTTTCAATAACCTTATATGCTGTACTGAATACCATGACAGTCATGTACTTTCTGTCGCTTGCCATGTTCCAGCTACGTCTGTTGCTGTCGGTGTCCTTTAAACAAAATGAATATTATGCTTTGCATCAAAGTCGTGTTAATAAGGGTCCTTAAGCTGAGCACCATATGGGTAGAAAACAGTTATTTGTACTAATTTATAACCTAAAGATGTTTGAAATAAGTATTTCTACAAACTTGGGTTACCCATAAACTGCTACTATCATCACATTTAATAACTGTGATCCCTGAAAAAGCATGATCTAGTATCTTGGGGAAATTATGAAATGATCAGATGTTATTTACTTTTGAGGCAAAAACTGAATAAATAAGTTGCTTACATGAATTGTAGTTTTAACATAGCCTATCACACTTTATATTCGTAATTTTCCTACCAAAAAAATCCTCGACTCCTTACATTTATTTCATAAAACAAATTATAAATATGATGAGCAAAGGCACACTGATAAACACATCTGTGTATCCCCTTGCCTTCAGTCATAATTTTAGGGTTCAGTCAATTACGAAACCAGCTAAAACCAGTAATGAAGGAGGGACGGAATAAGAAAAAAAAAAAAAAAAATTAATGTAGCAGTGAGTTACAGTGGATTTCGCAGTGTAAAATCTCATTCCTTAACATCTAAAGTAAAGAGAGAGAGAGAGAGAGAGAGGAGAGAGAAATGGAAACTTTGGTAGTTGGACGGCCATCACAAGGCTAACTGGAACTTCAAAGAGAATAGCAGTCACGAGAGTGTGACCTGGGGGAAGTGTTCAGGTTGTCGACGGCATTGGACCCAAAAATGGATTTAGCTGGAAGCATAACCGAGTCCCGCATTTAGGGAAATTCAAACGCAGCCCTCCTTGCTTTTCATTTCCTGTCGCTGGAATTCTTGTTCCTCGTGTTAGTTTTTAGGCTACAAAAGAATGGTCATAGCGAAAAGAAGGTGAGCAATATAGTTGAAAGGATTGTAAAACGAATGGATATCCAGTTATTAAAGTAAATGGCCACATGAGGCTTGGACTTTATTCAATAACAGTGAATTAATTTATGTTATTTCTGAAGAGTGGATTACGCCAGATGCTATCTAATTTGTCTTGATATAATAATTAAAGAACTGTCTGAGGAAGGTTAGCGGTAGTGTTATGCTTGCCCTATTCGACCTGACACACAGGCAATTGAATTGCCTGCGATAGATATAGTGGGCGAAGACTTTGTCCCCCCAAAATGATATTTTTAGTTATTGATGTAGTCAGCATGACATTTTTGAGCAGTTACTTCTTGTAAAATGTTTATATTGCAATAAGGAAAGCCGTTAGGAAAACATCCCACCAGCGTATTATAGTGAACCACGAAACTCTGATTCTAATACTATTTTGGGGCAATTCTGCCGTTGGATATTGGGAAACAGCACTTAAATCAAATCTGTCGTTGAAAAGTTTTATGAATATTGATTATTATGAGTCAGATATCTAGCAACCGTGAAAATATTTGAAAATTGTAGAAAGTTGCACATAAGTCTTCATGATTCAGTCATAAGTGTTCCCTGCACTTGAATATGGTAGTGGACGTGCACTTATTTAACAAACACACACACACACACAGTTATTTCCTGAAAACTAGGGTTTCACGTTCAGTTTCCCCAGTGCGACGTGATTTCATTTATTCCAGCAAAAATTTAAACATAAAGGTAACGAAATTCAGAATAGCTTTAAGTCAGTTAAGGAAAATTTTCTATTGTACTAACAATAATCAGTGGATTTTTAAGCTCACTGTAAAATAATTTTTTGCTTTATTACGAATGTCATTTACAGTAAAACGATATTCGTACACTACACGAAACTGGCATACCCAAACTGCGTTTACCAGTTATTAAAAATATATATAATTATATGCATGTAAAATTAAATCAAGAAAAATAGGCAAATGACTTCTCTAAATCCGGTCCTGGTCGTTTCGGCCGTAAGTCACTTTAGGCCGTAACAGCCAAAACAATGTAAGACGTCATGTTTATGGTATTTACCATTATTATTTCATGTTTTACGTACATCCCCAAGGGGCTGGTGCTAAACACGGCGTCAATTTTGCACGTAAATGTGCTTACGGCCTAAATGACTTACGGCCGAAACGACCCGAATGCTCTAAATCTACTCTGAAAAAGAGAGAGGGAAGTCGTCCCTCCGAAAGCTCTTTCAGTATGTTGCTTTTCCAGCATTGTTTTGGCCTTGTTATCTATAATCTCTGGAACTGGGAAGCATTGAGTTATTTTTTCCTGTGTACTCTTGAGCACACGCAGTCCTTATACTGTAGTTTTCGTTCATATTGTTGTTGAAACAATTTTTTTTTTATAAACGGCCGGTATAAGTACACAAAATCTGATTAAGCCACAATGTTTTGCCATGCATGTATGTTCTCTTTATGTATGGACTAATAAGGAATACCATATCTGTATATTGTAAGTTGGTTTATCCCACCGGTATCTAAAATTTCGATGATGAATTTGGTGTATAGAAGGAAACTTTCGAGTACTTGTAAACTTAGAATATTGAAATGGAATGGTGTAACATAAAAAAAAAAATGTCGGCAGATGTATAATGGTATACATCAGCCGTCCTTATTTTCATATATTACATCATTCCATTTCAATATTCTAAGTTTACAAGTACTCGAAAATTTCCTTCTATAAACCAAATTCATCATTGAAATTTTAGATACCGGTGGGATAAACCAACTTACAATATACGAATATGGTATTCCTTATTAGTCCATACATAAAAAGAACATACGCACGTATGGCAAAACACTGTGGCTTAATCAGATCTTATGTACTTATACCGGCCGTTTATAAAATAACTCTAGAAAATTGCTTCAACAAGAATGTGAATGAAATCTTTAAGCGAGATCTGTATTATTGTTGATATTATTTTAAATTATGTAGCGAATAAATAATGACATCAGTTAGAAGGTTATCACTTATTTTCTCTAAACATTCACTTATTAAGATAAAAAATGGTTACCACTAGTAATTGCTGGTATATCATTAAAAAACAAATGCATAAAGGAAATGACAAAGGAAGAAAAACTCATTTTAAAAACCTGGACAGTTCCCGAACAAGAGAGAAGCTTCTTGCTAACTTCATTAGTATCCCCACATTTCACTCATTCAGGAGGAGAGAGAGAGAGAGAGAGAGAGAGAGAGAGAGAGAGAGAGAAAGAGAGAGAGAGAAGCAGGGAAAAGCAATTATGTTTAGGCCGGGAGGAAATCAGGTTCTGGAATAGTGTCTCGACAATTTTGCCTTGTCCATTATTTCATGTTTTGATTGGGGTCTGTAGGATGAGTTCAATTTTTTTTTTATTTAATCACACACTTGCGCATGTTTTTGCACCGTCTTTCACGGATCCTGACAATGGTGCATCAAGGTAAATGTGATAATTAACGAAACAGGACGCTCGTGTCTTCCGTATCTCACCCAAGTCAAAACTCTTGACGCTAATGGTACCTGAGAGATTGACGCAAATTCCTCTTGAAATATTCATAGAGGGAGTTTCTCAGTCTAACACTATCTCCTCTTTAATATCCTGGCCACAGTGGCCAATGGCAGAGGCAAAGACTAGGTTCATGAACTTAATGGGATCTTTCTCCTAGGAAGTTTTGTCTCTTTTTGTGGCTTACCTAAAGTTTTAGTGGATGCGTGTCTACAATAGAACAATATTTAGTTTGTTTTTTATTTTTTCTTAATTCACAGGATGCTCAGATGTTTTCATATCATTTTTCTGTTCTTATTGGTCCCCGTCTATCACTTGCTTTTGAGTTTCTTACTTGTGCATAATGAAGATGAAACATACTCCCTGATCTTCTATTGCATCTAATCTTCTATTGCATCTCGTGAGATAATGATTGAAGGATTATCATGCACGATTTCTAAGTGAGATTTAAATATTAAAGTTACGTGCTTTGTAAAAAAAATATTTTTATACTAGTATCAGTGTTACTGTCACAGTATACCTACGTGTTAAATAAATGATAGAATATATTCTGTTATCTTTTATTGTTAATCTTGTAGATTTCTGGAAATGTTCCATATCAACCTTAGTTAATTTCCAGGTTTTGGTATCGGATAATTTGACAATTGTAAGAGCCATTCACTGGAGTTTTGGACTGATTTAATATATAATTTTTTTCTCTAAATGACATGAATGGCAGGGCCATCATTGTTAACCTGACGGATATATCATAATCGTTCATTTGAGTATTATAGTAACTGTAAAACCACTCTTCCCTTCATTTCCAATTACGTAAGTGCCATCAATGAATGATCAGGCGACCCTTATGGAAATAGGGTTCTTAACTCAATGTAACCATTGGCGGACGATCTGTGTTTAATTGGAATGGAGATGGCACCTCCACTTCCAGTAATTAAGGATTCTATCGACGTACTCTCTTTGTTGCCTAAAGAGGTGATATTAGTGGAGGATATGTTTTATTGCAAAGTGTTGTATCCCGCTGAATATTCGTTTAAAGGTTGTATTTCTTATGAATCCAATCTTGTGTTTATAATTATGTCCTTATAAACATATCGTCGTCGTGTTTTTCCGAATGATTTTTAGTTTTCTGTAAAAGAAAACTATTGTGCCGGCTTTGACTGTCCGTCGGCACCTTATTCTGTCTGCACTTTTTTCTGTCCGCACTCTTTCTGTCCCCCCTCAAATCTTAAAAACTATTGAGGCTAGAGGACTGTAAAGTGTTATGTTGATCATCCACCCTCCAGTCATCAAACATACCAAATTGTAACCCTCTAGCCTCAGTAGTTTTTATTTTATTGAAGGTTAAATTTAGCCATAATCGTGCTTCTGGCAACGATATAGGATAGCCACCACCAGGCCGTGGTTAAAGTTTCGTAGGCCGCGGCTCATACAGCATTATACCGAGAACACAGAAAGATAGATCTATTTTCGGTGGCCTTGATTATACGCTGTAGCGTCAGTACAGGAAATTCGATTGTACCGAAGAAACTTTGGCGCATTTTTTACTCTTTGTCATTAGCCTCAAATTCCTTGAAGCAAGATAGTTACATACAAGGGGTGGGGGAGCAGTCGATAACATTTTTAATTACAAGCTGGGATCGAGGCATGGACCTGTAAATACTATACATCAATGCTGAACCTCTTAGTAAGGTTCACAATAGCTTATTGTTTAACGACCTGTACCCCTGTTTCACTAAACTAGGTAACTGGTATTTAATCAACTATTAGGGGACTAAGTCAGGGTAGAAATGGGCTTGAGACCGTCTGCCTCATCACAAGTTAAGCTGCTGAGGGCTGCTAGCTAACGGTCTCTGAAGCTGTTCTTTCTACGGGGAAACAAGGTTGTAGTGAAATGTTTTTTTCGCGGGGTGCTTTATGACCTAGAGAGGTCTTAGCTAAGAAAAGAAGGTCTTAGTCTAAGAAAAGAATAAATGCATTTATATATATACAGTATATATATATATATATTTCCAATATTATATATACCTATATATATATGTGATAAATGAATCACGTACAAAAGTGATAATAATCATATATATATATATATATATATATATATATATATATATATATATATATATATATATATATATATATATATATATATATATATAATGCATATATACAGTATATACCTTCATGAACATTATTTTTTTGTTTGTGTATAAAAGATCAATAACATACAAAGGAACATCATAAAGCCGTTCTTAGGTGAAGATGAACCAAAAAGAATTATATATCACACAACGTGAATAAAAGACCACTGAAAACATGGTATTTTCGAGATGAAACGTGACATTTTGGCAACTCGCAAATTGTAGGTTATCAAAAACACAGAGGAAGAAATAAACATATTTGACACATTCAATGGTGCTTAGGATCGAAATAAATCCGGTGAGATCCATTTCGGGATGGTATTCAGAACTTCCCTAACATCTTCGAGGAATCAGCATTGCCTTATAAGATGTCATTCAGGAAGAAAGAGGGGGGTTGATAGGAGGAATGATGAAAGGAAAGTAAGAAAACTTTTATTTCTGGTTACGGGGAAGGTGGATAAAGAATATGGCGCTAACGCGTAAAAAGAAAATTAAATGATGGAAAGAGAAAAATACACAAAGACAATGGGAGATAGATTGTGTAGAGATACATAAATAAATAAACTCTGCTGGAGACGCTCTATAATAAAACTGAATGAGATAGTAAAAGTATTTAAAGTAATGCAGAATAAAAAGAAAATTGTTAACTGCCTTTTTGAATAAGTATCAACCACTATGTGACAATAGTCATGGAATTAAGTGGCAATGAAAGACATGAAAATAGTAAAACATATTAAAGTGACGGATCGAAAGTAAACGCAGTTATACTCCACCTTCTGTCCATGTGGGCAGACATAGAGATAGATAGGTAGATAGATATAAAGATAGATAGATAGATAGATAGACAGACAGACAGACAGTTCATTTCATGCATGGTGAAAGGCAACCATGCTTGAAGTAGGACCTGTGTAAAAGGTGGATTTGCAAATGATCAGGAGAAATCTCTTTGCTTTCGGATGAATATCTATAATGCGATTTAGAATCTAATCGTATTATTAAGCTACTAAATAATAAATAAATTTCAAGATTAAGGGGGAAAGCTAGAGAGAGAGAGAGAGAGAGCGAGAAAGATTATTAGTTCCGGTAAAAATTAAAACCGAGTTAGGGTGAGATTGGAAGTAATTTAGTAAATGAGAAAACTTTGGTGATTTACCTTCTGCACCCGAGTTTTAGAAGCCCACTGCGTGCAACAAAAACGTTCTTTGCGATATTGCTAATTGAACGGTTTTTCACCACCTCTCGTTTCCTGCTGAACATAAATTCCAAGCGTTGATGTTGAAGTTCACTGGCTGAATCAGTATGAATTACTTCCTGTATTATTATTATTATTATTATTATTATTATTATTATTATTATTATTATTATTATTATTATTATTATTATTATTATTATTATTATTATTATTGTTGATTGTTCATGAATATTATTTTATTTATAATAAGACCTAACAGGATTTTAAAGAGGAGATATATAATATATTCAAGATTCGTTCATGAATGGTTAAAGGGTTTTGTTTATAATAAGAGATATATAACTAAGTATATATATATATGTGTATATAATATATATATATATATATATATATATATATATATATATATATATATATATATATATATATATATACATACTATACACAGTACATATGGTATCCCAATCACATTGTCACATTAATTGATAAATCGAGAAGATGGATGTGATACAAGAAAAATTTATTTGTATTTGAATGTGTACAGTATGTTAGGTTACGTATGGTGTGTGAAGATATATTCCTCTATTTAGAATTACGAGGAAACGGAAATAGAAACAGGGGCATACAGAGGTTTAATAGTTCTAGCGATTATTCAGCCTTTTCTGTTGGCTAACCCCACAGACTTGTTACATTCCATCGTGCAACTGCAGTCAATTACATTCAACAGGACAGTACATGAAATGTACATAACCAAGTCATCGTTAACAATAGACAATTTATATATTTTATTTTATTTTTATTGGACCATAAATTAAGTGTGTGTGTGTGTGTTAGATGTGTTTATACAATAATAAAAGCAGTAGAAAATAATTCCTCACATTTATCATAAAGTGATTCCCCAATTCATAGACTCTTATTCTCAACGACTTTACTCGATGTTTCTGTAATAAAAATGGAACGTACAATTTCCAAGGCGATTCACTTCAAACTCGACAATTTACTCGTGTGAGTGATGAAGCCGAGGAGTTTTATAGAGGTTTAAATTTATATTCCCTAGCCTATGAGTTTATCAACAATCGTTTAACGACTCTGAATTCATTCATTGATCATAAGACATCTAGTCAGTTAAGTGCTTGGAACCTTATGTTGATATGATTTTCAGCTAATTATATGGCATTTAATGAAGCCGAGGTTGAATGTTAGGGTGATAGGGACTCAAAGGTTAAAAAAAATCAAAGCATTCTTGAGCTAGGGTAAATAAATGGTATGGGATCAATAAGCAGTTGGCGTGTGGTGTGATAGGGAACTCTTATGATGGGTGAGAGAGTTAATAAAAAAGCTAGTATTGCAGGAACCTCATTGAATGATTTACAGCCCGTTTTTCGCTCCACTACAGTCCTTTCCGTTGTCTAGTCACAACCACAGACGAGAATGTAAATCATTTAACTTGGAAACAAAAAAGTTGCGATAGCTTTAAGCAGGGTGCAAGTGTGTCAGGAAATTTCTGAGAATCTAGGCCTGGTTAAGTTCGGTGAACAACCAAAAAGTATTTTTTGTTTTCTGAAAATAAAACTTTTGTGCCGGCTTTGTCTCTCCGTCAGCACTTTTTCTGTTCGGCCTCAGATCTTAAAAACTACTGAAGCTAGAGGGCTGCAAATTGGTATGTTGATCATCCACCTCCAATCATCAAACACACCAAATTGCAGCCCTCTGCCTCAGTGGTTTTTTTGTATTTTATTTAAGGTTAAAGTTAGCCATAATCGTGCTTCTGGCAACGATATAAGTCACGCCACCGCCGGGCCGTGGTTAAAGTTTCATGGGCCGCCGCTCATACAGCATTATACCGAGACCATCGGAGGATAGATCTATTTTCGGTGGCCTTGATTATACGCTGTACATAAAACTCGTTTCTTCGGCGCATTTTTTACTTGTTTATTGTTGGTCTTGATTCGAACACAATGTTAAGTGGATAAAAAAATTGGTGGTGTAGGTGGAAGATTTAAAGTCTTGGGGATATGTGTTCTCAAAGTGGTTTCATTGTTAGTAATAGGTGGGTCAAAATTAATGGAGTGCCGTCAAAGCATTCTTGTGGAAAACATAATCGTGAGCAAAATGAATTTATCACGAATGTGATGGACTTTCAGTAACCTTTTTGATATCCAATTACCATCTCAGTCCTTTTGTTCTCGGACTGCAAATCAGCCATGATCGAGAAACTACTAGCTAAGTACAGTGGAGTTTTCATGTATCGAAAGAATAAGTTGTTGGTTGTTGAACGAAAAACATTGGGAAAGTGTTGCAGAGTATTTTTAAGAGTGCGTACTCAGCTTGTTATAATATATTTAAGGCATTAGAATTCTCTATTTTTTTAATGTAATAATGTCTAAGTCATCCATTCTATCATTCCAAACGAACATAGTCTTCTAATTACATTAAATTTCATTCCTATCGCCATGTCGCTCTTTCACTTACATTCTGTAACACTAAATTCTAGCCTACTCAGCCGCTATCATTCTCTCTCTCTCTCTCTCTCTCTCTCTCTCTCTCTCTCTCTCTCTCTCTCTCTCTCTCTCTCTCTCTTGCTGCAGGAGCGTCAGAGAAGGGCAATTAAGGTTATTGCACGACCCTGCCATTTATATGCTTTGTGAATTTAATTACCGTTTAATTAAGACCTAACGACTACAAACGTGTTTGCCCTACCATTCATGTTTAATAAAATTAGGCCTATTATCTAGATACGCGTACATTTAAAAATCAACTGGTATGTTGCTTTTTATTTAGCAGGAAAGACAGTAATATAAAATTGCTGTCTCTGAATATTTTTTAAAATATTCAACTAAAGTCAGAGAACTTTAAAAAAGTAAAGGAAATGATTTCTAAAAACAAATGACTAAAGAAATGAAGTGACAATTCAGTTTTGTAAAGAGATTTAAAGCTTTTATAACAACGTAACAGGTGTGTATTGCCAAAATTGCAACACTTAGCCTATTATTGCATGGTACTGAACAAATGAGTCGTTTTAGTTCCCTGTCTCTAGATATAACCCGCATGGGGATAGTGACGTCAGTGCACCTCATGCAATGCACTGCAGGCATTACTTAAGGTTCTCTGCAGCGTGTCATCGGCCCCTAGCTGCAACCCCTTTCATTTCTCTTACTGTACCTCCTTGCACATTCTCTTTCTTCCATCTTGCTTTCCACCCTCTCCTAACAATCGATTCGTAGTGCAACTGGAAGATTTTCCTCCTGTTACACCTTTCAAACCTTTTACTATTAATTTCCGTTTCACCGCTGAATGACCTCATAGGTCCGGGTGCTTGGCCTTTGGCCTAAATTCTATACATTCAGTCAATCAAGATATATGATCCATTCTGTTCAGCAGGCTCTACAAAGCATGGTGTGTCATTATTTAGCGTATTCTAAGCATGGTCAAATTGCTGTTGTTACTCATATCTAAATCAACATCAGCAACGAAAACATGACCAGTGCTGCTCTCTAAATCACTGTAACTTTAACAAAAATAATATAAAGTCAGCTGAAAATTAACGATTAATGTTCTCTCTCTCTCTCTCTCTCTCTCTCTCTCTCTCTCTCTCTCTCTCTCTCTCTCTCTCTCTCTCTCTCCGTTACCTGCTTAGGCTTATTTCGGGGCAATTCGACACTTGTTAAAAGTGCTCGACTAGATACTCCAAGTTAAGTCCATCCCACAGAATTTCTCCTTTCAGTTTTCTTTTTGAATCCAGTGTTCCCATTTTGGCATTTCATTTACTCCTTTTATGGCATAAGAGGGCATCTCTGTTTACCTTCGTATCCGCTTAAAGAAAACAAGATTTTTTCTGTGCTATACCCTCCAAGCAGAGGTTAGTTTGTTTTCTTATGAACAGGCTTTAAAGGAGATACATTCTGGTAGATCTTAATCATTCTCTCTCTCTCTCTCTCTCTCTCTCTCTCTCTCTCTCTCTCTCTCTCTCTCTCTCTCTCTCTCTCTCCTGAAGAGCGACCAGACAAGAACTTGATCCCTGAACCGGGAAATTGAAGGAATGGTAAA
Organism: Macrobrachium rosenbergii; assembly: GCF_040412425.1. Taxonomy (NCBI): domain Eukaryota; kingdom Metazoa; phylum Arthropoda; class Malacostraca; order Decapoda; family Palaemonidae; genus Macrobrachium; species Macrobrachium rosenbergii. The sequence goes on along the minus strand of NC_089783.1, from coordinate 40,995,226 downwards.
GACGGGTTTCCTAAGAAATCCAGGATACCTCTGCTAATAAAGATAGTAAATTAAAGTTACTTCGTCGTAGGGTGACTTATGGTTAGAGAGAGAGAGAGAGAGAGAGAGAGAGAGAGAGCGTGCGCTGTATACCGCAGTATGTTTCAAAATAGGGGTTCGACTAGGTAATCCCCAACATACACGGACACTATAATGAAACAATTCGTAAGAAAGTGAAATATTCGTTTTCTGCGAATCAATAGTCATTCATAAAAATAAAAAAAAAATGGAAAGTACGTCTTACAAATCAGCTCGCCAAGTTTGTAGCAGAACGATGGGGATAATAACGAATAAAGAAACCTTATGAGAATGTACCTATCTTACATGAATATTGATGTGGCACGGATTCCCTTAAAACAGTGATGTAGCTTACAAAGTCTTTAGGAAGTCTGTAATGGATAAAAAAAACCGAGAATTATCAGTTACTTTGTATGAAAATTTGTTCTATATTTCCTTCGAGATCTTAGTATTTTCCAGTGTTATAAATATAGAGGTCGATTTTGTCCTATGGTAACCGATTTTAGAGCCTTCTCTCTGTCCCTAGCTGCCTCCTTTTAATTTCCTTTTTTCCGTATTGGTATCCAACCACTCTAGTTATTTCTTCTTAGTGCAACTGTGAGGTTTACATTCATTTCTACCTTTAAATCCTTGTGCTTCATCTCCTTTATTTTCACGGTTCTCTTTATTTTGCTGTCCACCCACTTCGGTTCCCTCTTTTCATTGTGTTGAGCCCAGAATAGCTGCAAGTGACCAACTATTTGGCTTCGTAGCCTAAATTTCATGATTCATTCATTTATGCAAAGAGGGGAGTGACGAACACCGTTAGGAAAATGAGAAGCCGTGGGAATTCAAGGTAAGTGAAAGCGAAAGGTTTCCGAAGCTTAGCAGGATGGGGGAAAGAGTAATCTGCTGAATTTTCTGGTTTTTCGGATGTGTTGACAGCAGATTAAATTGCGAAGGTAGCTCCCACTCACGCTCACCTCTTTGACCAGTATTCAGATGTGGTCTGCTAGTCAGTGTTCTCAGGAAGTCCTACATTAGGTCACATTTTGAAACATTTCTATCTCTGGTACAAGTGTCGTATCTCGGAGGCGTGTAAGAAACCACTGTTTAAACTTACATCGTCTGTTCATTGAACTATTTGTTGATGAAATATGTCCAGTAAGTGGACAGAAAGGAAATTTTCTCTATTAAGCAGCTTTTTAATCCTATACGTTTTGCACTATTTATGTTACAAATTCCTTTCTTACTATTAAGAATGTTTATATACCTTTTCTTCTTTTCACAGTTTCTGTGTACTTATATACTCTACCTTGTTTTATACTTCAGAGTTTGTATTGAATGTATTATTTGCATTGTAATAAAAGAAATATATTTACCATTACCTGAAATATATTGCTAGGTCTGAATATTAAAGTGTTATTGTGTACCAACTCTTCAGATTCCCATACTTGGTAAAATAATGTAGATCGTCATAATACATACATACAGTGCACACACACACACACACACACACACACACACATACATATATATATATATATATATATATATATATATATATATATATATATATATATATATATATATATATATATATATATTATTATATATATACATATATATGTATGTTATGATGATCTAATAACGTTAGTAAGACATTTATCGTAAGTTATAATTGCAGTGAATTCTAATTTACATAAGTTTAAGAGTGTGCTTAAACTAATGAGCACGTTGTTACCAACTTCATAAATCTGCAGTCACAGTGTGTTGAATGGTTCATTTTTTTCGAAGGCACACACTGTTAATATTTGAAACTATTTTACTGTTATTCATATGGTTTTCCATTTATTTTATTTGTGCTTGATTATTTCCATATGTATTTGTGCTAATAAGGTTATAGCCACCATAATTCAATCCATTATTTACAAACATAAATACATATGAACACGCACACACACTATATATATATATATATATATATATATATATATATATATATATATATATATATATATATATATATATATATATATATATATATATATATATATATATATATATATATATATATATATATATATATATATATATATATATATATATATATATATATATATATATATATATATATCTGTTTGAGCGCCTGTGTATCAGTTTTGTCTTTATCAGTTTCCGTCTAATGTAATATATTTTTTCCAGGAAGTGAGTTTGTTTGGAAGTGGAGGCGGTAATACATGGTAGATTATCAACCTTGGAATGATGATACACTCCTGATAGACTGGGCGAACATCCCTGGTCAAGCTCAGATGGAATGTACTACGTGCTTCAGAAACGAAGAGAAAGACGGAGGAATAATGATAATGGTAAGCATAAAAGATTGTAAAGTTGGTGTAGTTTTAGCTATTTGTTTATAAGCGTATTTGGAAATATACCAGATAAGGCACTCTAATTTGCTGATGAAAACACATAAGTGGCTATAGTTACAAACGGATTTAAGATACAACTTTGCCTTTTTTAAATCGGATACTGTGATCGTTCATTTCTATTATTCATAAGTTTCTGAAAATCTACTTTTGGTTGATATTCCATAACAGGAGTATAATAATATCAAATTCAAGTGTCACTGATGTAATGCACCATCAGATTCACATTATACTACCCAAATTTTAACCTACTTGATTTTTCCAAACTCTCTTTGCTCCTCCTGACTCTCTTAATAGGTATTTGAAAAGGTAGGTACCTTTAAGCTTAGCTGCTTCTTAGTATAACGAGTCACAATAAACATAAAAATGTTTGTATTGTTAATGTATCTTTCACAAAATGCAATAGCCAAAGTTCCCTAATCTTCATTATTCGAATGTAAAGTTAATTTTTTATTTTATTTATTCTCCCATAAAAAGCAGTGATATTTTCATCCGCAACTTTGATGTCTCTATAATTTTATCAACAAGAAAACGATTTATTCAAATTGTTAAAACTTTTTCCAAATGTACACATAAATCAGTAAAGTGCAGTTGCATTATGTGACGTATTTTCAGTATGGTAAATGATGTTGTTGGGTGGGAGAATGTTCATTTTATATATATATATATATATATATATATATATATATATATATATATATATATATATATATATATATATATTTATATTTATATATATATATAGAATATACTGTATATATAAAGTATACATACTGTATATATATGAGTGTATGTATGTGTATATATACATAAGTATATATAATATATATATATATATTATATATATATATATATATATATATATATATATATATATATATATATATATATATATATATATATATATGAATGAATTTTATCACATCACCATGATTCATGTACAAGCATTAAGCTACAAATGTCCTCTAATATCCAATTGCTCTACCTCGGAAATACATGTTAATATATATGAAAATATTGATATTAATGGGCATTTGTAGTTTAATGCATATATATATATATATATATATATATATATATATATATATATATATATATATATATATATATATATATATATATATATATATATATATATATATATGTATATATATATATATATTTATTTATTTATTTATTTATATACGCAAATGAAATTAAGCCTAAATTTGTAGACTCCTAAGGAGAGACTACATATAAAAAATTTTGCTCTGAAATATAAGGAAAAAAAATTGGGGGGAATAAGTAAAAAAAACCCTAGGGATTTGAATCCATGTATAAATTACTCGGCCTTTTGCATAAATTTCCTGGAGTCTTCCATTTTGTCATTTCCAGTGCTGCACCAAAAAAAAATACATTTGGCGTTATACAACATTTCTATGAAACAGCCTTCCACAAAACATGAAAGTTCACACTGGTTTATCTTCTGATTATATTATAAATAGACTGATAAAACTGAATTGATTGCCTAGACTTTTGGAATTTGTTATCATTGAACAAATTAAATAAAGAAAAAAGCTAGCAGACGTGCTATAAATTTTAGTGAAACTGGGGCGCTGACGCTTTGACACACTTTAGCTGGGTAAAAAAAAAAAAAAAATAATAATAATTCATGCTTCAAAATCGTAGTCGCAAGCTAAAAAACAATGTGAAGTATTATGACCTTTGGTTCTAGAAAAAAAAAAGTTTTTCAAATACAGAATTAGAATATTTTTGAAATGCAGTTTTGAATGATTGGAAATGTTTTTTTTTATGAATATTTACGGAAATGCCGAAATATAATAATGAGAAAGCTTTTTCGCCGCAAACGCCTTTGTTTCGGTAAAAATGTTTGTACCGACACGAAGCTAATTAAGTCTGCAGAAAATGTTTTATATAACTAAACATTTTCATTTTCCTTCCTCCTTCATGGTAGGAGTTTCATAATAAGTGGGAGTTTATTTGTAATCCTTTCATAATAATGGCGAAAGGTTAATACGAGCAAAAATATTAGAAAATTTGTTGAGAGAACTGGTAAGATGGATGAAAAAATTCTTTTGTTATTCATGATTAGAAATAGAGCATTGGTAATATGTGCTGAGAAGCGAGAAAAGACTTATTCAGTGAATATATACAAAGATGAAATTTATTTGACTTATTGGTGTAATTAGCTGATTATATAATAATAATAATAATAATCATTCATTCCTCATTAAATGATAATGTGGTATGATAATCCAAAAAGAAGCTGTGAACCGATTGTTAAGGATATATAGATATTGTTTTATAGTTTTATAAAGCTTTTGTGGTTATTTTCCTGGCAATTTTCTTATTATTTTCCTCTGATATATAAAATATATCTAGTTCATCTGAATTATTACCATAAATTTCAAATTAATCTTCATACGTTTAATAAAATTCTTTTAGTACTTTGTTAATGTCTGAAAAATTTTACGGGCACCGAATATGAACGAGATCCTAATTAATATTTTCATCAAGGTTTAAATGTGTTATATATATATATATATATATATATATATATATATATATATATATATTTATTTATTTATTTATATTTAAGATACTCCTAATGACAGCCAGAAATACTAGGTATTACTTCCCCATTTTCTATTCTTCTCTTTTTCCCTTTACCAAACCTTCTATTCCTTTTCCGTTCTCTCCATCTCCTTGTTCCTTCATCTTCCGGCCCTGCCTGCCCCCTTGAACCCTCAGTTCCTTCACAGAGGCACTCCCACAGGATCTCATCCCAGAATTAGATTCCTGCTTCACCATCTGCTAGTGAATCCTTCATTCCTTCCCCGCTTCTCGTCTTCGTCGGATGTAGACTGGCTCCCGTGAGGCGTCTTTCATTACATAATGAAACAAGATTAAAAAAAGGTTAAGTGAGCTTTTGTATGCTGGTTCTTAAGCGATGAATACGTTTTCGTTCGCTCTGATTGCACAGAAAATCGTTCACACAATCTTTGGTTAAGAAAGAGAGAGTGAGAGTGGCTATACATTTGCTACCGATTGATTTCCTTTAATGTTGTATTTGTGTGTGTGTGTGTGTGTATACGTACATATATACTATATATACTGTATATATATATATATATATATATATATATATATATATATATATATATATATATATATATATATATAATTTTTATATATAAACGTGTACCTAGGAAAAAATCTCTTGATCTTACTAATAACTTTTCAATTATATTTCCGTCGGTTCACATCAGATTCGGTCATAATCAATAAAACGCTTTTACTAAATAATTAAAAAAATATTTTGGTTGTCAAATACAATATTTTATTTTGCAATGATATGGTTATTTTCTTTTATATTTTATAGAGAAGGATAAGCAAATTTAGAGTTTTTAAATTAGCAGGTTTTTTTAGCAGATTGTAATGAATACTTAGCTATTATGATATACGATAATTTTTATAACTAATATTATAATTATATTAAATCCACTTTATGACTACTCATAAACACCGGTCATCATCAAAGAATATTTCATTAGTATATCAGTAATATATAATTAATCTCACCGTAACATTTTAATCTGGTAGAATGATAATGACTGTCTTTGATCCAATTTCCGTCACAGGACAGAAATTCATAATGATGAATTCCAAACAAGCATCCAACCATCCTTCATCTAAATGGGATTTCCTGGCCTTAATTGAAATCGAAAATAAGTTACAAATTCAAACTAATCCATCAAAGAAAAAAGCTTCTGGCGGAATTGCATTAAAAATGACTGAGCGTGTCTTTTTCCATATTGATATAATCATATCACAGAAAACTAAAGCTTTCATCTCACAGATTAAGAACTTTAAAGGAAATGTTATTACTACCAAAATTAAATCTTACTGGAATGAATAGTTTTCGCTTTCATGTCTTTTCTCTATAATTTTCACTTAAAAATGAGGTTTGGCGTTTTTGGCATTTTACGCATTTCAATAGTTTACTAATTATTGGAAATTATACTTCAGTATCTTTCAGCAATTCATCTCCAGAGCAGGAATGACTAACTAATTTTAAAATATTTAGTTTTAATGATTTCAAATAATAGGTAAATAAGACAACAAAAGATATTGAAAATGCGGAATTCTTAATCAGAACGAAATTATGTTATGTACAATGTCTAGTAAACGAAACATTCCAGAAAGAAATCTAGTTCAGGCTTTTCTTTTTCCAAAAGTATTTGACTTAGTAAGAACAATACCAATTGAAGTGCGCCTAAAAATGTTCTGAGGAGATTCAAAGTAATTTCCATATAAAATCAAAGATACATAAAGGGAAATCAAGAGAAACAAAAATGATTTTTATGCAAAAGCAATGCAGTTCAGTTAGTTAGAACATCACTGCTAGATAAGATTCTTGTAGATCAGGATAATTAGTTTGTGGTGAATTTTTCTTTTTTTTTTAACTTTTCGTCTTTAGCAGTAAAATTCCTTAGCCATCTGTTTATTTGTCTATCGACCTGCCTGTATTAGTGCGTAGTTTTTATGTCACGTGTGTCTCGATCGTCATGTTTGTAAACATAACCTCGTGTTTCTTTTTGGTTTATGAGCACTCTCATAATACTTGTTAGATTTTAGTCCGTTCCTACATGAATTTATCTTCGATCCTGAAATTGCCCAGTTCATTGAGTGTACCTTTTACCTTGATACCCGTTATCTTTGCATTTTTATATTTTAATTTTCTGTGAAAGAAAACCATTGTACCAGCTTTGTCTGTCCGTCCGCCCTCAGATCTTAAAATTCATCCACCCTCCAATCATCAAACATGCCAAATTGCAGCCCTCTAGCCTCAGTAGTTTTTATTTTATTTAAAGTTAAAGTTAGCCATAATCGTGGGTCTGGCAACGATATAGAACAGGCCACCAACCGGCCGTGGTTAAAGTTTCATGGGGCGCGGCTCATACAGCGTTATACCGAGACCACCGAAAGATGGATCTGTTTTCGGTGGCCTCGATTATAGACTGTACAGAAAACTCAATTGTACCAAAGAAACTTTGGCGCATTTTTTACTTGGTTATATTTATGTTTACTATTTGGACCCTCATTTTATTGTTCGTTAATTTTTAAGTTTCCCTTTTCACATATAGTAAGCAATCGCACGGATTTTTGTTCGTGTTTTATAGGCAATTGAAATTATAGAAATAATAATATTAATGACGCTAGTAAACAAGTAAAAAATGTGCCAAAGTTTCTTCGGCAAAATCGAATTTTCTGTACAGCGTATAATGCTGCATCAAACTCTCAACCACTGAGGCTAGAGGGGTGCATTTTGGTGTGTTTGATGATTGGAGGGTGGATGATCAACATACCAATTTGCAGCCCTCTAGCCTCAGTAGTTTCTAATGTCTGAGGGCGGACAGAAAAAGTGCGGACGGACAGACAAATAGACATCTCAGTAGTTTTATTTTACAGGAAACTAAAAATGAACAAAGTTTTCATTATCTTCTGTAATTATTAATCCATTATCTTGAAAAATAATCCGATTAATCTGTATTAAGTTTCCCCACATCATTTCAGACATAAAACAATGGAAAACGTGGATAGTCTCAAACTGCAGTTTTTCCTAATAACCAACACAGAACAGAAGGGTATTTAACTTACTTAAGAAAATAACAGGATTTGACATTAAACCCTCTATTGAAACAAGTAATTAGCGCGTAAATAATCGTATTATGGTTTACCTTTAGTTCACTCTAAGAAAATGAAGGCTTTGAATTAATTAGAAGATAGTCAAGCACCCGGATGCGTGGGATGAAAATAGACTCCTGACGATAATGGAGGACCCCGAATGTAGAGCTATAAGTGAACAGAGATTCCTTTGAAATATAGGTATGAAAAATCAAAAGAGGTATTTTTTTTTGCCAAAAGCAGGGCTTCAATCGATATTCAGTAGAATATCGTTTGATAGACCTATTACCAAAAAGTATTGAGACACATTAACTGTACATATGCATACACACACGTATATACTGTACGTGTATACACACGTATATATTGGTGGACATAATGAAGCTATTGAAAGGCATTCTGTTTTCTATCCATTTATTAAGAAGCCGACGTTTCGTATCGCTTGATACATTTTCCAGGCTGAAATAACGATTAAAATAAACAGTATTTGCATATAAAAGGTAAGAGATATACACATTACATACTTATTTACACCATATTAGCAGTTAAAAAACAGAACAAGGGGAAAAACCAAAAGCAGAGGCAAGAAGCACAAAACACCTACCCACAATGGTAGCCTAAAGCAGACTAACGAGAAATGCAGAACAGGAGGGGGAGAGAGATGGGGAAGCACAGATACAGAGGCTAAAAAACAAGAGCAAACTATGCAGTAAACAGTTGGGTTGATGCTGACTGGTGATTGAGTGTAGGGACAGTCAGTTTGATCATTACCGATTCAAGGGTGGCCAGTTCCTCCATACTTCGTGTTCTTCCCACAATACTGAAGTCCCTGGCGTCTATATGTGTTTTGCAAGTCTTGCTATGGTTTCTCACATTCGACTGATCAGGATTAGAAAGTTGACTACCTGCTCTATAGCTAATCCCCTGGTGAGAGGAGATTCGGATCTTTAGCAGCCTCCTGGTACATCCTATGTATGTGCCCAGATTACATCTTGGCCAGGCATATTTGTAGATTACACTGTAGGTAAACAGAGGACTGATTCTATCCTTGAAATGTAAGAGGAACCCGATGGATCGGGGTTCACCGGGATTAGCTTTAGGTGACATTTTTTTAGAACACTTGAATACCCAACACGGTAATGTAAAATTTACTGTTGAGAAAGAAACCCAGAACTCACTTCTCTTCCTGGGCGTAAAAGTTACTAAAGGAGATAGGTTTCCACACCGTCATTTATAGGAAGAATACTTTTACTGGCCTAGGTACTAATTCTTACAGCTCCAGCTTTTATAATTTTCAGATAAATTCCTTGTCCACTTTCCTCCATAGACGTTTTAATTTGACCTCCAGTTGGTCTGCTTTTCATGATGAGATTGTTTTCGTCACTAACTATTTAAGAACAAATTACTCCGCACCATCAATGCTCCATAGATCCCTTAACAAATTGCTTAATTTGAAACTAAACCCCACCCATATTTCTCATTGCCCCTAAATTACGTCTATATGCTAGATTACCTTATTTACCTGACAACAGATTCAGGAAAAAATGTATTAGTTTATTTAATGGACCATTACCTGCACTTAACCTAAAGCTAACCCCGATGAACCCCCGAACCATCGGGTCCCTCTTCCATTTCAAGGATAGGATCAGTCCCCTGTTTACCTCCGGTGTAATTTACAAATATACCTGTTCAAGATGTAATCTGGGCACATACACAGGATGTACCAGCAGGCTGCTAAAGATCCGAATCTCCTCTCACCAGGGGATTAGCTGTAGAGCAGGTAGTCGACTATCTAATCCTGATCAGTCGAATGTGAGAAACCATAGCAAGACTTGCAAAACACATATAGACGCCAAGGTCTTCAGTACTGTGGGAAGAACACGAAGTATGGAGGAACTGGCCACCATTGAACCTATAATGATCAAATTGACTATACTCAATCACCAGTCAGCATCAACCCCACTGTTCATTGCATAGTTTGCGCTTGTTTTTTAGCCTCTTGTGTCTGTGCTCCCCACCTCTCTCTCCCCCTCCTGTCCTGCGTTACTTGTTAGTCTGCTTTAGGCTACCATTGTGGGTAGGAGTTTTACGCTTCTTGCCTCTGCTTTTGGTTTTTCCCCTTGTTCTGTTTTTTAACCGCTGATATGGTGTAAATAATCATGTAATGTATATGTCTCTTTTCTTTTATATGCAAATACTGTTTATTTTAATCGCTATATCAGCCTGGAAAATGTATCAAGCGATACGAAACGTCGGCTTCTTAATAAATGGCTAGAAAACAGAATGCCTTTCCATAGCTATATTATGTCTACTGTCAGAGTTTCTGCTCCCATGTTCGTGTATATAATATATATATATATATATATATATATATATATATATATATATATATATATATATATATGTGTGTGTGTGTGTGTGTGTGTGTATATATATATATATATATATATATATATATATATATATATATATATATATATATATATATATATATATATATATATATATATTCTCATTCTCAAATATTCTCGCTCAGGAGCTACCAAAACACTGGTAGTGGCAAAATCACTTGCGGTTCTTCGTATGGAAATTGGATAGGCAGGTGCCCAACATTTGTGAAAGGGAATTTTGTAAATCCCGAGAATCGGGGCGTCAAGGAAGCCTTTCAGGAAAATATATTGCTGTTACATTCCAAAAAAACGGGAAAAATGCAAAGAGTCCTCGAAATATTTTGGCTTTTTTTTACACTGAGTAAATCCTTATTTGGCATTTATTGTATAAATTAATGTTTGCTTTTATTCTTTTCTTGTATTTTAATATTCACTTTACGGAACGTAAAAGCAAGTACGCACAGCGAAATATAAGCATTTTGAAAATATCGTGTTGATGACATGCTCCCAAAGGTCTCCAAACGCGCCTGACCTAATGAAAATCAATGTTGACTGGAAAAAACGCCATTTAAAACATGACAGGTAACAGGAGCCTCAGTGCCCTCCAACTGTGCAGGTCCTTAAATGTTAAAATATGACAGGCACTTAGGATAAAAAAAATCCTTTGTTTTCTTGACACTGACCAGTATCCAGAGTTTATATTTATATAATATCAAAAATTAGTGGTAAAATCTCATTTGTTTTAGGTAATATCTCCGTTCTGTTTAGTTTTATCTTTCAAAATACGGAAACGTGGATATGAAAATTTCACAAACGTTTCAACATTCAGTAAGCCCTTTGTTGGCCGACTCGGTAGAGCTTTAGACTGTCATTCGATGGGCCGGAGTTCAATTCCCGCGGCCGGCTGATGAAGAGTTAGAGGAATTTATTTCTGGTGATAGAAATTCATTTCTCGCTATAATGTGGTTCGGATTCCACAATAAGCTGTAGGTCCCATTGCTAAGTAACCAAATGGTTCTTAGCCACGTAAAATAAGTCTAATCCTTCGGGCCAGCCCTAGGAGAGCTGTTAATCAGCTCAGTGGTCTGGTAAAATTAAGGTATACTTACTTTAACATTCAGTGGTAGTTTGCACATTTATAGGCACTGTATACATGTGTACAGAAAGTAAAATGGGGCGAATGACATAAAAAAATAAGCAAAGGTTAAACGAAAATCATAAAGAGATATGCATGCACCTGCATTATGCTTAGAGGAGTTGATGAAATACAATGAATACTGGCAAGAAAATTTTAAATTTTGATGTAATTAGCATTCGATGAATGCTAATAACAAGGAAGATCCTCCTGCATAATGAATTTTACTTTTCCGTTGAGCATCAAAAAATCTTCTATTTTTCAAAATTTTGTGAAAATTCCAAAACACTTTCCCATATTAATAAAACAAAGATAAATTGGCAGCTCTTGCAAAGTATAGTTACTGATGCTACTATCCGTTGCAAAGCGAAAAACAGAAGTGAGAATAACTTTGAAATATATGATGTGACAAATATTTTCATGCTAATCTGTGTGGACAATGAGTTTTCTTGTTCAAATAATGTTCTGAAGAAGGAATAACACGTTTTATTAAATAAAGCAGTGGAATCAGTGGTGGATGAATAAGTCGATACATACCCTATATACTTCATTGATGAACTTTAAGTAATTTTTATAATAATGTGCTGAACTAAAATTATATGGAAAAGATCCAAATATCTTTTGATATAAATCAGTTACGACAGACACGACTTCAACCAGTCCTACTTTTCTTTACAAATCTGAGATCATTAAATATTAAAAATGTGGAATTTGTATAACAAAGTCTTAGCCGATCATTCTAAAAAGCGAACATCTTTCGGTAATTATATAGCGCTATGGTTTTTTTTTTTGGAGATACAATCATTCATATCACTTTCAGCCGTCCTACCTCAGTCATTAGATAAATCTCAGTCAATTGGAGAGGTCTCAACTAAGTAATTGAAATGATAGCGTAGGATATCCCCTTTCTCCGCCTCAAATGGCGATGAATGTTTAAATATATCGTTGGAACATCTGCATTTTTTAGTTTACTGTAAAAGAAAACTATTGTGCCCTCTTTGTCTGTCCGTCTGCATTTTTTTCTGCCCGCACTTTTTCTGTCCGCTCGCAGATCTTAAAAACTACAAAGGTTAGAGGGCTGCAAATTGGTATGTTGATCATCCACCCTCCATTCATCAAATATACCAAATTGCAACCCTCGAACCTCGTTAGTTTTTATTTTATTTAAGGTTAAAGTTAGCCATAATCGTGCATCTGGCAACAATATAGGACAGGCCACCACCGGGCCGTAGTTAAAGTTTCATGGGCCGCGGCTCTTACAGCATTATGCCGAGACCACCGAAAGATAGGTCTGTTCTCAGTGGCCTTGATTATACGCTGCAGCTCGATTGTGCCGAAGAAACTTCGGCGCATTTTTTACTTGTTATGGCTTAGGTTCCATGCCACTTATGAGGACATTTAATGCGAGGGGAGAAGGTTGCTTTATAAGGTGTTATTGGTTGTAAAGCGGTGTTATTATCAAGTCTCTAATAAAGGCGGTTGGGAAGAAACATTTGATACCAGTTGTTTACCTCAGTCGGCTCTAATTTCATTCCCTGTCTCTGTCTGTGTATGTGTGCGTACGTGTGTGTGTGTGTGTGTGTGTGCGCGCCTGTCTCTCTATTTGTCTAAATCACCAGAAAAAATCCCATAGCATAATGCATACAACGAAGAAAAATGAACACTCAAAAAGCTGAAACGTATCTGGCTAACTTCATTACGATGTATCAAAATGTGCTTTAATCGCATGACAGGATTTCATGAGGCGCTGTTTGGCATTATTCAACACCCTTCGAACTAAAGGTTAAAATCATCAGGGAAGGTCCGTAAAGTCTGGTCCACCTATCTTTTAGTTTTTTTAGAATCTTCCCTATACTTTTTCTTTATTTTTCTTTTTCTGTCGCTTGTGATTCCTCTAGAATTTTCCGTGTTTTTTTTTTTTTTTTTTTTTTTTTTTTGTAACCTCATGTGTCAAGGGCGAATCCAACGGGGAATTCCCTCATTTTTCAGGGAACTCTTGATAATTCCTTCTTAGAAAATGAGTCAAAGATGCTTCAGATCTGTTTTAAAACTTCGATTACATAAAGGATGAGGGAGAGAAAAAAAAAGAGGAAAAAGACATTCTCTCCTCTCTCTCACTCTATTTCTGCCACAGATCCAATAAAAAGAAAAGCATTGACTTCAGTTCTGGTAATTCATTAGTTTGCCTTCTTACTAAAATATATTCGGAATCCGGTCATTTTAAAAGATAATTGAAAAGCATTATCTACTCCGTGAATGTTTATATATACACTGTATATATATATATATATATATATATATATATATATATATATATATATATATATATATATATATATATATATATATGTATATTATATATATATATATATATATATATATATATATATATATATATATATATATATATATATATATATATATATATATATATTACCAGCCTGTTTCTATAAAGCACGTCAGGTTAATCGAAAACGAGATTTCACTAGCCAGTAATACAATATGATATATTGCATGTAATATAATACACACATAAAGCTATTTAAAGTTTTTTTTTAACTTGTTTTTCCCAGTAGTGACTCTCCAGAAGCAGAATTGTGGATATATGTACAATTACATGATTTGTGTGTAAGCAATAGATAGTAACAAGGCTTCGCAAGCGTGGGGTTATATAACAATGAATATAAAAGACAGGAAAAAACTGAAAAATCACGAGCGTAGTAAATATATATATATATATATATATATATATATATATATATATATATATATATATATATATATATATATATATATATATATATATAAACTGAGAGACCCATTCTATAAACGGAGAAATAATTGGAACAAATTAAAACACGAGGAAAACTATGATACAAAAATAAAACAGTTTATACACTCGTATCCTTCCCTAAAAAATAAGCCTATACAGTAGACTGACCCTACCATCTGCAAAAAAAAAATAAATAATAAATAAAACAATAAAATAAAAAAAAGAGAAAAGAGACAAAGTTTCCAAAATTAGATATTCCATTAAGGGTATAAAACGCAACCTTTCCTGGACTGTTCACAATTGGGAATTGGATAGTAACGAGGAAACATGGGTAGAGAGAGAGAGAGAGAAAAAATTCCCCTGCAAATATTTCGAGAGATATTTGTGTGAATACTTTGGTGAACCATTAGTAGCGAGATCGCCTGGGGAGAAATGGCGTGAGCTTTAGGTGAAATTGCAAAGAGAGGAGTGTGTGAGGTTTTACATATATTGGGGGTCTATCTTCATATAACAAAGATAGAGTTCATCGAGGAGAGATGCATTCACTCACAATATTACTATTAAATATTGAAATAAGGATGAAACATATGTGTAAAAAGATATGATTAGCGAGTTTAAACCTTCCATACGGAGAAAGCCCATAGCAAAGATATTTCTGTATTCCATGGTTTACTTTCGTTTCTAAATACTTAAAACATACCTGGAAATATGACAATTCTTATTTATTTGCACGATTTGCTAAGGAACGTAATGATGCCTCTTATGTTTTTAATAAAAGGCTGCTGCTAGCGAGCTTATCATGCACCAATAGCAAGCTAAATTAATGTTTTTCATGTCTAGTTTTTCATTCCGCAAAAAATGATAAACTTCACTTTCTGATATTAATTCTGTTTTTTTTTTTTTTTTTGTACCATATGCTCACTCTTACGTTAACTCACCCTTAGAGAAATTTCGTTATGAATTCTTTCGAGTTTTCTCTCTAACGTGGATTTCAAGTTGACATTTCAGAAATAAAACATGTCCGACAAAGGTATGACGGAGGAACCGAAATGAATGTCATTGTATTCATCATGAATAATGCCTGTAATATGATATGCTGTTGATCAGAAATTTTTAGCAATTCCCCCACCCAACTCTCTCTCTCTCTCTCTCTCTCTCTCTCTCTCTCTCTCTCTCTCTCTCTCTCTCTCTCTCTCTCTCTCAGAAAAATGCATAGGTATGAACATAGTTTTGTACACTGACAGCCTGTGCCAGACGGAACTTCAGTGTTTTATTAGTATATATGAAATTTTTACGTTAAGATATTAACCAGTTACTGGAACAGTATCCTTTCCAAAAATATATTTTCTGATGAGTTTTATATAAATGTATAATGCATGAACACCGATACCATTAAATCAAAATGTTTAATACTGCATGTACTTTATTAGGTTACCTCCAAAGTTTCGACAGTTTTTCTCGCTCCAGGTATACTCCCTGAGGGAGAAGCAAAGATATTTGAATAATGCATACCTCACAAGCCACATGAGAAAAGCAGAGCGTTCTTACAGACGTTAATCAGAAAATGTACATCAACAGTTGGTTTTATTTATGATAAAAAGTAACGTGGCACGGGATATTCGAAAGAAGATATATATATATATATATATATATATATATATATATATATATATATATATATATATATATATATATATATATTATATATATATATATATATATATATATATACATACCTTACCTCCCTTTATATAGGATACTAAAGCTATCTAGAACATGGTCTAGAGACGCCACGCATTTGTGGAAGCCTTGGTTATTCTTAACACATTACTATTAGTCTTTGAATGGAAGGCATAAGTTCCCATGTGATATCTAATAGGTGTGGAATCAATGCAGTGGTGAGACGTACCCGTGGAATTGTTGAAATTCATCATTTGTTTTCTTGGTTAGGTACCTAGTTCACCAAAGCTGGTAGCTTCACTAGGCCTAAGTTAGAGGTCTTCCCTAGAGGATATTGTTTCTCAAATGCCGTGCAACAACCTCATCGAGAAAGTAAATAGTGTAAAAAATATCAGCAATCGTAGCATCTTCAACCTGCAGCAACCTCATGCCAATGAAAGATTCGTTATTGAGACGAAAAAGGGGGAAATCTTATCTCTGATCCACAGAATGACCCAAAGAAAAGTTTTAAATATTTATGTGCAATCAACCCAAGTTGTTTATGTTTTACCATAGCCCATTAGCTTTTTCGTTTATTCTTGTAGAAGGTAAGGGTTCTATTTCTTTTTAAACCACGACACTCTAATCCTTTCTTGAAAGTATTGTAACTTTTTTATGTACTTTGGTACAGATAAATGTGATTTATCCATGTTTTAGTGATAGATGATCGTTTTCAAAAAATTATACACTTCTTTATTTCATAAATGAAATAAAGGCATTTGATCAGTCCCCATAGATACTATCTTTATTAATCTAATTAAGTGGTAAGGAACATTGTCTAGGTATCTACTTCATCTCATGCATGTTCTCAGCTAAAGATTTTATGTTTAATGCCTAATGTAACCAATTCCTTCGCATAACTTAAATTACTCACTTTCTTTTTGTTATCGTTTGAGATACTATACTGGTGTTCATCTATTTCTTTTTTATTATATATTTTTATATGAATGGTAAAATTACTTCTACTCTTACATAAAACATTGTTTATATACAGGCATTTTTATGCTAATTTTGGCCTGTACTTTGTTCATATTCATATACTTCACTTTACGTAAACATGAAATAGTAATAAATGGCAGTAATAAATGGCGTTTGGATGATACTGACTTGTAAAAAAAATATGCAATTAACCAATGGTGTGTACTATTTAAGTAAAGTAACATAGATATTGTTCAATGACTTTACCCAAATATATATATATATATATATATATATATATATATATATATATATATATATATATATATATATATATATATATATATATATATATATCACAATCAAATGTTCTGCATACTTAGTTTAGTCAGCAAAAATTTAAAAGCGAAAATTAACCTTTTCACTCACCTTGTAGCCTACTATAATTTCATCTGTAAGTCCTTTACTTGAGGGGACAGTTCCTGATCCGTTTAAAATTGAACATTTCCTCTTCGAGATCCTATGAAATATCAACGTTTAACCAAGTTCTCAAAGCCCTTGCTATCATTAGCTACTATTCATTCTGTGAAAATGAATTCCTCAATCTTAGTTGAATGATTTGAATGCTGTATCATTGCTCTTGATAATGAATGTGTGAGGGGGGACCGAAAGAAAAATACAATTGTCAATATCTGTAGTCCAGAAAGGGAGAGAGAGAGAGAGAGAGAGAGAGAGAGAGAGAGAGAGAGAGAGAGAGAGAGAGAGAGAGAGAGATGTGATTTGGGCGCTTAATGATTTCTGCGAAAGAAGACTAACGAAATAGTGAAGGGGATTAATCTGAAATTAACAGGGAACAGAATAGGTAAAATTTTGGGTAGATAGACGCGCCGTGTCAGTCCTGCAATCTTTGGCATAAGATTTAATCAGGTGGAATATTCGATATCTGCAATTTAATGGACATAAACGCTTGCTCTTCACTGTCTCTAAGAAGGGTAAAATAGGAGAAAAATCATAAATGTGCTGACTGCGTAATCAATATACCACCAGAGTATGCAGACATATTAAGTGGTTAAATATAAACCGGAATAGCATTATAATGTTCATAATTTTCCATGGAAGCAATTTTTGTTTTAGATTATTTTACATTTATTATTCGGGAGATGACTGTGTTCTCGTTATAGATGATCTTTGAGTTTATAATATGAACCTTTCGACCAAAATTGTATACAGATTCCTTCCTTGATCATTTTCATGTCGGCTCAGAAAACTAGTTTATTAGCATGTTTTAGGTTCATCAGTGTTTATCACATTATATTAAAACACAGGCGAGTATTGACCATAGCAAGTGGGTCAAAAATATGTTATTAATCTAAACATTTATTTTGATTTTGCGGAATGCCGGCCAGGGAACTAGCGGACGATATGTGAACCTCTCTCTCTCTCTCTCTCTCTCTCTCTCTCTGTTTTTTGCATATGAAATTTGTTCTTGAAGGTATAGGGAAAATTTCCTTGTCGTTCCTATGACACCTGCCAGATGTTTAAATTTTTGTTAACGACTGAAAGGCAAGTGGCAGAATGCAATCGAAGGGCGCGTGCAGATCAATTTGGTTTTTGGAAGAATTACTGAAACAACCTTAACGGAACATATCTGAAGAATTATTACTCCCCCTGGACTATCTCAGTGCAGTGCTTCAGTTGTTTAACTCCAGGCCTTCGATAGTATTTCTGTAAACAATGAGGATTGTCACATTGTCTCCTTGGTACTATTTACATTTTCGGTTTGCTGCGTTGTTAATTATCAAAGCTCCTTACTGAGCATATGCCGTAAATGTCATATAGTATATTATTGCCACTATTGTACGGCGATGGCCGTACCACATGATACTAGTTCCTCGTAGGTCCCGTTGCTAGGTAACCAATTGGTTCTTGGCCACGTAAAATAGGTCTAATCCTTCGGGCCAGCCTTAGGAGAGCTGTTAATCAGCTCAGTGGTCTGGTTAAACTAAGGTATACTTAACTTTAACCACATGATACTAATGTTAATTTCAAATGCCCCATGAAGAAACTTATTTCTAGAAGTGGTCTTGGATCTCATTATTTCTTTTTCCGCTATTTAACGCTTGTATCGTCATGTCTAGATACCCATTAAATTGTGTAATATCCCTTAACTTGTAAACAATAACGAATAATCTTTTATAGTTTACATAACTGATGATACTTCAGTCTAGTATTTGCCCTTCAAACAGAGGACGAAGGGTAGAAGAAACTGTAATTGATGAATGGAGGAAGGATTTCTTTGTTTCCCACTTCCTTTTTGATGATAAATAGATATTTAGAAACATGGGGAAGTAAAATTACTTTTGTCTCATGGCTTAGAGATTTTATGAGCCGCAAAGGTAAACTTTAGTGATCTCCCCTTTAAAAAGTGTTGATGTTTATGGAAAGTTGACCCTCTGATCAACCAGTGACCCTTCTGATGAGCACAGATGAAGGGTTGATATTCAGCGGCGTTCTTTTTCTGGAGTATTTTTACAAACTATTGTTCTCCCAGACAATTTTGGCCCGTTATTTCTTCGTGTCCTAGCGGTAGGCGGTGCGCTATATATTACATCAGCCATATTTCTTCTCTTACCTGCTATTATTCACGTTGACGTTTTTTTTTTTTTTTTTCTAAACGTTCCTGCCTGGTCTCCTATTGTACTTGTTTTATTTTCCTACATTGCTGGCATTCTCTCTCATCCAGCGTAGGTGTTTGTTTTATATTCGTAATATTTTCATTTCATGTACAAAACATTTTACAAGCATGGTCAAATCCATCGGTCAGAATTTGTAGGGGAACTGTTTAAACATATCAGCCAGTGCAAAGATGGCCAACTGTCGTCGGTTATAATTCCTAAACGGATTATTTTCGATGAATATTACTCCATATCTCTGCAAAAAGCAATTATTAATTGAAACTACAAGGTTGCAGTGTTGTTATTAATGAGGATGACTCGAAGAATTCCAAGTTATTAGATTAATCGTCGTATAATTAACGGTGCTGCTCGCTCTAATTGGTGAGTGCTAGCGATGTTCAACCCTCATAACAAATAAGAAAGGTCCAGTCGTTCCCGTTAACATTAAATATTTTGATACGGAAATATGTATTGATGGCATTATATATTTTCTGGTTGTCACCCATCAGAATTCCAACCAGAAAAAACGCAGTTGAAGTACTCTGATCAGAGTGGCAGTTATACAGCAATCGTTTACTGTCGATAGCTTTAGGAAAATTCAAGAAAACAACAACCTTACCATGGATTGTGTTTTGTTCCATGCGTAAATTCTTGAGATCAAAATGTTAAGCCGTTCAGTTCCTGCACCTTTTCCATTACCTCATCCAAGCGTTTCGTAGCTGTCTTCATTCCTATGAGTTTCATTTGACTAAATCATTCAAAAAACCCAAATACATTTTTTTCTTATGATAACGTTCTCAACATTTTGTCATGCATTCATTACTCCTTTCTTCACATACAGTACACATGCAATAATTAGTCTTGCTGACCTCTATCCTTTTTTTTTTTCAACGCTTTCAGCAGTAACATTTCCCATTCATGAAGAAGATTGGCTGGGCAATCCCTTCATCCACCCAATCTCGTGTTTTTCCTCCAAAGCTCTTGTATAGTTACTGCAGAATACCATGTTTTCGTAAATCATATTTTTACGCTCTAACTTTAGTAATATAATATTTTCCAGAATGTTTGTAAGTCAACAACTTCCTTTTGTTGGTTATCGTTACATGCACCGTTCCATTTTTCAGGTTTTCATTTGCATTCATTATTAGTGTGTTTAAGTTGAGTGAAACAAAGATTTTTCTCTGTTCGACATCCAGGATTTCTGCTGGATATACTAGCCCAGTCTAATTTTATTCACCTTAACCAATCTAGGCCCAATAAGATTTTTCCCTTACCCTAGCCTACTGTCAATGGTAACTTGCCAATTTCCTGATCATTATGCTGTGCTTCCACTTGAGATGAACCTATAACTTCTATGTCTGTGCCATTTCCAAAGCTCTTGCTAAGTCCTGAAGTGGGAGTTGTTTGACATAGGCTACACTGAGAGTTCGGTAGCCTGTATTAGATTCTGTTAAGTCTAGTTTATACGAGTTCCTACTGAAATTCAATCTAGGGTAAACTGGTCTTTCTTTATTTTGCACCTGACCTTGTTGCTCACAACTCCTGCCTAAATCCTTTTTTCAGGCTACAGCTTTCTTAGGCTAAGCCTTAGTGTAGGCTATACTTGCACAGGCCTAACTTATGTTACCTTATTGGACAAACCTAATTGTATGTTTGTTTGCGCTCCCGACGGGACGTAGCGCTGGTTCCAGTGTGATGAATGCAGACTTTATATTGCAGTCGAAAGTTATCCGTCATCCAGAGACAAAAGTCAAATACCTGTTGCAGTGAACTTATTGTTGAGTTTGTCTACTTACCATACTAAGTTCGTCCAATAAAAGACACAAGATGTATCCGTGTCACGCTACTTTTATGGTCTAGTTCAAAAATAAAACAACGGAACCACGAAAAAACTCGTACGCAAGTGATGTACGGGAAAGAAGCTCGCGAGAGAGTCGCCAGCTTGGCTTGGGAACACCAGGGTCGACGTCATCACATCATGACCTTATATCAAACAGGCCTTGTTTCACGGTGGTCTTGCCTAAGCTAGGACGTAAACAATACTGAAGCACGTTCATAAGAAGGACACAAGCTAGGACGTAAACAATACTGAAGTGTTTATAAGAAGGTCCCAAGCTAGGACGTAAACAATACTAAAGTGTGTCCATGTGAAGGACCCAAGCTAGGAAGTAAACAATACTGAAGCGTGTTCATAAGAGGGACCCAAGCTAGGACGTAAACAATACTGAAGTGTTTATAAGAAGGTCCCAAGCTAGGACGTAAACAATACTGAAGTGTTTATAAGAAGGTCCCAAGCTAGGACGTAAACAATACTGAAGTGTTTATAAGAAAGTCCAAAGCTAGGACGTAAACACTAAAGTGTGTCCACGTGAAGGACCCAAGCTAGAAGTAAACAATACTGAAGCGTGTTTAAGAGGGACCAAGCTAGGACGTAAACAATACTGAAGTGTTTATAAGAAGGTCCCAAGCTAGGACGTAAACAATACTAAAGTGTGTCCATGTGAAGGACCCAAGCTGGAAGTAAACAATACTGAAGCGTGTTCATAAGAGGGGCTGAGACGTAAACAATACTGAAGTGTTTATAAGAAGGACACAAGCTAGAACGTAAACAATACTGAAGTGTTTATAAGAAGGTCCCAAGCTAGGACGTAAACAATACTAAAGTGTGTCCATGAGAAGGACCCAAGCTAGGAAGTAAACTATACTGAAGCGTGTTCATAAGAGGGACCCAAGCTAGGACGTAAACAATACTGCATATTGTTCATGAGAACCATCAAAGCTGTAACGTAAGTAATGCTGGTACAAGGTTTTTCGCGGGAATAAGAAGTCCAAACAATATAAGAGTAGGTTTCCTCTGACACTAATTCCAAAGATCACAGGATTTCCTAAGCAGCGAGAACGAATGACCTACTGATCCTCGATTTGCAAAAACATTGTTAATCGGCTTGAGATTATAGTTCTGACGTGCGAATTTCCTCAGAACTGAGGGAACTGAGTCTCCAACTACATTTTTGCTATCAGAAATTCATCTGAGACAAAAGAGAAATTTGCTGAGACAAAAAATGAGCCGGGAAAGCTAGAGAACATAAAGGAAATCTCAAAGGTTAACGATCTTTCACGAAGACAAGTGATGTGAATTGAACTCTTCGCTGAACATATCCATCTACTGTACACACATGCACAAGAAAAGAATAATATATATATATATATATATATATATATATATATATATATATATATATATATATATATATATATATATATATATATATATATATATATACACACACACACATTTATACATATATATATATATATATATAGATATATATGTATATATATATGAATTTTAATTCAATTTAAATTTTTAAATTCATTTATCGGGAATTTTATATACAGCATATTACGCTTTGTGGTTAGTAAATTCAGAGAGAGAGAGAGAGAGAGAGAGAGAGAGAGAGAGAGAGAGAGAGAGAGAGAGAGAGAGAGAGAGAGAGAATACGAAATGTCTTATCAACTGCACAGGAACATACTTAGTATCAGAAAAGCTATAATAGTATATTTTGTCGGAGGGACAGAGAGTGAGAGAGCACCACTAGCAAAAAATCTCGTGTTTTGGGAACCATTACTCTTTTTCCATTTTGATTTACAGGAGAATGACTAGACCAGAAGAAATTCTTGTTCAGCGCATAATTATAGCGAAGTTTTCTTTGAAATGCCTCAGCTACAGGAAAGGGTAATTGGAAAGGGTTCGCTACGATTATCTTAGGTAAAGATTTCCTCATTTAGCTAATTGTAGTTAGATTACTACTAATAAAAAAAACAAGTAAAAAAGTTTTTCCGGCGCAATCGAGTTTTTTGTAAAGCTGCTACAGCATATCATCAAGGCCACCGAAAATAGATCCATCTTTCGTTGTCTCGGTATAATGCTGTGAGCCGTGGCCCATGAAACTTTAACTAAGGCCCGGTGGTGGCCTATCCTATAACGTTGCCAGAGCACGATTATGGCTAACTTTAACCTTAAGTAAAATAAAAACTACTGAGGCTAGTGGGCTGCAATTTGGTATGTTTGATGATCGGAGGGCGGATGATCGACATACCAATTTGCAGCCTTCTAGCCTCAGTAGTTTTTAAGATCTGAGGGCGGACAGAAAAAGTGCGGATAGAAAAAAGTGCGGACGGACAGACAGAGCCGGCACAATAGTTGTTTTTTTACAGAAAACTAAAAATGAGAAGTACTGTTTGGGAGTTGACTATGTTTTAAACTTAGAATCTTAAAAAGAAAATGATATAAAGGAAGATAGCTGTGGCAGTATGCAAGTGAAAAGCCTTTCTCTGTCCAGTTAGCAGGTTCCGCAATAACAAAGTTGTGGTCATATGAAAAATATTGAGTTAGTTTCTGTATCCAAAATAAGATTTCAGTATTCAGGGCTGGGTATATAATTTCAAAATTCCAATAAATCTCTGCCAATTACAATTCGATTTGTTGACCTCGTGAGCAGCGAACATATAAGTTCAGTAAAAAAAATAATTTTGTTTTTCTTTGAAACATGTTGAACAAAATTGTAAAAGGAAACAAGAAAAAAAAACGATAAATTAAAAACTGAACAATGAACATAAAATATAAGGCAATGTCTCCAAAAATGTTTAATCTCTTAAAAAGCAGGTAAAAAGACGCTGATCCCTGACCGGCAAGGTTTTGCTGGAATAAGAGTAACTCTTGAGAAAACTTGTTCATGTTTTTGCGGGAGGTACTGATGCCTTTCTTGTAGCAATAAATTTAGTTAGATGATCCTACATATGTCCATATCCCTTATGTCTGTACTTTTGTCATTTTTTTTTATATTTGGATAAGGAAAAGGACATTAGTTTCACCATGATCCAATCATTTATTTGTACGCAACATGTAGCATACTAATGGCTCTCCATTACGTCAAGATTATTTCTCTCTTTCATATTTTCATCATAAATGCGATTATTACATCCCCAGGTGTCTCAAGTACGGAGCAATCTTTAAACTAAGTGCGGGTTTTGAAATTGTTCTCCATTATATTTTACATTACTGGTTCTTAGGTTCTTAATTTCAATAGAAAATTTCGGTGGTAAGTTTTAAATTACTTGTGTTTTTACGCCACGTGAAAGCAATCGCTGTATGAATAAACATTAGCGTTTGGTGTTTTTTACTCAGTGTGAAGGAAATCCATTTATTAGTTGAAGAAAGAGAAGCCTTTAAATAAATCATATCTTCTGTCCATCTCTCTTTCACTTCACGCGTTGAATTTTCAGAACGAAAAATACAGCTTCATAAATGTCAGATACAGGGTACTTGAGAAATCATTTTATTTACTTTCTTTTTTCTTTTCACGAATATGGTGGATCCGTGTAAACTGCAGCAAACATCATTCGTTTTTAATTTTACTTATTTTTCTTCTTTTTGAAGGATGCGAAAACGAAGGTGGCCCGAGGGATCTTTACGAAGATCCAATAGGAAGAAAGGGATAAAAAAATAAAAAA
Source organism: Macrobrachium rosenbergii (assembly GCF_040412425.1). NCBI lineage: Eukaryota > Metazoa > Arthropoda > Malacostraca > Decapoda > Palaemonidae > Macrobrachium > Macrobrachium rosenbergii. Next base: position 40,969,949 of record NC_089783.1, on the reverse strand, counting down.
GAAAAGCGCGAGATGAGAAGGACGTGAGTGCAAGTCTCGCTCAAGAGCAGGTCCTGAGGGGATGCTCAACTGCTGCAGGAACATCGCATTCAAGGAGCGAATGAAGGAGGGTGACGGAGAGAGAGAGAGTAAAAGAGAATTTTAAGGAAAAGGTGAGAAAACATTAGCGACGAGCAAGGGGACAAAAGGGTGAATTTTAAAAGTTATGGAAGCCTTGGAAGAGGAGTGTAACATTCAACTTATAAATGATGTAAATTCGTGCTTATACACTCAAAAATTCTACACTCACAAAACACACACAAACATATATATATATATATATATATATATATATATATATATATATATATATATATATATATATATATATATATATATATATATATATATATATATATATATATACTGTATGTATGTATGTATATACGCATGTATATGTTTATGGCATGTAAACATCTGCAGAATGAAAGTTATACTAATAAGTTTCAAATTATTGAAAATATATGGTCCTGAAGTAAGCTATTCCCATGCTAAGTATAATCTGAACGCGAAAGTATAAATTTTTATCGTTATATACTGTTTCAGTTAAGTTGACTCTAGCTGCCTAATTATGCTCATTATGAGAGCCCCATAATCCATCTCATATTTTGCATACGTGTCTTCTTCGTAGTGACCGAATTGATAATTTAAGTCTACGCTTTTTATAAATTTATTTATTTTTTTATGTTTTATTCAATTCTTTTATTAATATTCCTTGATGAAGGTTTAGCCCCTGTTATGGAGGAGGAAAATGGAGGCAAGGAGTAATATTCTCAGTCATAAATTTTGAAGCATAGCCATGATGCATTAAGATTACTTCGGGGTTCCCTAAGGCTGAAAATAAGATCCTCCATCTTGTTTATTCAAATTTTTTACATGTTAATAATTCATTTCATTCCTTCTTGTTTAGACCTGGTCTGCCAGTTGTTCTTTTCTCTGTTGTGAAACGCCTTGCTTTTTTCCACAAATCATGGTTATGTTATCGAGAAATGACAAAACTTGAGGGTGGTCACTACCTCTTTAATGCTGGAACTGTTTAAATGTGGATGTCTCCTTGAGCAGAAGACCTTCAAACCTTGACCTGCTTCATACACCTAGAAAAGAAATTCATCAGCAGCACATCAACCCCATAAACGTACTGTAGCCTTCACCTTCATCATGCGCACTTTCTGTCTTACTCTAGATATGAATGACCTTCCTTTTGTTAAGTCGGATGAGTCTGCAGTAAGTAAGAGCATTCTTTGTAATACTTTATTAAAATAAATTAAAAATAAAATATGAATTTCGGACTTGAGCAAAGAATCCGTCTCTTATACGGTTTGATTAATTTTACATAACTTAATTTCAATGTAAAATTAGTTGTTGTTAATGAAACTATATCTTCGCATAACAGTCACTTGAAGACATTCATGGTGTCAACTCTAAAATATAGATCCTGCATAGGATAAATAATTTTATTCCACAGCAAATACTATCTTTTGGCTGCTGTATTTAAACTGTAAATTGAAAACAGGCATTGCCACATCCAGAAAGAACCTTCAACTGTTATTCCAGAGAAAGAGAGAGAAAAAAAAAACTAGTCTGAAAAACACTCCTTTGTTGTCGTAACCGTTGAAAACATTCTAATTATGACTCCGTGGAAACAATTCCTGGAAGTTGGCCTTCAGCTCCTTAAGCTGTTTTCAGGATACTGGTTGATGTGATTTTCACATCCAAGGACATTTGCTTATAAAGAATTGGTTGGATTGCTAGTTAGCTGGAGATAATGGTTACATTTTTTTATCGTTCCGGAAAAGTTTGTAATATATATGGTTACTCAAGAGATTTCTTACTTATATAGTACGTATTTTGCAGCAGATTATTTGAATATCTCAGTTTAATGCCTGCCATTACGAATTTAAATGTTAATACACCAGGCTTTTAAAAAAAAGACTTGGTAGTCAGTATTTCACCCCCCTACTTCTACTGACTTTATACATTTATTGCGAATATATATCCTTGCCATTTATTTTTCTTTATTCTTTCTTCAAAAACTCGGGCCTTTTAAAAGCTAGTGAGTTTTTTAGGAAATAGAGTCAGTTTTTTGTCCATCATGATTTTACCAACTATTAACGAAAATAGTTATTAAAAAGGAAAGCTAATTTATATCAACAAATAAGCATAGAATTATAGGCACTGGTCATTATCGAATGTTTTATACTGAAGTGCATCCTTGATGATTTACCGTGAATGGTATGTTTTAGTGTTGGTAGTTTTGCATTTAACTTTTTTATATCACACATCATAAATAAAGGCAAGATTATTTGGAAACAAAAATTTTATCTGATAACACTGATTTTCAGGTACAGCGTTTTTTTGTTTCTCAACACTAACAGGTACTGATTTTTGTTTGTTACTGTACACTTTACTTACAAGAAGATGAGTTTGTGTATTTGTAACTGATGTGATAGTATTATTTGTATTTTAAGAAAAATATGTCGAATTTATATCTTTGGTTTTTAAGATGTTAAAAATAACGAAAAATATAATTATCTTATTTATCTTCAATGAATTTTTGTCGCAGTAAAATGAGTACATATAAAACATTCATGTCATGATAGGGGCGTTTGGCTAAGGCTCGTCATAATTAAGGGCCCTTGACATGATGAAATTTGAGGGCCCATGTGAAGGTAGTGGTTCCTTCCCATTCCTTGACTATATTAATAAACCTGTTAATTGACATAATTCATTATACAAAACTGTTTGCAACGAACTGGGTGTTAGTCTTGTTGAATTACTAAACCTATTTGCAAGAGCTTCTTTCGAATGCTCAGAATTAGTCGGATATTTTCTTGTTTTCCCTTTTATCGTCTGGAAAATTCTAACTGAAACACCCGTCCCCACCCCCTTCCCTCAGGGATGTAATTCACCATGAAGATTCAGCAAGTTTCGTAAATACGAATAAATCTCCCATGGCCCACAAATGTGCGTTTAACGAGAAATCTGATGATTATTTTAGAAATATTCTTCAGTAGCTTCTTCGTGTTGTGATATACTATCAAACGAAAATATCCACTCAGACCTTAAAAACTACTGAGGCTAGAGGGCTGCAAATTGGTATGTTGATCACCCACCCTCCAATCACCAAACATTCCAAATTGCAGCCCTCTAGTCTCAGTAGTTTTTGTTTTTATTTAAGGTTAAAGTTTGCCATAATCGTGCTTCTGCAACGGTATAGGACAGGCCACCACCGTGCCGTGGTTAAAGTTTCATGGGCGGCGGCTCATACAGCATTATACATAGACCAACGAAAGATAGATCTATTTTCGGTGGTCTTGATTATATGCTGTAGCGGCTGTACAGAAAACTCGATTTTGCCGAAAAAACTTCGGCCCATTTTTTACTTGTTTAAATTAGATCTGATAGTCACTGCTTAGGAGGATGGCTAAAGAAGTCTTGATGAAAATTTATAATCCTTATCCATTTCTGAATTGTTTGGAATGCAACATTAATCATAGAAGTGCCTTGAAATATGACATCAGGACTCAAGAAAGGCGAAAATAAAGGCGCATACCATATCGACCAAACTGGGAAATTAGTGGGAGAGTGAAGAGAACAATAAGCAAATTCTTATGTTCAGAATAACAGTTCAATTTTCGGTCATTGGTAACAGTTATGCTAAAATATAGAAACACTGGTTTATTCTAGTAAAATTGATGGAAATATGTATCATAGAATTCAGTTTTATAACAGGTTTCCTTGTCAGAAATATGAATAGTAGCCTAGGAAAACGTACATTACATTTATTCATTCGAAACGAAGCATTAAAATGCATTAAAGTGCGTGGTCCTTACGTCATTTCCATATATAGTGGGAATTTTTACCATTTTGAAGCTATCAGAATTTCTTATTCCATTATATAAATACTATATATATATATATATATATATATATATATATATATATATATATATATATATATATATATATATATATATATATATATATATATATATATATATATATATATATATATCTTGGAGGTAAAATATTGCATCATAAGCAGAGTTTGATTTTTAAAATGACAGAACGTTAAATTTACGGTATTCGGAAAAGATAAAGATGGTATTCACATACGTATATTGCCTTTGCACAACCATTAACCGGCTTCCAACAGTCTTTCAATGCAATCGTTTTATCTCGAGGATAGAGGTGTATAGGCAGCGGACCGATTCAGTAACCCATTGCTTCCTACAAACTAATGGGAACTTCCCCAAATGGTTAAGTGGCAATTGTTGCGTTCCTTCGGCCCCAAGCTGCAACCCCTTTAGTTCCTTTTGCTGTACCTCCTTTCATATTCTCTCTCTTCCATCTTACTTTCCACCCTCTCCTAACTTTTGATCCATATTACAACTGCGAGGTTCCCTCCTGTTACACCTTTCAAACCTTTTACTGTCAGTTTCCGTTTCAGCGCTGAATGACCTCATAGGTCCCAGTGCTTGGCCTTTGGCCTAAATTCTGTATTCAATTCAATTCAGTTGTTGCAGTGGCACGATACACAATGTACTTGAATGCCTGTTGTTAGTAATTTTCCTTATGGGTTTATGCCGCTTTGAACGGAAGAATATCCATAAAACTTGAATTCACTGGCCGTAGAAGAATACATTTTTTCGTTTGTTGATTTAATTCCTCCCAGACTTATGGTAAAGATTCCTTTATTCCCTTTCATTTGTGACCCGAGGTTGAAAGCAGAGGTTCTTATTTTATAGTGTGGTATGTGTGGTATGATCAGTAAATAGTAGCCTATAGTGTAAGCAAATGAACAATAACCATACAGGTAATCAATTATTATATCAGAAGTAATAACACAATAATCTTACAGATGTTTGATGAAAGAGTTACTGTGGAAAAGTCTTTGGCATAAATTTTGTAATGCACTCAGTTGCCATTAGATAGATTTTAATATGTTGAATATATGATTTTTCAGAGCATTTGCAGTATCATGGCGTTCATCGCCTTTCCAGAGGGAATATTCATGATCATTGTACCCTAAAGCAAAAACGGAAAATTATGCAAGTCACGCGTGGTAAAACGCAAGTCTACGTACGAAATTGTAAGTATATTTTTAGCAAAGAAAACTTTCTATATCATCTTTAATTTTTCGTTTATGTATAAAAATCCGTTACGCTTAATCAGTGCCTGAGGATTTCAATGGTATATCATAAGTTTGTATAAATAATTATTAGTTTTTCTTATTTAAAGTATATATTTTTCCTCTTCCATCAGAATGCTGACATATTCTCTACTGACGTTCATATTGCATATTAAAATGAATACTGCTTTGGGAAATATATTTTTATTTTAATATCAGAAAAAATGAGAGAGAGAGAGAGAGAGAGAGAGAGAGAGAGAGAGAGAGAGAGAGAGAGAGAGAGAGAGAGAGAGCGCCAATATCACAGTACATTTAGCATGTGCAAGTATGAAAGTTGCTCCGAAGTGTTTGGTAATTCAATAATAGTTTGATAATGTTATGCTTTGAATTAAATCCTTAATTATACAGAAATACCACACGATTACCAACAATATAAACATCATTATCTGACAGAATGACCAAACATTTTAAAATTATCCCACACTTCGATAGCTTATGTAAGTAAAGAAAAACAATTTACTCTTTATTCCACCAAAGGGTAATAACTGCAATTTTCTGAAACGCACACTTTGAAATGTAAGCTTGGCAGAGGCATACTTCATTTTTTCAATATAAGTTGTTTTCGTAACCACAGGATGGCTCCCAAGAAAATAATATACGGCGATCACTGCCATATTCACGGGGTAAACTGCTGACTTGTACATGGGCTTCCCCTGTGCAGGAAGCTTCTTAAACGTGCGCCACTTTATACACTTACACAGAAGACTCACCAGCTACACGTCAAATCAACCCACTCAATAAAAAACATACACACACACACGCATATACACGCTGAAGCATTCACCTTTAGGATGGCATTCGCTCTCTCGATTCCGGGATTCTTTCACTCCATTCTTATCCTTAGTAACATTTACCGTCAGCTTTCTCCTCTTAAAAATACTTTCAAACTATTTTACTTGTTCGTACATTTACATTATTCTCAGTCAGTGCTACTTCATCTCCAGTCACTACCTATTCTACATTTCATTCACCACCCGGTTCGTAACCCACAACTTCCCCGTAGTGGGGTAGGAATTACTCAAGGTTCTTTGCAGCGTGCCTTTGGCCCCTGGCTGCAACCCCTCTCGTTCCTTTTACAGTACCTCCTTTCATATTCTCTTTCTTCCATCTTACTTTCCACCCTCTCCTAACAGTTGATTCATAGTGCAACTGCGAGGTTTTCCTCCTGTTACATCTTTCAAACCTTTTACTGTCAGTTTCCGTTTCAGCGCTGAATGACCTCTTAGGTCCCATTGCTTGGCCTTTGGCCTAAATTCTGTATTCAATTAAATTCAATTCAACCCACTACTTGGTACCATCTACTAACTTTTACCCTACTTCTCGTCACATTCCACTTTATTTCGCCGATAGAAGTCGTATTTACATCGCTTAATTTGAATAGGGGGAATTTCCTTGAGACTTTGGTTACAATCCATTCTTTTAACAAATGTTCATTAGTGCCTGGTTCCCTTTCCCAGTGTTATTTTTAGGAAACTGTGAATGACGTATGTGCTCACAGTTAGATCATTTAAACTTTAAAGATTTCACCTTTTATTTCTATTAGCAGGTCATGTATTTGAAACCATCACTGCCCTTCCAGGCAGAAAATACTTGAGTATAAGATTAAATCTAGGCTATGGAAAACACCCCTATTTCATGTTGATTTATTTCTTGATTCAGGAAAAAATCGAGGTTATAACTGAAATATTTTCGTAGGCGTAAGTTTTTTATAAAATATTTTTTTATTTAGATGATTGATTTACAACTCTTAATGCATAGAAAGCTTCAACGATTAGATACCTCTGCTTTAATATTCTAATCTGCATCAACATTATTGTAATCATTACTGTATTACATTATCGTGAACACTGACTCGAATCATTTTGGTATCCTTCATTTTGTTTTCCCGAAAGCTCGCCTAAAATCACACTGAAATGGAGTTCCCGACTGCGCGCCTGATGTTAATGTCCCTTGGTAATGACAAGATGAAACGATATAATGGAAATGAAGTAATATCCATTCCACGTACAAAGCAGTTATTTCCTCTCTCTCTCTCTCTCTCTCTCTCTCTCTCTCTCTCTCTCTCTCTCTCTCTCTCTCACTTTCATGACACACACACATATATGAGTCTTTCAGTCGAGAAACATGCCAAGCGCCATCCTGGGCCAAAGTATTTTTAATTTAATTTATTATATTTTTAAAATGGCACTTGGCATGTACATTTATGTTATATATATTATATATATATATATATATATATATATATATATATATATATATATATATATATATATATATATATATATATATATATATATATATATGCACACCGATGAAAGAAAATAAGAGAAAGAGAGGAATTAGAGAGAGGATGTAACTGCTATATTTATGGAAGGGATATTACTTCATTTCATTGAAGAAGAAAGATAAAAATGAATAAAGATTAACAGAAAGTATAATGTTTACTTATACTTGTGTGTGTGTGCGAGAGAGAGAGAGAGAGAGTAGAAATTATGGGTTTAATTGAAATCGCCTCTGACGTTAATCTATATACTTTAACATCAATTGACTTCCACTATCCTGAGTTGACACGGGCAGTAATTGAGTTGACGAAGAACAAATTGAATATCCAGTCAGATCCTTAGGGGATGTTATGTACTCTCCGACTGCCAGTGCTTGATAATCTTAGCTGGGAGTTTAATTTACTGTCATTTCAGAAATTGTGACCAAATAACTAAGCAGTACGTGTTTTTAAATGTGCTTATTCTAGTGAAGTATATTGCAACTTGAAGTTTCAAATCTTCCGTTTTCTGGTGTTGGATTGTATTGTATTTCAGTGTAATGAATAATTTTGTAATTATTATTTTGCTTTAGTTTTGAAACAAAAGAAAATGTCAGATTCTACTTTCATTCATATATATCTAATCTGAATGATAGGCGCTTTTATCTAGTGAATTATTCTTAGTGTTTTATAAATACAAACTTACGTACAGTATACATGTACGAATACTCATACTCACAAAATTAGGTATAATTTTGAATTCTGTTCAGGGTAAGAACGTTTGTTGTTCATACACATACATAGATGTATGTATATATATATACTATATGTATATACATTATATATATATATGTATATGTATATTCATATATATACATACATATTCACACACATACACGCACACACACATACACACACACACACACACACACATATATATATATATATATATATATATATATATATATATATATATATATATATATATATATAATATATATATATATATATATATATATATATATATATATGTGTGTGTGTGTGTGTGTGTGTGTGTGTGTGTGTGTGTGTATATAATAATAAATAATGATCGAAACTAGGTACGACAAATATCAGACAAGGGCTACGATGAAGACTAGTGAAGAGAGACTTGTAGGGGAACCTTGGAAATCCAAGGATTAACTTTTGTTAAACGTTAAAGTAATTGAGAACATACTAAAGCCATGTCTCTCGTGAAACTCGTTTTAAAGTGTTTCTCACTGATTACCGTTTATATAATTTTACAGTCAAGTTATTCTTCGCTCAATAAATTACTTAGTGAATTTCATCTGCCAATTTTTTTTTTCTTGCAGAGGAGGAACGATTTTACCTGATGTTTTTGATATCGTTAGTGGCATTTGAACGTTTTTATAAATATAAAAAGAATATACTGGAAATTTTACGCTACTTTTTCGTGAAAGAAAGAAATATATGTATACACATATGTATAATATATATATACACACATACATGCACACACACACACACACACACACATATATATATATATATATATATATATATATATATATATATATATATATATATATATATATATATATATTATATATATGTATGTATGTATATATTCATATTCATCTGTTCCACATGTAACATGAAGCACACTTTGAAATATTATGGTACTTCAAGAATCAAGTAGATTTCAGGACTTTTTTCATTTTAATATTAGTGGGGAAAATTGTTCTTTAAGAACACTGCTCTTTTGATTTATGTAAGAGATTTTTTATATGCAAGTAAAATTTTTAATATTTTATTAATAGTAATAGGTGAATAACAGTTATTCTGGAGCTTGTGCAGAATAACTTGGATAATCAGTATCATAAATTCTACAGACACGCCTAAAGGACTGAAATTCTCTGGCGTTAACAAAGTAAGTTATTGTGAGGCTAGACTTACTGTCATGTTAATTTCCGTAAGACAGCGTGTATATTATTAAGTTCATTGTTACCATCTTCCTAGCATATCATTTATGCAAAGAACATTGCAAAGGGAATTAATGTCCTGAGAATATTACAGAAGGAATGTTGCTTAAGCTGCGAGTAATGATATTATATAAGAGCTGTGCAATGTCAGACTAAACTATTTAGCTAGTCAAATGTAGTGAGTGTATTAACATAATTTCCTTAATGAAACAGACAATACGTAAACGCTGCAAACCCGTAGACACATTTCGCAGTGAAATTGTTTGAATGGTGCAATAATGCCTACACTTTTAGTTATGAAATTAGTTTCAACCCGGGGATTTGGACAAAGCTGGAAATAGACTTCGTTAAAGAACTGTCTTGGTGACCGAATAATTAGCGAAGCAACTCCTTCAGAGGTTTGGTTGAAAATCTTTACCAGCAATATCATGCACTGTGTGGAAAAATTAATTGTAAAGTATGGGCGAGGGGGAATAATGAAACAAAATTATATTTTCAGTTAAGCATAATGATATGCAATATATGCATATTTAAATATGGAACAGTAATAAGAGATTCAAAAGACGTTAAAGGCCCATAAAGAGTAAGAAAATGAATAGTCGAGTATCTTTGCGAAGAGCATTCGTTCCTAACATTCTTTTTTTTTTTTTTTTTACATATATCACGTGGTCTTCTGGCGATGAAGACTTCCCAATATTAATTTATTCAATGTTGAATTGATGGACTTTGAGTTGAGTTAATTTAACCCTTATTAGCTTGTTCCTTGGCATCATAAACTGAATCACCAACTTGTTTTAGAGCAGGTCGCAAAAATAATCAGCTCACCTAACTCAATACCAGGTGCCCAAGTGATTACGAAATCTCTCTCTGATGAGGGCAGTTACTTTCGAAAACACGCTAACCTCTCTCCAGTTACTGCTATAACCGAAAACTGTAATTTTTATGAAAGTTATTGAACTCTTTCAATCATATTTTGCTTTTCCCATGAGCTCAAGTAATTCTAGTAAACTGGTATTCATACCATGATATTAATCAAAATTATTGTATATATTTTGTTAGCAAGTGATTAATTTTGTTTTGTTTAATGTTTCATCAACTGGATTGTGGAGAATGAACAAACTGTCGGATATGAGTAGTTCAGTAATCTTTTTGAAATTTCCTACATATCGGAACGTGATTTTGCATTTCGTTCGCGGAATTATTCGAACCGTTGCCTGGATTACACGACGATATATATATATATATATATATATATATATATATATATATATATATATATATATATATATATATATATATATATATATATATATATATATATATATATATATATATATATATATATATGTTGTC
>NC_089783.1:40904124-40954124 GCF_040412425.1 Macrobrachium rosenbergii | reverse complement strand
GTATTTATTGCACAGTAATAGGATATATTTAAAAGTAAGCAAAATGAGTCCCTAAGGTTAGAGTGTTTCGTAACTTATAGCCTGTCATTTAATCTGATTTCAAAGGATTATTAATGAACTGCAGTTATTATGCTTACTTATTCAGTCTCTGGATCAGAGCAGGATCATTAGTTATATGTAATCGAAAGTTCACGAGGGGTATAATTAATTTTAGAGAACGGTGATTTCACATGATAGCTTAATCTCTATCCCAGGACTCTCTCTCTCTCTCTCTCTCTCTCTCTCTCTCTCTCTCTCTCTCTCTCTCTCTCTCTCTCTCTCTGATACTCTCACAAACTGATGCTTATATAATCACGCATGTGAATATTCACAATATCCATATATAAAACCACTTTTATGAAGGGAAAACTTATTAGTTGAAGCGTCGTTTCCAAATATTAATATGAAACCTGTTTTTTTCTTTGTGTTTCACGAGTTTATTAAAATATATTCATTAAAAAATACTCACAGTAGCATGAGTCTTAAAATGGAGAAACAAATCCACAGTTATGTCTATGTAAATATATTTAAAGATAAAATTTTACAGATAGCTCTCGGGAATCTGTACAGTTTTATTTTTAAATATATTCACATATACATAACTGGATTTGTTTCTCAAATATATTCATTTTCGTAGTAGCGACCGAGAGGACTTAATTTTGATAGTTTTGATTTTAGATAAAGTCCTTCTAAGTTTCAAAGGTGGGGGGAGGAGGTCAACAAATGGTTTTGGATAATGTCAGACCATTCTGCTTTACGTTCGCTCAAACAACACTCCTAGTTATACAATAGTGTGTGAGTGCGTGTGCATGTGTGTGTGTATGGGTTTGGCTATGGTTGTTTCTGAAATTCAAATAAATACCAGTCATAATGAAATACAGACAAAAGGCAGTCGTCATAATCCAGATACAGAACGAATGAATTAGTAATTTTTCATAGAATACACAAATTAATCATACAGTATTTTATTATCTGTTAATGATTTTTCATTTTTCTTGTATTTTTATACGTTTACAGTTATATCTCTATTTCATTAACTGCATTTGTTATTACAATATTAAGGGCTCAGTTCCTTAATCGAAAGTGATTTGTTATAGTAATTTAATAAAATGTAAAGTGCTAATTCTGGCATCAGCTAAAGCACCTTCAAACCGACTTTCAGCTTTGCTTAAAATAAGGTTGAATTGCATTTACAAAAGTAATTAAATGCTCTTGGAAGTAACATGAAATTTCATTATAGTGGAGAAAGATAAGTCGTGTATTGTTACATTGTTTTTAGTGTTTACCTTGTATTCCTGTCCTGACTGCAATTCCTTCCCTTTTAATATAGCTTTATTCATGTAAGGCTTTTATTTTTAGTATAATATTGTATAGATCTCTCTGGCTTCGCGGTACACAAAAATAATTCTCGCCAGACTATAAGTCTTACCTCATAAAAGCATACGAATTCATTATAGATAATGGGAGGGAATTAGTCGTAAAAATGCCAAAGGATATCAATAAAGATGCCAGACGCACTAGATGACTTAATGCTCTGTGGTTAATGAGGAGATGATATCCTTTTGTTTATCGCGGAAGGGGAGTCAGCTTTGGACGCTTCATATTCTTACTAAATTACCTCCTCGGCACTGAAAAGCAGTGTATGAATTTATTGAAGAGAACCCCCTTGATTACGTGTCAAATGCATTTAATCAAACAGTGAATGCATATCATGGTTGTTTTTATTTTACTTTAATATACTTTTACTGTTTGAACATACTTCATGGGGACTGAAGCTTTATCTATACTGTATGTCAACTAAAGTACAACTTTTTGTGAAAGACAGGAAAGGATTAAGTTTTACTATGAAAGAGCGACATAACTACTTCTAAATAATGGGATATTATGACGTTAGGAAACTGGAGGTGATATAAAAATGCAAGTCTTGGCATTCGATATAAGAAACGTTCGGTTAATCTTGCAGTTAAGTACGTGTTAAATGTTTGTTTGATTCAAAATGGTCCAATACTAGAAGTTTTAAGTTGGAGGTTCAGTATATTTCTCTCTCTCTCTCTCTCTCTCTCTCTCTCTCTCTCTCTCTCTCTCTCTCTCTCTCTCTCTCTCTCTCTCTTAGGAAGCTGTTGACTTCAGGATACGAGCATAGAATTTTTGCAGTGAACTAAACAGCATGTATTTTTTTCCCTTAAAACAGAAACTTATCGTTACACTTTGGATTTTAGCAAATAACTTAGTGAAAAGGAAATTTGAATTTGGTCGCATAGACTGCTGTAAATAGTTTTCAGAAACACACTGGAGCTGAACTAATATATGTACTGAACTATATATATATATATATATATATATATATATATATATATATATATATATATATATATATATATATATATATATATACGGAGGCCAGAGCAGATGGAAAGGCACACGAACGATCAACAGCCTTTGTTTGTGGCCGACGGCGTTTCGCTGAATTATCAAATATAAGAAATCACTCTGCAATCTGCAAAACGCAGATTGACTTGGGCAACTTTGAAGTAATTGCCGCAGCCCAACACGAGGACGAGCTTGCCACTTTTGAGTCCATTTTCATTAAAGAACTCGTTCCCTCTTTAAATGCCCAGACGTCTTCCACACCTTTGTTTATTTTGTAATTTCTCTGTTGTTCTGTTTGCTTCCTGCCAGTTTTACCTTTTTATGTTTAGTCACTTTTTAGCCATGTACTGGATAGATTTGTTTTAAGATATTTTAAGAAATGTATTTTTATCTTTATAATTTTATGTAGTGACGTTCCTTTTTCATTAAACAAAACTATGTGTCATTGCTGCCTTGAAAATGCATTGCATTTTTGGGAAACTCCGTCGGCCACAGCAAAAGCTATTGATTGTTCGTGTGCCTGTCCAACTGCCCTTGGTCTCCGTGTATATATATATATATATATATATATATATATATATATATATATATATATATATATATATATATATATATATATATATATATATATATATATATATATATATAAATATATATATATATATATCATAAATACTTCATATTCGTATTTCTTAGTCATTCCTTTACCTGTTTTGACTAATACATGAATGAAAATAAATTTCCTCTTAGAAAATCAACATATATTTTCCTGATTGTATTATGTGGTCATCATGATCCTCTTTATAGAAAGCGTACTTCTTAAAGAAACTGACGTTCACAAGCGGCAAATTTGTTCTTTAATATTTGTGTGAAAGCTATTCACGATGATCAAAATTCAGTCCTAGACTGGCGGGCTGTCTTACATGATAAGGAATAAAAAACTAAATTTCAGTTCACGTCAGGCAAAACCACGTTAACCTACAGCGTTCATTAGCAGTGTAAATACATCACAATAATTAATTATTGTTGAACGTGCGGCTAGAATACCAGATACTCATATGAGACTTTGAGCAGACACCATAGCCTAAGAATTAGGTCTAATGAAAAATTTTCAGGAAGTTATCACTGCTTTTAGTTCGGCACGTCCTTCAAAATAGTATTTTTTTCATCACTGAAGGTTCTGTATTACCTCAGCTACATCATAGAACGAAACCATTGCATTTAATTTTTTTATTCATTGTTTAACATTATTTGGGAATCTTCTTCCTTGAAATCAAAGGTAAAATGTCAATGACTGAACATGTCATCAAAACAGATACCGTTATTTCTACATCCGATAAATATAAAATCATTACTAATATATCCCAGCATAGTAATTATTTATCCTTTTGATTTGTTTTATTTTTTAATATTTCTGAATGCCTAAAAACCGCATTATGCTTTTTATAATGCACTATTTTTCATTCAGCAAGATAACATCATTTAAAACAGAGAAAATAATTTACCCTTCAGTATTTATTTCTCCTAATTATTTAAACAAAATTGCGCTTCATGATCGTCCATTTTTAAGAAGCGTAGCGTTGGAAAATAATGACTGAAATTTGCAGCGAGATTATTTTGGGGAAAATTAAGAAAATATTCTGACGCCTTTCCTCGATGAAACAATTTTCTAAATTGTTACCTTGAAGCGTTGTGTTCTTGCTTGTACTTCGCATATTTAACCGTTGATTGGTACATGAGGAAATGCATAGATAACTAAACAATACTTTAATTTCAGTGAAGTGCAGAAATTTGTGTTGAGTCACCCAAAGGCAGTTTTGATTCAGTTTTTACTGAGTTGTTCATGTAAACATTATCTCTTACTGACAACGAAATTTAAATGTAACAGAGTTTACAGACTAGAGTTTTATGTGAAAAGTGATAAGAACAAAGATAAATACCAGTAAAATAGTTTTTTCTTCTATATTTACGCTTTCTTATTGTCATTTTTGTTGAGAGAGAGAGAGAGAGAGAGAGAGAGAGAGAGAGAGAGAGAGAGAGAGAGAGAGAGGTTGTCGGACAACAAAGGAATAACACACAAATCTTCATACCCATTAAATGTGTAAATTATGGTCTTAATTGCCTTCTGTTTGTTCGTGATGTAAGGCCTGAAGCATGGAGTTACCAGTCTATTTATTTATTTTTATTTATTTATTTATTTCTGGTCTTTTAGTAGTGGGAACCGGTCTATGTATTTTACAAGATATAATGTAACATGGTAATAATTTTACTATGCTTATAAATACATTCAGAATTGCCAGTTTTATGTTTTGGGCCCTGATTTGTAATTTGTCGATAATATGTGACATCGATTTATCGGTAACCTTAACATAAGAATACAAATGAAGTTTATCTGAAAACAGTAAAATATGCGCCGAAGTTTCTTCGGCGCAATCAAGTTTTCTGTACAGTCGCTACAGGGTATAATTAAGGCCACCGAAAATAGATCTATCTTTCGGTGGTCTCGGTATAATGCTGTATGTGCCGCGGCCCATGAAACTTTAACCACGGCCGGTGGGTGGCCATCCTATATCGTTGCCAGAAGCACGATTATGTCAGCTTTAACCTTAAATAAAATAAAAACTACTCGGGCTACAGGGCTGCAATTTGGTATGTTTCATGATTGGAGAGTGGATGATCAACATACCAATATGCAGCCCTCTAGCCTCAGTAGTTTTTAAGGTCTGAAGGCGGACAGAAAAGTGCGGACAGAATAAAGTTCGGACGGACAGATAAAGCCGGCACAATTTTTTTCTTTTACAGAAAACTAAAAAACTGACACTGTGTTCGTTGATTTATAAAATGCTTCACTGTAACGAAGTAATATTCTGTAGCATTCTTGTAAGTTCTACCAGCAAACATTTCATGAATTTCTCTGAGAAATGATGTTTCGTATCATCCAGAAATAGTGTCACAGATGAGAAGAAACACATTTTCAACATTAGTATATATCAGGTAGGAAACAGACTCTCTCAAATGGCGTCAACATTAAAATAGTTAATGTTTTAGTTATAGATACGACTTAGGTTTGACATAGGCAAGCATTTGCCACTCAGACCATGGAATACTGTATACACTATATATATGTATATATATATATATATATATATATATATATATATATATATATATATATATATATATATATATATATATATTTATATATATATATATATATATATATATATATATATATATATATATATATATATATATATATATATATATATATATATATATATATATATATATATATATATATATATATATATATATATATATATATATATATATATATATATATATATATATATATATATATATATATTTATATTTATATATATATACTGCATATGTATGCATGTATGTGTATATATATATATATATATATATATATATATATATATTTTTTATAAAAATTAACATACATATAAATATACAGTATATTACATATGGGAATTTATGTCTTAATTTTTTCTTGTATTTGTCTTCATAATAAAACGTTTTCCAATATAACATATGTTGACATTTCACGAATTCAAATCATTCCACTTCTCTTTCTAATTTCCATGTAAACCATCCGAATTGTAAGTTCGTTTATAGCTAGTCTTTCAGAGTTCCGAATGTATTAGTTAATCTTTGGTCATATTTTAATACGTAAGAAATGATAGAATCGCTGAGTGGAGACGAACAATATGCAGAAATAAGTTGAAATTGCGACGCAAATTCAAAATACACTGTCGTTTAGGCGATGGCTTCTGCTTGTTTGTTCCACTTACCGTCATCATAAAGATAACTTTCAGTCTACTGTGAAGATAGTGACATAGATCATTCATCCGACAAAGTAATAGTTATTTGATATCATAAACCAAGTATTGGAATCTGATGTTTAATAGAAAACAGCCGAGCTATGATGTTACTGTTGTGCTCTGTCATTTGGATGTTCCAGCGTTGACTGCAAAGACGAAACTAATTAACCTCCGTTGCCTATCCTAATGAGCCCCATTAGTTTTATTCAACAGGTTAAAGCGAACTCAAATGGAGATAAATGCCTCCTCATCAGGCAGCGAGAAGGAAGCTTGAGCGCTTTAAGAACATTTACACAGAGGGCGCAGAGCAAACTTTCCATTTCTTTAGACATTGGAATTCAGTATCAAAAAAGAAGCTTTCGAAAGTATATCATCCCTTAAGATAAATTAGTCGTAGTTGTAGATGAAAATGTTATATACAACAGTAAGCATTGCCTATCTGAGAGACCTGGCATTATCACTCTTCTTTTTCGTCAAGCTGTAAGAAAAATAAATGATAAAATAATAATATATTATTGTAATTTAAAATATTGATTAGACGAATCTTTGGGATTATTATGATACACAATATCAACACTCTTCTATTTAGATGAAAGGCAGTTTTATAAATGTATTTTTAAAATTTAAGGAGAGGATCAGAGGAGTTTGTTATTGTACATGTGACCTTTGACCAAACTTTAAATCGCCAAGCATTTTTTAAGCATTAACCTACATATGACTTAATATATAATAAAAAAATGTCGCACGGAAAATAATTGTGATATCATGGCTATTGTCACGATAGCGTTAATTACTATCACGGCAAAGAATTCAGAATGTGTTTTTCATGGTGTTTTATACCACAGTTGCAAGTAACACAAGGTTTTCATGTTATAATTAGGTCGCATAAAAGGATTTTACATTTCCTCGTATTCGCGACCTTGATGTGCTGATTCAGTTCAGTAGAAATAGGACTTAGGTTCTAGTCCATGTCGCTAATGATGTGGTACAAATTATTATGTAAATCCCCTTTCCAGAAAATTGGTGCATTTGTCCTAGTTTTGTTAAGTCCTGTCTTAAGGGATGCACTGTATATAGTCTTCAAACCTACCGAATATTTCTTCAGCTGAGATGCGCCGTTCGTCTTTCGTTACCACGATTCGAATACAGTCGTCCACTATGTAATATAATTTCAATGCAATTCCGTACTCAAGTGGTTAAACATATTTATGTTCTTTGCTAAGTAGTCTCTCTGAAACCCATGACCTTGGTTCTTGACCCTTGCGTTTGTTGTCCTGTGCTCTTCCAGATGTTAATCCTAGTTTTCACTTGCTAACGAGAGCCGGTATGGTTGTTATATATAGAAATCATCAGCACACAATCATTCACACACACACACACACACTAAAAGAAGTTGGAACACACACACACACACACATATATCCAATATATATATATAGTCAGAAAATTATATATATATATATATATATATATATATATATATATATATATATATATATATATATATATATATATATATATATATATATATATATATATATATATATATATATATATATATATATATGTATGTGTGTGGCCTAAAAACTGCGTTAGTAATGTCCTCATGCCATATATGAAATTGGTGAAAAATAACATCTTTCTCTTTGTGAGGTTGGCAAACTCAATCATTTTCATGTCATGTTGGCCCCGTGGATGACGACTCTCTTGTGTATGTAAACACATGATAATAATAAGATGTATCGACTGTCTTGTAAAGATTTTAACTAAGTTCATGCATGACGTACTTTACACTTAAGCGGTTCGTTCATCTGGTGTCGTTCAAGTCCCGTTACCTACACTCCTGTGCAACCTAACTCCCTCCGGACACCTAAATCCCAAGCATCCTTAGCTCTGCTTTCCTGGGTTGGTGCATCCTGTCAATTCAGATCCGATTTGTAAATGTCATGTGAAATAATTTTCTGTTGTTTGAGACACTGTATTACCCTAAAGAAACTGACACTGAGTTTTATAAGTGTTGCCAGCATGTTGCATGGTAGTGAATGATTTTCAATCACATTTTTACCATCAAAGGTGGATTTTTAAGTGACTAACCTTTGATGAAAGTCCCTGCAGAAGGAACAATCCACCGAAATTTGCACCCAGTTACCATCCTAAAATATTAGCTTACCACTTATGTAAAAAGGATGATGTTTCAGGAGGTATTTGCCTTCCAGCTCTTAGAAAGTATTTTGGGATAATACCACTAGCCCAGACTCACGTGGAAGCTTACATCGCTGTCAAGTGATTGCAGGTACTTAATCAAATGCTTAGATCAAAAGAACCTAATTTAACCATTTCTCTACTGAAAATACTCATTTACAGAAGAAAATAAATAACTTTTGTTTTGAATGGCTAACAGTCTTACAGTAAGCTAATATGGAAACAAGAAATACATATGAAATCATACTGATGCCATGGATACACTTTTATTTTCTTACATTAAATACACCCCAGAAGGGAAAATTTCATATGTTTAATGAGATTTTTTATTTGCATCTGTCACTAATCGTATTCTTTTTTTAATCCAGGTAACAATGCCATTATCTAATATTGTTTCTTAAAAGTTATTCATTGTGGTTGATTTTCCATAGCATTTCCCATAGAAGCGATATTTAAAGATGAAATCTATGAAGAAGGCAGATACCCCTTCTTGTCTTTTCTTTGTCACACGTAAATAGCAAATTCTCATTGTGGTGTTGTGACATTTGGACTCGCAAATCCCAAAGTCTACGAAGCAATATTGGTCCCGTAATAAGAGGTATGAGAAACAAAGAAATGGCTTTGAACCAAAGCTCGGAAGTATCTTCAATGAAGGTAAATCACTGTGTTTGCGAAACAAGATTTAAAATAAAGCCAGCTCTTACCTCACAATAAAAAGATTTCTTCTTGGTTTTATGGCCCCGAAATAGTTCTCCATAACGACTTGCTGTCACTGGGAACATGGTTTCATCTAACAAGGATGACCGAAACTTCACATAAATTCATGGCAAAGTGCAATAAATTTCAGTTCCAAATGAGATATTTTCTCCCCACGTGAATAAATTGTAACCATATTGCGATTACATACATTACCAGGAGCGTTAAGTGTATTCATAATGATGTCGATGAAGTAAAAAGAAAGGGGGGGGCGTTAGTTTCTATGCTAAGCGAAATTGCTAAGAACAACGCGTATGCACTAGGACTTGTTATTAGGTTTATCGGTATATATTTCGATAAATAAGTTTAAACAGTTCTTTTCATTTCCTTATCTGCTATATTTCAGAATGCTAATCAATAGTAAATAAGTATAATACTACCAGTTAATTAATACTCTAGTATTTGTGACAGCGCTACTTCGGAAATTACCAGTTTACAAAATAAAACAGAATATGAATTATTTTATATATAAAAAGGATTACATTCCATAGCATTTTGGTGATAAGCGATCCGTTATTTACGTTAGTTTACAAATAAATCCCCTGAGTTAGTTGACCACACAAATGGATTGAGAAATTCAGAAGCTGTAAATCCCACGGATTGTGACGGGGAATAAAACAACGCATGAGCTTATACGTAATCTAGAGTACTAGACTGTCATGTCGAATTCCCCGTGTTCCTGTTTCTCAAAGTTGCAATCTGAACTTGAAAAGTGGACCTTCATAATTGTCATGACGAAGAGTTGAACAACGAAAATGGAGAGTTTTGATTACTAACTTACATTTTATTTTTACGATGTATTATGACCGAGTTAAAGAAGTGGTTCATCTTATGTTGGCAGCAAATTATGTACAATCCTCTGGATTTCATAAGACTTAATTTTGTTCACTATTATCAAGAAATATTAAAAGTTATCTCTCACTTCTGTGTTCATTATGCTTGTAATTAAGTCTCCATGGCGTTAGGACAAAAGCCCGTCTGCAGTTCAGGCGTCCAAGGAATTTAGGGAAAAATCAATGATGATTTACTCGTTTTTATATTATTTGGTAGTTAACTCTATAAATCTTGAGACGCAACCAGATACAATCCAATTCTTGAAAATCTTTTGAAAAATGAAACTTTGCTTGTAGTTAAACGAGATTATGGAAGGCTTAGTATCCCTATCAAGAAGATGCATGCTCATTTGCATAGAACTAAGACACTTTACCTCCTCTCGTAAATTAGTAGAATTATGGGTCGAGGGTTGTTAAGTAATACAAGTTATTGTAATCAGAGTCGATTTTATTACATAGTGAAGGGCGGGACAAAATCCTTGTATGCTTAAGAAGCAAGGTAGAAACCTTTCATCTTGGGGTAATAGGTTTCTTATTTATAATAATTACGTTTTTCGCTCTTGAAAACACTTTTGCTCAAGATTTTTGCACGGTTATAACACAAGACTAATTATGTTGAGGCTCGTAAGAAAAGTTAATGAGGCCATCACGGGCATAAGAATAAGTTAAAAAGCCGCTATTAAGCTTAATAAGCGCACCCTTGAAGGCCATATTTTGTATCCGGGAAATATGCATAAAACGAATAATGTATATAAAATAGTATCATTAATAATTAAACATATCCTAAAATTAAGGAAATCACTTATCGGTTACAAACACAAGTACAAACACCCAAATCCACATGCATACACGCTCACACACACACACACACATATATATACACATATATATATATAATATATACATATATATATATGTATATATATATATATATATATATATATATATATATATATATATATATATATATATATATATATATATATATATATATATATATATATATATATATATATATATATATATATATATATATATCAATTTACGGCTAACTTTGAATTTCCCTGTCCGAATGGAACTAACATTTAATAAACAGTCATTAATTCTTGGTATGGAATGTCTTTCGTCCATGATATTAATCATCTTAAATGAAAATCAGTGCAGTAAATCGTAAAGTACTTCACCTTTAAGCTTTCATAAATAATTCCATTTCTCATGCATGAATGAAAACGAATTTCCATTCGCGTGACGCCAAGAGTAAAGAAGAGAATATTTTCACAAAATACTTTCTTGAAGTTCGTGCCATATTCTCTCGAAAATATAAACATGTTTATCGAGATGGAAACCTACCGCGCTATAAGGGGCTCTGTTATTACCGTCCACAGGGAATTTATGTGAATATTTTTGCATAGTATAACCATGTTTCACATCTGGATGCACCGGGGGTATATCATTTAATGGATACCAAAATGGGCCGTATATGCTACGTGGGTCTCGGAAAATAAGTCGCCGACCATTGCAGGAGGGAAGTTGACCTCACTTTTCAACTTACCCAGAAGTCCATGGGAAGAAAAGTCGTCATTATTATTCATATGGAAGTATGCTTCCATATTTTACAGCATTACAAATCTTTCCCTTGCAGACAAGAATATGATTTCGAATGCAACTTTTGCCAAGAATCGTTTAGCCCATGAAAAAAAAAAGAAACTAGGTCCATTTCTGATTATTTGATATCATATGCAAGTCCAATTTTTTAATTTGGCGTTATTTTATTTTTATCTTGCTGTTGGAATCATTATGAATAATAGCAACTAAATATAATCAGGAAAATAAAATAAGGAAGACTAGCATTAATCAGATTGCCGGAAACCCTCCCACACTTTCTGACAACTGTCAACACATCATTTCAAAGACTTTCCACTTAATTTCAGATTTATTCCGGGGCAAATTTGTAAGCCTCTTTCATAATAACGTTGTTACCCCCTCCGGTAATAGGTAATTTTCGCTGACCTAATTTACCAGGTCAAGATAATTATTAAAAATAAGGAGGAAAAAATCTGTGGTTATTACATCTCAGTCGGGATTAATCTAAGCAGCAGGAGCAGGCGTTATGAATAACGGATTCGGGAGGAGAGACGTAAATTCACTGCATGAGTGTGTTGTTATAATTCAAATCTTTACTGCTGTGAACGGGAGCTGGAAAGTAATAAATTACAAACACTCATGCACACACGCTCATATATATATATATATATATATATATATATATATATATATATATATATATATATATATATATATATATATATACATATACATATATATACAGTATATATATTTATACACGTACATATATATATATATATATATATATATATATATATATATATATATATATAATAATATATATATATATATATATATATATATATATATATATATATATATATATATATATATATATATATATATATATATACTGCATATATATACATATATAAATATTTATATATATATATATATATATATATATATATATATATATATATATATATATATATATATATATATATATATAAGTGGTATTTGGGCAGAGTATCTCTTATACAGTTTCTGTTGAAGTCAGTGGCAATATTTGCAAAGGCTATAATTTTTTTATACTTGGATCCGCCTATAGACAGCTATTATTATTATTATTATTATTATTATTATTATTATTATTATTATTATTATTATTATTATTATTATTATTATTGTTATTGTTAATTCCACTTTTTCTTTTGAGAATTCTTATATTTGATTGTTGTTAATTATAATGACTTCTACATGAAAATGATAAATGTCAAGCCAAAAGATAAAAAAAGTGGATATAAACCTGATTTTAAATGACAAGAAATGGACCTAGTTGACTTTTTCTTTTCTGAGTTAGAAGAGTCTGTGCAGAAATTGTATTCGAACTCATATTCTTATCTGGAAGGAAAAACCTTAGTAATATTGTAAAATATGGAAGCATACTTCCATATGTATAATAATGACGACTTTTCTTCCCATGGACTTCTGGTTCAGTTGACAAGTGAGGTCAACGTCCCTTCTGTAATAGTCGTCGACTTATTTTTCGAGACCTACGTAACATCTATGGCCCTTTTTGATATCCATTATATGATATACTCTGGGTGCATCCAGATGTGAAACATGGTTATACTATGGAAAAATATTCACATAAATTCCCCATGGAGGGCAATAACTGAACCTCTTATAGCGTGGTACGTTTCCCATCTCGATAAACATGTTTATATTTTCGAGAGAGTGTGGCACGAACTTCAAGAAAGTATTTTGTGAAAATATTCTCTACTTTATGCCTGGCGTCGCTTGAATGGAATTTCTATATTTGTAAAAGAGGGATGGGATTGTATAAAGCCTTTATGCTGAAGTATTATTACCATTCTGATGCCTTGATTTTCGATTTTAGTGGGTTATTTTCATTAACGAATAACATTCCATACCATTACATAAAATTAAGGTTTCAGAGGTATACACATACAGAAATTTAAGCGTTAATAAATTACCACCAAACCAGTAATTTTGTAAATATCTCTTATTTCTTTGGAAAAGAAGGCATCCATGCCATTTCCGCGACAGTATCACACATTTGTCACGACAAAAACTTTGATGGCAGGTAATAGCAGCATCATTGCATTAGGAATGAAAAAGGTGCAGCTCATTCACATTGCCTGAATGATAGCCAAGGCCTCAAAGAACGTATTCGAGGAGAATTTATAAAAGGAGAGGAACATGCAATTTATGTTAAACAGCGCCATATTTCGGAGACGATATCTCTGGCATGCTTAAATTAAATTTGTTTATCTCTTGAGGAGAAAGCACCGGACTGGGAGAAACGTTTTCAAGTGAAGCCTTAGTGTAGGACATGAAAAATCTGTATTTGCCAGACAAAGAATTCATTTCTACCATGAAATCATTGTTTGACGGGCGCGTCTTTCTTTGCTGAGAAGATATTTTGTAAAAGCTATTACGAAACAGAACGTAGACAACGGAGGAAGATTCTTGTAAATGCTTATGTTGTAACCTTCATCAAAGAGTTAGTATTTGCTCCATGTCAGTGGAAAGGGTATGCAACAGGTTCCCTTCATTTTCTTTTGAAAAAAATTGATAGATCAAGTGACACAGAAAGCACTAACAAAAATAATGGCTATAAAAACCCAGTGATCCAAGTTGAAAAAATGGGGTAAAAGAGAATAATAGCCTTACCACTCAAATACCTAAAGTAGTAAAAGATTCCATAGCTCGTCTTATTTCATAATGAGAGACCCTAAGTCAGCGGTTACGTCTACAGCTGCCGTGAAAATTCTAGACTAGAGCTTTCTCCATTCTACTGTTCTTTACTTGAATACTCTCCGACAATTGGAAGTGTAAAAGGATTTTCAAATTGTTAGTGAATCATCACGGCTTACTCTAGGATGAAAAGACCGCTACCTACAGGTTACGATGCTCGCCCTTCAACAGAGCAGAAGAACACAGGAAACAAAATAAGACATCCAGAATCCTCCATCTTTCTTCATATTCTTCCTCCTCGTCCTCATCTTATTTTCATTATTGATCTTTAAATTATTCATTAATGTCACAATTACTCCTAAGCTTATACCTCTATTTAACAAGATTAGGAGCGTCCAAGAGATTTAGTATATTTTTCCCCTTTGTCTAACAGAGCCCCATATCTCATTTTTCGACAGAAAAATATTTATAGTTGACGTATTATTAAAGTTTCGTATAACACTTTTACGAAACATATGACGCCTCGAAACTTTTGTTATGAATATATATTCAAGATTTTGTTTCATTATTACCTCGTCGACAAAAGGGTTATATATTTTACAGTCTACAGTCCATATAGAGTTACGACGAACTGCACATCTCTTCTTTAATTTTCATATCTGTATATTAAACTATGTAGCAACTCAACAGAGAACATACAGTAGCTTCGCCAAAAGCACTCAGTGGTGGGTAAATAAATATGATTGCACGTCCGTGTGATTTGAGTAAATGTTTCATGACAATTTTAACTTGTTCTGTTAAGTTGTGTTTGACCTTTATACGTCATTTTAGAAAAGAATATTAATTGCAAGGAAAAAACTGCTATGGTGCACCAATATGAAGCATTTTACCATTAAGGTCCCCAACTGTGACCTTTGATTTTAAACCTGTAGTTGGTTGCTCTTGAAGGTTAATTATCTGAAGAGTTTCTAGATTAGTTTATCAAGTTATATCAAGATCCGGCCACCAATTCCTAAGATATCTGCTAAATTCAGAAAGGATAACATCGATCAAAATAGAACACCTTGGAGAGAAGGTGACAGGTAATAAGACTACCAGTTACAGTTACTTCAGAATGTAAGAACTTATACAGAAACATCATCAAGATGCAGATGTACCAACTTTCCCTTGAATTTTCCAGCTTCTAATTAAAAAAGAAAGAAAAAAACGTAGGCAGATGGCTCTGTTATAAATTTTCTACAACTGCAATGCAAGAATGCATTTGAAGAACATATTAAATTCTGTAATAATGAAATACAGGAATGGGCTGGAAAATATTTTGTATACCCGAAACGTAGAAAGGGATTGTGCTTTCATGTCGTAAGTGACGTAAACATAAGCGCAGAATGATTGAGAGAAAGAGAAGATTGGGCTATATGTTGTTTACTGATCTTTTTACATTTAAAATTCCTCAATGCTTGCTTCAATTAACACTGGTTTTGATTTTGTACTGATGCAGAAAAAGAAAAATTACTATTTTTCTCCTAACTTACTAGAGCATGAAAAGATACATCTCTCTCGTTTGTAGTTCAAGATTAATCTAATCTTAACCTAGATTTGAGATTGCCATCCTCGATTTCTTTTTCGCGTTTCTTTTATCTCTTGATTGATTAACTCTTTTATGTTTCCTTGTCCCTCAGTTTGATCTATTGACAGTTTCTGGTTTTTTCCTCTCCTTTCTCATCTACCAAAGCTGTTGACCTTTCTGCCACTATTACTCCAGAATTTGAGGTTACCTAGCCTTTTGTTTCTGATGTATTCTGTTGCAGTCAACTATTTAAACGAATCGCTGAATGGTTCAGTTAACTCGGATTGCTTGCAAAATGCATAATAATTAAACCGTGAATTATATGCCTTTTGAAAGAATAAACAAACGACTTTCCAGAAACTCAGCATTAAAACCTAAGGATCTGTGTAGATCAGAGGAAGCCTAAGCTATTTTTACTGCAAACTCACTCTCTGATTCCTCGCAGGTGATACTGCCTAGACATGTAGTGAAGACCAAATGCCAAGGACTTAACTTGGTTGGTAATTGAATATCAAATGATGCCCTTGAGGTTCGAATCTTTGTTGTCCTTTCCGTGGCAAAATAGACAAAAAAATATGGTAGGTGTGTGGGAGGGGGAGGGGAGAAGAAAGGAGATGGGGAAGGGAGAAGGGGAGGTGAGGGGACGAAGTAGGGAGGAGGAAAATGAGAAGGGGATGGAGGGGAAAGAGGAGGGGAACGGGTGGAGGAGGAAGGGGTAGGGGAGGGAAAAGGGAAGGGAAGGGAAGTGGGAGGGGTGAGGGAAAGGGGAGTGGGAAGTGGAGGACACAGCTAAATTAACACTTGATTGTGTGCTCCGGAAGGGTGGAGGGGAGGGGATGAGAGGGCAAAGGGGAAGGAGGGGGAAGGGAAGGAAGGTTGAAGTAGAGGGGATGGAACAGGGAAGGGGAGGGTGAGGACAGACCTAAATTAACACTTGATCGTGTGCTCCGGAAGGGGTAGGGGGAAGCGGGACGGGGGCCGGGGGAGGGGGTGGTTACAAGATTTGAGGATAGACAGACAGACAGCCTCAGAAGCCAGGTTAAATAAAAGCATGTAATAATAAACTAAGGGAAATCGCACGTACACGTTCACGTGCACAGATACTTTATTTCAACCTCTGGATATTCATTAGTATCTTTACAATTTGGCACATAATGAAAAATACATTGCCATCGCCGCTTGTCGAAAGGCAAATTGTATTTGAAATGAAATAAAGGTGTCAAAATGACGTTTACTGTAATATCTGTGATTCATATTCAGGACGGTAAGGCAAAGACTGACTGAAATGTGGCAGTGTAAAGGATGAGAGGGCCATAGAAAAAATGAATGACTGAATCACTCATCAAACTTCAGATTGAAGAGGTCAAGGGTCACAAAGACAGATTCATGAAATTTTACTGGTAGCACATTCTGTCTGCACTCTGGCAGATGAGGCTTTGAAAGTAAAATGAAATCAAAGCATTACTGTTCCATATATTTATAAAACTGAAATCCAGCTTTTTAATGGAAAGGCTGTGATGCATAATTCTCTTAATATATGAAAAGTTTTCGGGGTTTAGTGCATGCGCCTGTTATCATGACATTTCATTTTTCTAAATGCCCTAATTCCTCTGGTTAATATCTGAGAACAATAAGTACATATCCTTTTTTTGTAATTTTCATTCAAAAGACATTAACTATGATCTATATTCCTTTTCTTCTTTTTTTATTTTTCAGTAACTTAAACTCTGCCCAGTATTCAATAAATTGTAAAAAAATACACTGGGAAGCTTTATCCTCAATACTGACATGGGAACTAAAATATATATTTTTTCAGTTTTCCAGTTATCACATTTATTCCTAGCAGAAAATATTGCTCAGCTCTATTGATTTTGAAATATTTTTGCGGATTTTTTTCTTCAGATGGACTGTATCTTTCCTGGTTAAAGCTTTATCTCATAAATCAGTATAAAGATCAACTTTGTTTTCATAAATAGAATAATTTTTTTCTTCATTTTAATATCATTGAAACTTTTCACGTTTTAGTTATTCCGGTGATAATCAAAATACTTATTTAATTCTAATCTCATAGTATAGATTAATTCCGAGACGTTGACTTCTGCATATGATTTGCAAAACGCAAGTTGATAATATATGCGATTCATTAGTAATTTTAATTCATCAGATAGTGGTTAAAGCAAAGTTTTATCTTTGATTTTAATTTCATGATTACATAAAAAATTTAATGGTTATGATGAAAGTGAACTTTAGATATTCCAGAAATATAACATTTCCCAGAGAGAGAGAGAGAGAGAGAGAGAGAGGCGTGTGTTTTGCCAGTCCTGATGTGCATACGATGTATATTTGCGGGAACGCAGTTCCATAATTCCTTTTCTTCCGGTTCTCGTTTTGTTTCGCATAATATATGAAAAAACAAACAAACAAAAATAATTAAATGAAAACATTCACTAAATATTATCAATGATAAGTTCTCATATATCATTCATTAAGTGATAATTTCCATGACATGGACCCGAATTCACAGAAAAAGATGGCATGCGAGAGAGAACTACAAGAAACGATTATATTTAATGGAAATGCATTTCGGAAAAAAAGAGCATCCGCTTGGGAGATTTGTTATGTGGAAAGGCTGCTAGCTGGGATGCAGAGAAGTTAGCTTTTAAGAAATACTGTAAAAAATCTCCGATTTTCCCTATAGTGATTTTCGTAAGGAGATCCCTTTTTACCAAAAAGGAAGGGAATGAAAGAGAGAGAGAGAGAGAGAGAGAGAGAGAGAGAGAGAGAGAGAGAGAGAGAGAGAGAGAGAGAGAGAGGTAATTATTTTTATCCTAATAACAGAATGGTAAACGCCTACCTGCTGCCTCCAGTTGCGTACTTGACACAACTTTTGTTACAGTTACTGATTTTTGTCCAGCTATCCTTCCTAGTAAATTTTATGTAAATAATTGCCAAAGTTCCGTAATTTCTGTTGAGAGTGTATTTCACACTTCCGATCTCCGTGTCTTCCATAAATGTATTCTATTTTATTAAAAAGAATTTGTTTTAAATGATTTATAGTAGGATAATTAACGTGTCCCCGTGATCATAATCAAATTATGAACTAAACTTGAAGTGAAGTTTTTATGTTTTATTTATTTATTTATTTATTTTTTACAAATACAGGCGATTATTTATATTTTTTTCCAACTCACTCATGAATGATAGGAATAAGACATCATGCACATTGGCGTAAGGTTGTTTGATGAATTTCAGATAAATGTGCAAGTTCGACTCTCCGGATCTAGCGATATTTGTTTCCGTGACTCACATAAATGTTTGCCCTCTCTCTCTCTCTCTCTCTCTCTCTCTCTCTCATATGAAAAGGGATCGCATATTGAGTAAGGATACCTTTTCTGTATATAAAACTATACAGGCTTATGTAACTTAAATAACAAAATAATTCAAAGGCAGTGAACCTCTCAGTTGTTACAAAATAACAAGGCATGGGCTTACACAAGCTTACAGTAAAAACCTAGCAATTTCACTCCCAACAATTTTCGTATGAAATATTCTCTCCCATTTTCAGCTGGGTAAGTTATAGGAAAGGCACTACAGAAAATAAGAAGTGAGGTTTATCAGCAATGAAAAAATAATCTCAACTTGAGTGGACTTTAATATTGCATAGCATTTTGTCTATTTTATCGGTACTTAAACCCAGTAAGAGCCAACTCTACTTTTAAATTTTCGTTTTTACATCTCGTTTCCGCCGACTTGGCTACACATGAACTGTGCAATAAAACCTGGAATCTACAATATAATTTTCTGTTTTTATCGCTAATATTTTTTCTGTACAAATAAATACATAGAAAAATTTTGGTGTCGTCGACTGGTATACAACGAGAAATTACCCATGAAATATGAGCTACGAAGTGATTGGATAAATGTTGCTGTCGTTACTAGGAACAAAATATTCGAGTGATAGCTAATTTCCGTGAAATACAAAAATATCCCAAATTTCCAAGCAAGTATCCATGAATGTAATTATGTATGTTGTGATATGTTAATAAAATGCTGTATGGAGAGAGCTAAGGCGGGTTAGATCGCACACTGTGAATGTGTTATTAAATCTTAGTTTCCCTTAGATCTGTTGTTTATTTGGAGGAAGCTAATCAAAATCCTTTAAATGAGGATGGTACAGATATTTATAGGGCTCTGTGCTTTTGAGATTGATGGTTGCGGATAAAATTACAGAGAAACTGTCCTCTGATTGAACGCCCTCTCTCTCTCTCTCTCTCTCTCTCTCTCTCTCTCTCTCTCTCTCTCTCTCTCTCTCTCTCTCTCTCTCTCTCTTGTTATTTATGTAAGTCATTGAGGAGATAAATACAACACTTCTCTATAAAAGCTTAGATTAAAATAGCTTCTCTGATTTCATGATTCCAAAAATATTGTCGAGACAAGGGCTTCATAATAAACACATTTTAGGTCAATATCTACTGCAAATTTTTTTTTATCTTCGAAGATAATTTAAATATTCTGCAACGTCCTCCCTTCGATATGGGAATTAATTGTTTTCCTCATTTGGGGTATCAGAGTGATTCAGTTAGTCGAATGAAATTTACTGAAACCAAAGTCAGCGCCTTAAAAAAAGATACCACATTTGGCATCGCCGGAAATGGAAGACACGTGAAATACTGAATTCAGCCAATAACTCACACTTGTGCACTGCTTGATTTTTCCTTTCATTTGCTCGCACTTTGGGTTCGAAAAGCCTACTCTTTTGGAAAATTCGTCTTCAGAATTTCAACACTTTCATACTTTTTCCAGGATTAAAAAGGTGTTGGAGAGAATTCTAGATTTTATCGTGAAAGATCTTAAATCGCTTTTCATGAAGTATTGATTGGTCCATACCGTTCGGCGTTGTCGAAAGTTATTATTAATACTAGTTTTATCATTGGTTATTTTTTTATCCTAATTCCTTGGTACCCTGAAGTGAACTTTTATGTTTCTTTTCTACTTTTTTTTTTTGCTCCGATATCTCTGCCTTGGCCTGTTCTTCATGTCCATAGTAATGTCAAAGGCTAAAATGTTAAGCTTTGTATTCTTATACAAAATGATAGAATTTTCTGGTTCTGAAAATATTTTAGACGAAAAGCTATTTTTCAACATAATGGTCAGTTCAAGCGAAGACTTTTCCTTGTATTGCTGATTTTTATAAACTTTAATAACTTAATGTCTTGGAGTTGTTTGATTGTTTTGTCCAAATATTTTTTTAATATTAACCCGTATTAACCTTCAATTTAAGGTCAAACATTCTTTATTTTTCTCATTCTGATTAATTTGGATATATAGGTTTGGTGACTACTTTCTCCACATGTTTGTGACTCTGACATGTTCTTAAAGGTCAAAGGTCAAATTGGAACCTGAAATAGCTTTTCTCTATATCACAAAACTAAATTGACCAAAGGTCTCCATTGTTCGGAGTTTTAATCTGGTTTTGAAGGTTTCGGAGGCTGGGGTTTGTCACTCCCTTTAAATTTCCAAAATCCGTAATCTCGCCAACTTCTCCAAAACGCTATTGATCTTACGGTTACCTATATTACCAAATATTTTCTAGAGAAAAAAATTATACAACTTCAAGAAGTTTTTGAAAATTTCTTTGCTGTAAGGGTAACCTTTTAAACTTAAAGTAATTGGAGTGCTAACAATTGATATCTTTTCATCGTAGCAGACTATGGTTGAAATTGACTTGTAGTTTTTGGTTGTAAAATTCAAAATCAAATATTACATTCACTCCAATTAACGTACATATGGGATATATTTTCTTTTTACTTGTTAGAGAGAGAGATACCGACTTTTTTATAATCTTATTTAAATATATACCGTTTGCCATTGCAGTTTGTTTTAATTCCATTAGTAAAGACCATAAGCAAACATTAACTTCTTTATTATGAGCATACTGTATATGTGCTGATCATTCTCTCGTTTCTTCTTTGAGAAAGAGAGACATATAGTGCAGCAGATTGCTGTAAAAATCGTTCAGATAGTGAAACAAGCATGAAATTTGGCACAAACATTCCTAAGACTACGCTCTCTTCAGAAAAGGGCGCTGGCCACCTGAAAATCCAAGATGGCGGCTATTTTTCAAAATGGCTGCCATCTATGTTGAGATTCACTGGTTTGGGAGCATCTATTGATGGAATATGCCAGTTTTTTTTTTTTTTTTTTTAAACCTCGACTTTTAGGTTATAAAAATGTTCCATACCACACATTTTATTGAAAACCCTTACTAAATGAATTGTAACCAAGATGGCGTACAAAATGGTTGCCATAAAAGTTTTTTTTCTATCCACAGCGCTAGCAGACATAGAGACCAACTGTTTTTATTTAATGGTATATTCATGTGATCAGACAGTTTAACTAATATGCTATTTTCAACTGAAATAGTAATGGTATGGTCACATACAACATTGTGTCTAAGACTGTAACCATAAAAGAAAAGAAGAGAAATATGGACTAAACGCAACCAATCTATGTATAGGTCTCTCAACCTACACCTTTGAAAAAATTCGAGGATAAGAAGGTAGGCATAGCATGATACGTTGATGCTCAAGCCAGATTATCTACTGAAGAGAGGCAATATTTATCTAGACTTCACATTTGCAAGTGCACAGAGCTGTGCAGGGAAGACCCAGCTTGTAGCACTTGCACCTTTCCCTGACAGCCTGCTTTGCATCCACATTTGGTAAGCTGTTGGCAACTCTTGGCTAAGGGCGAGTTGGTTGTCCAGAGGATTTGCCATGCTTCACCAGACTTTTGCCATCCCCACTCAGCAGGGTTCTCTGGCTGTGGCTGACACTGGTGGCCTGCCCCCACACACAACCAGCCTGGTACGCAGCACGCTTGGTGTGTTGGAGGAGAGCTCCCTGGTTGGTGGAATGGCCTCATATGCCCTTTGTTTTCTGGCAACATATCAAGTCTAGCCTCATCCACAGTGCCAGCAGTGCTGGATCTTCATACATAAGTATGACAAACCTCTCCAGGACCTTCAGGTCACTCTTCCACTCTGAGAGGGTAGTGACTCAGTTTGGAGAACACAGTGGAGGCCCCTGAAAGATGTTCCATGTCTGCCAGGCGGTCTTCTTGCCCTTGCCCGGAAGGCTGACACTGTATCACAGCCTGTGAACGCATGGAAGAAGAGCATGCCATTCACCTCTCTCCTGGCCCAGAGAGTTGCACAGGTCATGCACAGCAATCCAGCACAGGCTCTGGCCTTGGCCAAATGCCACCCATAGCTTCTCTAGCCCTAGATTGTGAGAGTGGAGAAAGCACTGACTGCAACGACAAGAACATCTGTGTCATTTGCTTTAACCGTGATGGTCTTGGCTCCATGTTCTGTGGCATATTTGGCATGGAGAAAGATGGGTGTCAGCTTCCTCATGAGAGCACTTTTCCAGTCCCTGAAGACTAGCCTCATGAGTGCTGAGGACAGCAGACCTTTCGTGGCAATGACAACATTTGTGGCAGACATCTGGGCAACTTTGTCTGCCAGGAACTGGAACAACTCTGTCTTGTTGGCATCGTGTCTTAGGAAATTGCGCCAGTTGATGGAATTGTGTTCTTGTCTGTCACCTTGCGCCTTCCTCCTTGACCACGTTGGAGCCTGGTCTCAGCTTTGAGGCTGATGTATTGTATACATCAAATACAAGATGTGATGATGTGTACTTGCTGCTATAGGATTGTATCACAGGCAAGAAGTCGCAAAGTGCATAGCCCTCAAAGGTCTTTCCTTTCTTTGGTGGCAAGGCATGGACCAAAGCTGATCCATCTACAATGAGGACATCAGTCTTTGGTTCTTTGTCTTCTAGTGTAACATGACTCTCCAGGACCGAGGTCAGCTGAGACTTCTGACATGTGTACAGCCTACCACCTCACTAAGGGAAGCTGGGAATGTTTGATTCTCGTGCTGAAGAATTCCTGCAGATCACATTCACGGCTCTGACAGGATATAAATAGCTTTGAGAAAAGCTGGCAATCCTCCTTCAGAAGTTTCTGCTTTGACTGTTCTACAGGAGCAGCTTCTTGCCTGAAGAAGTCAGTTCTGTTCTTCTTTATCAGCTCATAGAAGGAGACTGCATTGTTTGCCAAAGAGTCTGTCATAAGAGATACTGAGGTCATACTGATGTAGCATTTCAACCAGGTTTCTCTTCCTGGTTTTGGCATAGACTGAGAGTCCCATGTAGACTGGGAATGGTGTTTCTCTGTCTTTGGAGTGTCTATGAGTTGTTGCTCCTCTTTGTATCGGGAGTAGCAGTTGAACTGCATGAGCTGTGCAATGGCCTGGTCTGACTTTGATGCTCCAAATCGTAACTGTGACTTGATGTCAGCCCCATGCTCAACCATCCCTACAAACTGGAGCAGGAGAGGAGGCACAGAATTCGTACACAAGCCTCAGAAAATGTGCCATCAAACCGTGACTGATGATCAAGTATAGACTTTCTGAGAATATTTGCTGCTTTAGCAATGATAACTGCCTCTGAAAGATCAGATGATTGAGCAAGTGCTTTTCCCACATCCTTTTGAAATGCAAGTAATACATCTCTGCCAGATTTATGAGCCTCAAGTTCTGGAATTTCTGCCAGAAGTTTGTCTTTGAGTCTCGTGGAATTTACACTTGGTGACTCTACACCTAATTGTTCCTGACGTTGTTGGTAGAGGTGGCAAATATCTGCCAGCCGAAATGTGACTGGATCATCTGAACAAAGGTTGTTTTCAACAATGTATGTCATCAGTTCTGACAGAACTAGTGGATACACATCTGATTCTGACTCAGTGCTACCTTGGTCTTTCTCAAGGCTCCTCAGGTAGGACCTTTTCTGTTGTAGAGGGCACAAAGACAGGCATGGTGATACTTAAACTCCTGTGCAATGACATCCCCACCAGTCAACTTAGCAAGGAGCTTGCCATCACTAAGTATCTCTGCACATTCACGCAATTTCAAGTCAAGGCCCTTAGTACTAGCCTGTCTGAGATCAGATGCAGGTGCCACTTTCTCACAGAAAATGCAAACTTCATTGTCATGACTGGTTCGGCGCAGTTTTGCACGACTAGTCTCAGTGTTGCTGGTCTGGTCATTGGATTGTCGCTTTCTTGCACGGTCCAGTTTAGTGTTGTTAAACAACAAGCGACAGTTCACATGGTATTTTGCTGCATTTTTCCTGAGAGTGGCCTCTATGTTATCACCTTCATCCAGCCTTGCTGGATCCATTATCAGTGGCATTTCATTAATTTCACTGAACATGGGAATGTTCCTTGCCAGCATTGTGTACCCATCATGGTCTAGGACATGATGACTTGGAGGTGATGTCAGTGCTCACCTCTTTGTCCTTCTGACAAAGACAACACAAACTCCAGTTTGTTTTTCTACTGCTCAATATTGATTGGCATCACATTCTGCCATGATTTCACTTTTGATTAAGGCCGAGGGGTTATCCTTTTACCACCTTAAACAAAGCACACATTCCTGTATGGGATTCAACTAGGTTCGGTCTCCCTACACCTAGCCCGATCATTCATCCAGTGCCATTTAAGTCCCGTGTGATCTGTACACCATCCGGTAAGTACATGAACCATCATGTACAGCCCCCATACCCTTGGCTCGGCTCTCCCGCTGGCACATCCTGTCTATTCAGGTGCGGCTATCTAACTATAGCTGGTCTGGGGCTGTTAGAAAGCATTTGGGACACTAAACTAAACTATACTACAACTACTAGTCTAAGACTACAGGATTAGTAAAGCTGGATTAGCTGGCACTGAACCCCATGCTGAGTTACACAGCAGTGATGTCACCAGTGTGCCCTGGTTGTGTGCAGACATACACTCTTTTACATTTATTAATTTTCCTTCAAAATTGATGAGTTATTCGAAAGAGATGGCCTCATTAGGATCTAAAACCACAGAAACCAAGATCCATGCTTAAAACGATAATTGTTGAACGGGCATTATTTCTCATTATAATTATTGTTTCTACCTTTTCTTGGCAGCCATATAGCCCCCATATTTAAAGGTAAACTGTACTGGGAAGCTACAGAAACATAATATTCACAAGAAATAGTATGGAAGAGCTTTACCATATTGCTAGAAGCAAATACATGCCATTCTAGTGAAAAATTAGCCAAAATCTGTCGATACTGGCTGCCATCTTGGAATTTGGCCGCCATATTAAATTTTGCGTGGCCAGCGCCCTTTCTGATAGAGGGAACTTTAAAGAGCACTTGTGCAAAATTTCATGCTTGTTTCACTATCTGAACGATTCTTATGAAATATGCAATTATCTGCTGCACTAATAGAGGGAAGGAGAGGGACTTCTTGGTTTGCCTTTTCTACTCCTTTACCAGTCACTTCCTGTTACCTTCACTCACTTTTTACTTCCTTGAAAGTAATATATATATATATATATATATATATAATATATATATATATATATATATATATATATATATATATATGTGTGTGTGTGTGTGTGTGTACTTATTTACATTTATGTTATATATATATATATATATATATATATATATATATATATATATATATATATATATATATATATATATATATATATATGCGCATGGTGCAACACGAGCTTATGGAAATATACTGGGAAATGAAAGAAAACGTAATTTTGAGCAGAAAACGTTCTATAAAGGTATGCATTTTAAGGCTTCGTTTGTCAGTGGGGGAAATTTTTAAAATAACCGTTTATCATTAGCTTTGCTCTCGGGCGAGTGAGATGGTGTTCTTGATGTGGGAGTAGTCAGGAATATGGGGTGGGGGAGAGGAACGAGCAATTAGGCCGATGTGAATAGAATTCCTCCCAATCAAATGTGCTCTTTAGATACTGAACAAAAAATAGAAAATGTATGCATTATTGAAACCCTCTTCCTCTCCATCAGTGGTATTCATTGGACACGGACAAAAAAGAGAAAAAGAAAAACAAACCTAATTGAATCTCCCTTCCATCAAAGGCAGGTCTATTCATGAGACACCCATCAAAGACTTAAAATATACTATTAAGAATTTCTCCCTCTCCATCAAAGGTATTCATTAGACACCAGTCATAGGTGTAGGCATAATCATGGCTCCTGACTCAACAATTCCATGATGAGGTAGTGGAACAGTGTGCTAGAATTGAACTATCACAAATAAGGGCAACATTGACACTACTTGCTTGACACCTAAAGCCATACGGTACCCTTGAAAGCTAACCATTAAAATTAGATTACTTGCAAGAAAAAGAATCAAAGTTATTAGACCAGCAATCCACTTGCCTCCCCTGTTTGACTTCCCCACCCAGGCTACTCCGACCTCCCGTTAAAAACCTACCTCGATCGAGAGCAGTGTTAATGATGAGTGGTTATTTTAAACTCGTGTTACCCTGTACACACATCATATATATATATATATATATATATATATATATATATATATATATATATATATATAATTAAAATATATATATATATATATATGTATATATATATACTGTATGTATATATATATATATATATATATATATATATATATATATATATATATATATATATATATATATAAATATATATATATATATATATATATATATATATATATATATATATATATATATATATATATATATATATGTATATATATATGTATGTATATATATATATATATATATATATATATATATACATATACTATATATATATATATATATATATATATATATACATATATATATATATTTTATATATATATATATATATATATATATATATATATATATATATATATATATATATATGATGTGTGTACAGGTAACACGAGTTTAAAATGTCCACTCATCATTAACACTGCTCGATCGAGGTAGGTTTTTAACGGGAGGTCGGTTTTTTTTTTATAGAATCTTTACCGATCTCCAACGAGTAGAGGATATAAAAAATGGTAAACGAATGGGATGTTGCAGGATAAGAGAGGCGAAAAAAGTAGATAGGATAGGGACTGTAGACCAGAGGACATGAGAGTGGAGAAAGTTGGGTTTGCAAAAATTTCTAAGAACTCTTATAGCGAAAGGAGGGGCATTGTATAAAATTTTGGGTCATTCCTAGTGTATTAAAAAAAAGGCAAGAAAGTCGAAGGGCTTGTACCATTGTATAAGCTCAGTGAAAGAGAGAGATATATCAGTAGCAATGATCGAAATAGTAATAATACCGGTAATAATAATAATCAAAATAATAAAAACGTAGAGAGATGGAAGAAAGTAAGGATTAGCTTTTGGAAAATATTGTTGCAATATGAACATATGGCTTTGCCCTTGTAAAATGTATTTCTACGTATTCCATTGTGCATTAAACTCTTCGTCCCTCCAATACAAGAAATAAAAGAAACACATTTAGTCTTAAAGCTGAAATACGAAAAATTTTGAAGCCCTATTTTTACTGGGTATGACTCAATTTTCCACGAGAATTTTTATGTTTTTTGACGTGTTAACAATAACACCTTGCTTTAGTTTCCTGCAGTTTCATTCATGCATTTTGGACGAGCTTCCATTCACTTCTAATCATCCCTCCACGTCTGTTATGATCATCCCTCCATGGCTGTTATTGCCACTTCTCGAGAGCAACCTGTAATTGACATCTCCAAATAACTGCTACAACAGCAATATCCACTGGCAGTTGATAACATTATTTCCGGAAGATCTTCTCGACCCACGCTGCAGTAAATTGCAGAGCGATATATATGTCCATATCAAGCACAGGAACCCTCACTCCAATGGAATTAACGGATGTAGGAGATGCAATACCAGAACGACATCTTTTGTGTTCGCATTGGATTCTTTTAGCATGTATTCATGAATTCCTGTAGGTTTTATCTTTTATATTCTCGCTTGTACTCCCACGTGGAAAAAACAACCGTTAGTTGATAAAAATGGTTTCTGTAATAAGAGCTGGCTATTTCTTATAGTGTGAATGGATTTAATTGAGTATTACAATGTTCTGTTCATTATTCATGAAATTTCACCCGCACTCATACTCTCACACACTTACTTCCTATCTCTCTCTCTCTCTCTCTCTCTCTCTCCATTCCTGTCGGGGCTGAACTTGGACCACAAGGGCATTGGGAGTGTCACTATTCATTTTTGACATTTTATTTTTCACCACCTTCTCAACCACCCCCCCCACCTTTCCTATCGAGGCTGAGCTTCCACTTAGAGGACATCGGGAGCGTCACTGTTCATCTCAGCAACTTCGAAAACTATGGATTAGACACTGATATCTGTCGTTTTTGTTTATTTTTACATGCCACCCCCTTCCTGCCCCCATCCCCTTTTGGTGCCAGTGATGTCTTACACCCCACAGTATTCTTTTCCAGATAATAAGCCATATGTATACCGAAATGAGGTATGATAATCTCATAGAGTTTATTTAGTTACTAGGTCTATGAGCAGAACCAACCCTGTTTCAGAGAAGCCCTTCCCATCCCCGCCCTCTTTGGTGAACTTTAGTGCCCGTTGGAGGTAGTGATGTCTTACCCCCATAGTATTCATTTCCAGATAGTAAGTCATATGTATACCAAGTTTGGTTGAAATTGCTCAGTGCGTTTCAGAGTTATGCTTGAACAAACACACACACACATATATCCATTTTTATATATATATATAAACGATATCGCTAACCCCAAAAAACAGATAGTAACTGTCATAACCCATCCTAGATAGTACATGTCATGATCCAGGTGTTATGATGTGTTTGAATGTGAATACCCGCGTGTGCTCTTATGCATTAACAATAAACCCATTTATATAACAATATATGAGACATGTGCTGTGAGGTGCATCAGGTTTTTCTAGGAGAGAAGGATCATCCTTGATTCATCATTTACAAGATTAATATATTAGTTTAGTGAATGCTATTCAATTCTGTTTCCTTAAGAAGTTATAGTTATTATTTACTTATCATTTGTTGGATTTGGTATAAAACATAATTTTTCACAAAGGCTTTTTATGTATGAAATCGCCTCTCTGAGTTGTGCTGTCTTTATTCACCTTTTTAATTCGTTTCATATATTGTGAGAAATATATATTCATTTCTTTTTAACTTCTCTTTTGCTCTTGTTTTGTAAATAACTTTTTTTTTTTTAATTATTGTTCACATTTTCATTGTTATGGGCATTTTTGTTTACTTTTTGGAAGTAATAACTTTAAAAGTAACTTGAAATAGAAGAGGAAAAATATTATAGTTTTTTTCCCCTTCCTCCAAGAGATATAACTATCTGAAACACAAGGGAAAGGAGCAAGAGAAGTGTAAAGCCTCTAGATTAAAGGCTCAAAGGAAGATTTACTGCCAAAGTTAACAGCCCTGAGTCTCCCTAACCACAGACTATTAAGTTTTATTGAATGCTCGACCTTTAATCATGCGATAGTTCTCTTCATGAGGCGACTGGGTTTATACAGGCGCCACTTAAAGGAGCCTTCTTCTTTTTTTTTCACAGGTTGTCGTTGCTCATATTTCCTTATTGTTGCTGTCGTTGTTTTCCTAGATTATTCTGTCACTTTTCTCAGTTGTGGATTGTTCAGTAAATAATTGGTGTTTCGACATTGTGATTCTTGTTGTTACTGTTACGTTTCATCTTGTTTGGATCCATGCAGAAAGAGATAAGTATATCTCAGTTGCTAATCGTTCACTTGTTGTTGTTTCTGATCTAAGTAATCTAGGAATATAGCCTTCTTACTTATTTCTTACTCACCCATGGTTTTAGATCAAGAATGTTTACTTCATTCCTTAAGCCGATTTTCTCCTTCTACAGATTCTAATTTTTTTATGAAATCTGCTAGAGGGCAAGTTTGTTAAAGATAAATGCTTTACTGGTATTTATGAATGGAATGTATATAATTATCACCAATTTGTTACACGTAACGAAGATGAGAGAGATTACCACACCTCGCGAACTTTCTGACTAATCCAATAGAGACAATAAACTTCAGATATAAATTTTCAAGATTCCCTTTTATTGTAAATATTCATTGCAAAACAAGAGTACATTGTTTATGAAAATTATTCAATAAACAGTTTTAAAATATGCTCCCTTCTAGTATTCCATATGAAACACGAGTTATATCTCAGAAAAACGCTTAATAGCAAAATCACTTGCTTAACAGGTTCCACGACCGTAGTAGTAACTCACTTTACATTCAACTTCTTCCAAACTCATCACTCAGCGCAGTGTGCAGCTTCGCTATACATAATTAAAGTTTCATTCTTCGCGCAACTAATATCGCTTCAATATTAAACAAGTGAAAAATGCGCCGAAGTTTCTTCGGCGCAATCGAGTTTTCTGTACAGC
The DNA here is from genome assembly GCF_040412425.1 of Macrobrachium rosenbergii. Taxonomy (NCBI): domain Eukaryota; kingdom Metazoa; phylum Arthropoda; class Malacostraca; order Decapoda; family Palaemonidae; genus Macrobrachium; species Macrobrachium rosenbergii. The sequence goes on along the minus strand of NC_089783.1, from coordinate 40,922,859 downwards.
GTATAATCAAAGCCACCGAAAGCAGATCTATCTTTAGGTTTCTCGGTATAATGCTGTATGAGCCGTGGCCCATGAAACTTTAACCACGGCTCGGTGGTGCTTTGTCCTATATCGTTGCCAGAGACACGATTATGGCTGAATTTAACCGTAAATAAAATAAAAACTAATGAGGCTAGAGGGCTGCAAATTGGTATGTTTGATGACTGGAGGGTGGATGATTAACATTCCAATTTGCAGCCCTCTAGCCTCAGCAGTTTTCAAGATCTGAGGCGGACAAAAAAAGTGCGGACGGACAGACCAAGCCAACTCAATAGTTTTCTTTTACAGAAAACTAAAAATCTTTTTGATTTTCGCTTGTTGCACGGTTGATTTCAAGAACTTACTTGTAGGTGTTACAAAATATGGTTTACGTAATTTAAATATAATTTATTGTGGTCTCTCCCAAAGAAAACAAAACTTACGCTCAGAAGTAAGGAAAAGATTTAATAATAAAAAACATAACTGCAGAACAAAATCTTACGGGTTCCTTTTAAATATAAAATATGAATAATCTTGGTTAAATGTCTCTCCTTTATAAACTACTTGTAAGGGTCTCTGAAACTTGCTCCGTAGGCTGCTATTCATTAGAGGTCTTTGCATCTGACTTTACTGACAATCTCTTGCTTAGTCTCTCTAATTGCTCCTGTCCACTCCATTGTCTAAACCATTTTTATATATATATATATATATATATATATATATATATATATATATATATATATATATATATATATATATATATTTATATATACATATTAACGACTCAATTTTAAGTATCTTTCGTGTGCTTCACAATATCAGTATGGTCCACATGGTTTAGACAATGGAGTGAATAGGAGCATAGCATTCTCACAGCACTGATGTTAGTATTAGAGATACTCATTGTCTTGAATGTTTGTGTGTGTCTGTATAAATTATTTTCGATATTTTGAAAATAAATTAACATTATTTGCAAAGACAACGATAAAGAAACAACAAAACAAAGCCGGGAATCAAGTAATCTTTGGAATAGTTCTGAAGGTGATTTTCCCTTTCATCTAGAAAAGAATTTGATTTCCAAGAAGTCTTGGGAGGAATTTTTCAGCCTTTCGACGATGCTAGACTTTTCATTCTAGACTTTTCATCCTTATCTTTCAGAGCAAGTCTCTTCGTTGAGATGATTACCGCCCCACTCTCTTCCATCTCCTCCTCCTCCTCCTCCTCCTCTCCTCTTTCTCTCTCTTACTCTTTCTCCTGATGCTTATTATCTTTTCCGATTTTTTTTTTCTTCTGAGTTTCTGGGAACGACTGCAAATTTTCTTGCTGAGTGCTTGGCTGGTTTTCATCACAGGGCTGATGGCGGAAATGTCGGGGCTTTTTGAAAGCCGGGTTGTCTCTGTTTTATCATCTACCTGTACTTTTTACTCTTTATTCGGTAATAGATAAGAAATTAGTCGTTTGATGTATACCTGAATTGTATATTTTAAAGTTCTCATGCAATAAATCATCAACTTAAATTGTAAAGAAAAAAGTATTGTAATCTTTCATTGATTTTTGCCATATATAATTTTGTTTAATTACATAGTAAATTTTATATATATATATATATATATATATATATATATATATATATATATATATATATATATATATATATATATATTATACATACATACATTTTTTTTATTTATTTGTGTGTCAGAGCGTGTATATTATAGAGCAAATCCTCATATAACCGACAGATTATAAAATGTAAAATTACACAAGACATGACAGAGAGAAGGAAGAAGCTTCATAATAAGATATTGTCAAATGGAAAACTGAGTTGGCGAGCTGAAATAATTAAATAAATAAGTAATTCCCCGTCTTAATTAACAAAAAGAATTGAGATGGAGTGGAATTAGAAATTATATATATGTTTCGTCATGAAAACCTTTTGTGAAAAGGTTACGTGTGAAGCACACGACATTTCAGCCACAGAAATTTATATTAAATTACAACGTGACTTGAATTGCTTGATGAATTTATTCTTCTCTCGACATCAAGTTTATTTTGCTTAAAATGTTTGTTGTGCGTGAATGTTATAAAGACAGGGTAACACGATGAATTTAATCGAAGCTTATCTACTAAATCTTTGACCTTTTGTTGAGAGAGAGAGAGAGAGAGAGAGAGAGAGAGAATAGAGAATCAGCACAATGATTTATATTAATCGTAGGATGGCAAGGTTTCGTAAGATTTCCAGACAAAAAACTACTAGATACTTCATTTTATTTTATTTTCGTTTGTTTTATTTAATCTGTTTGCTTTCTGATGCCCTTGTCACTATTAAGCCTGATATCAAAATGAAGAAACTCTGACGCCCGTGGCATGATTCATCTGAGTTTTTATTTGTTACTTCATTTGGTTCATAGGTTTTCCAGTGACAAGCATGAAATAGAGAGGTTATTTAGGTTTAGTGTTTATCACAAATGCAAATGTAGCTTCTCTCTCTCTCTCTCTCTCTCTCTCTCTCTCTCTCTCTCTCTTATTCTATATATATATATATATATATTTATATATATATATATATATATATATATATATATATTTATATATATATATATATATATATATATATATTTATATATATATATATATATATATATATATATATATTTATTTATTTATTTGTATATATATATATATATATATATATATTTATTTATTTATATGTATTGTTTATATATATATATATATATATATATATATATATATTATTAAACCAACTGGCAATTTAAATGAAAATAATAAATTTCATCTCTTCTTTTGTGAGGTATATTGTATTTTCTATTACTTTAATACTAAGGTCAGTTGCTGGTTTTTCAAGCTAATGATTTATACATAACACGGCATAGAAATTAAAAACCGAGGATTATGTATTTAAAAAAAATTATAAAATAATAAAAATAAGACAATGACGGATATTCTAGCAAAAGTCAATCTAAAAACAAATATGCGCTTGAGTTGATTTTATTAGAAATTATAAATATTTGTATATTTGTATAGAAAATCCTGTACGACATTAGGAAATAATATTGCTGGAATATCGATTTATGAAATACCGTAAACTGTTATACATGCTACTAGAGACATTAACATATTTTATATTTCAAAGTAAAATAAACGATGTATATGCATTCGAACATCCAATATTATCCTAAATAATGAGTACATATTACAGCATCTGGTACTGTAAACTAAATCAAATCATGACGCAAGAATCAAAATGACCCAAGAAATTCATCGCGAGTCCTTGTCAAGATGTTTACGGCAGAGTTAAAGTGCATACTTCCCGAATTCCTTTTTGCAAAGTTGGCCTAACTTTTGGGACCATCAAAAACTCACATGTGGCGTACGTGATGCGCTTTGCTGCCAAAGCGAAAACTCGTGCCAAAGGCTTCATTCAATGCGATGCATATAAATGGAACATTGGATCTCGAAGCTGAACTACATTTATATAAACATGAAGCGCGACTGTACGAAAATAAATACATCTTCGAATAATGGAGAATAGTTTTAATATTAAGAGCTTAATATATATGGCTAAAGACTCCCTGAAGCGCTATACGAAGGATGACTTCATGGCAGCGAGATTGTATAACATTTATCTCATTTGAAAAATCTGCTGTTGTTTTTCCAAGATATTTTAAACATTAGTAAGGGAAAAATTTTGAATTTTTCATTTACATATTTATATATATATATATATATATATATATTTATATATATATATATATATGTGTGTGTGTGTGTATGTATGTGTGTGTGTATACACTTATATATTTTTATATTATATAATATATATATATATATATATATATATATATATATATATATATATATATATATATATATATATATTTTGAGGAACATATCTAACATCATTACTGTCTGCTTATAAAGAGGAAGTATTGTTATATAGCAGAGAAAGAATAAATTTCATATTCAGAGATACAAACTTGGTGCGTAAGCGCGTAGGATTTATAAAACTAAAATGTTCATTCATCTGCATTAAAGAGGGGTAAAACAGTCCCAAATGAAGCTACCATACGCAGGATATAAACTGGATCATTAGTCATTGGAAAATGGAGAATTAAAAAGATTATTAGTGACATAATAATGAATGATAAATAATTCAGTAGGAAAAATCAGTACATTTTTTTCCCCATTTTCTTTTTATCCAGAGATACAATGTTACTATGAGGAAAAGTATTATCTTGTCGTTCAGAAAAAAAAAAAAAAATTCATCATTACGACAATAAAAAAAAAATGGGTTTTCAAAACTGTCATATTGGCTACAGGCTGAAAGGACATTGGCCTTATGATTAGTTTTATCTATAGTCTAAAGTGTTATGTTCAAGACCTGAAGAGATTTAGCAATTAAACGACAGTGTTTATATAAAATCAATTACTTTCAACTGATGATTGAAATTCACAAAAACAAGTAAAAAATGCGTCGAAGTTTCTTCGACGCAATCGAGTTTTCTGTACATCGTATAATCAAGGTCACCGAAAATAGATCTATCTTTCGCTGCTCTCGGTATATGCTGTATGAGCCGCGGCCATTGAAAATTTAACCACGCACCGGTGGTGGCCTGGACTATATCGTTGCCAGACGCACGATTACGGCTACCTTTAACCTTAAATAAAAAAAAAAGACGACGGAGGCTAGAGGGCTGCAATTTGGTATGTTTGATGATTGGAGGGTAGATGATCAACATACTAATTTGCAGCCCTCTAGCCTACGTAGTTTTTTAGATCTTTTCAGAAAACTAAAAAAGAAAAAAAAATTGTACTGACTTTAATCTTAATTTACCCGAGTGTTTTTAAGTTCAATTTTAACCCATGGCTAGAATTGAAATTATTTCCTCAAGGATTTCAATGTGCTATAATTTATACAAATTACTATTAAGTTGTGATTGTCAAAAAAATAAAAAGGCAATTTACAAAAATAAGTGCGTGCCTTTTCCACATATAAATAATAAAACTATATATAAAATGTGCAGATGTGATATTTTTAAGTGTTTTTATGTTTTAACAATACTTCAATTATAAGACTACGATTGCTTTCATTTTTATTTATTTATTTTTTTTTTTTTGTAAAAGGAAAAGCTCCATATTTGATGAGAGAGAGAGAGAGAGAGAGAGAGAGAGAGAGAGAGAGAGAAGATTTAGATCAAAACTCCGTTTAGTGAGAGTAGGAACTTATTCAGTCAGTTAAGAATTAATGCGTATGAATATAAAAAGTTATACTTCATGTCTGGAGGCAGAAAACTTCAAAGTGGAGGAACCAACTTCCCTTGGAAGTTGTGTAAATGGACGGATAACTGCAGACAGCGAACAGTGACGTATATGCATTCATTATACATCCCATTTAATTCTCTTGGTAAAAATCAAAACGACTTGAGAACATGTCAAACGCTATATTTTATATCCGCTCTCCCATCCTGTTGAAGCAAAAGTGAAATGTTAAATGACCTCATTTTTCAATTTAGCTTTCGTAATCGATGTCGTTATTCGTCTTATTTCCCCGCTGTTATCCGGTACATGAAAATGGTATCGGTTTAAAGAATTCATGAGTCGCAATACATATTACTCTTTATATCAGTCTCTCGTGCACTTTCCTTTGGTAATGACAATCTCCTTGTGTCTGACTTTCCCCATAAAGGTCGTGTCTTTTTTTTTTCTTATTTGCATACTTGCTGAGGAACACACTGCCCAGATCTGGAAACTAATCAAAATTAAATACCCTTTCTCTCGTTTTATTTACGTAAAATACTTATATTTTACGATGTAAAGTTACTTACCTTTATGAGTAACAGTTTTCGCACCGTTATCATAAACCAGACTCGTGCGGACAGAAATAAACTCATTGGTAAAAATCGGAAAGGTTCAGTTAAAGAAACATAAAACCTCCTCTTTTATGTGGCAATCTGAAGATGACTGGAGTTGATGCGGATGCGACTCACAGTGTAATTTAGACTGAATGTTCAAAAATGGTTCGGGAAAACAAAGCACACTCGACGTATAGGAGATCAAGCACCAATCAGCAAATGGAAGTTTGCCATTCAGACTGATGTATGAGCTAAGCGAAGTTAATTATTTGCAGCAGATGTTGTTGTTAACACGAATGCTTTCTATCAGTTGCATACAAATGAGACTCCAAGCCCGATTAGGATGTCTACTAAAAGAAAAGAATAAATAATTCACTTTGTAAATTGGGGTAGAATGGAGTTACTAACACGGGAATCTGCAGATGTTATTAAGAATCGGAAAAGCTTTGTTTTACTAACCAAAAGAATTATATTAAAAGATAATAATCAGATTATCTTACTCTACCATTTCCAATCCTGTTCGTTTACCACAAGTATATTTCAATATATATGTTGCTTCACATGACCCTCTGATCCGTAAACAGTCAAATCTAGAATGCATCGACGCCTTAATCAAATACCCAGGATGTTATATATACCTTTAAAACTAAAACGGTGAATTGCGATTTCATCTGCATTCTACACATCTCTCATCCGCAAAATATAAAAACCCCATATTATTAAAGAGAAAAATAAGCATCACCTCTCATCTGAAATTCCTTTTATTTATATATATATATATATATATATATATATATATATATATATATATATATATATATATATATATATATATATATATATATACACATATATATATATATATATATATATATATATATATATAATTTTTATATATATATATATATATATATATATATATATATATATAAGTGTCACGTTAAGTGATGGTTTTGCAGGAACTGCTGGTTCCCCGCTCGTTCCCTTTGTGGATTGCTGCCTCCTTACCTTCAAGTTTTTTTGTTTTGATGTTTTCGTCGGTGAGCTGCCGTTTTTCTTTCTTCAGTCGGGTCTGGTAGGGCAGCGAAGGAAACGGCAGTGGCAGCAGCAGCAGGCAGTTTTTTGGAGTCGACGTTGGTCGAGTTTTTGAGCAGCAAATTGGAGCACGGCTACGAAGTGGAGCACGTCGTAGAGGTGGAGTGTGACCATGAGTAGTCGTGTGACCACGAGCTGCTCATCTTTGATGACAGCGTGAGGCTGTCCTGACGTCTCCATCGGGGTATTCTGGTTTGTGGGGTCTTGTCCCTGTTGTGCAGCTGAGGGCTGTCTTGGTGACCCGATGGAGGACGTATGTTTGGTATTTGTTTTTTCTGCCTGCTGCTGTTTATTTTGCCTTTTTTATTGTTTAAAGCTACTTTTTGTTTATAAAGTTAATTGTTTAACTTGCTTTTTGTTTAGTGCTGCCTTTTGGTTTTTATTTGTTGTATTTATGGTTTTATCTTTTACCAGACCCTGACTCACTTGTAAATATAACTTAACTTTGTAAATAAATTAATATTGCTTATTTTATTGTTTTTGTTGTTTTCCCCTCCTTTGTTTGTTGCATCTGCCGTCAGTCATGACAGCCCCGTCCTGAGTATATTAAAGAACCTGCATAACGACCCACGCGGGTCGTTACAATGGCGACCGTGACAGGATCGGCTCTGTTTTGGCTGGCGGGGTTGTTACGGCATTGGAGGGGATCATGAGTGTAAAAAAAAAAATAATCTTTTTTTTTTTTAGGTGGGGAGGTGTCACGTTAAGTGATGGTTTTGCAGGAACTGCTGGTTCCCCGCTCGTTCCTTTGTGGATTGCTGCCTCCTTACCTTCAAGTTTTTTTTGTTTTGATGTTCTCGTCGGTGAGCTGCCGTTTTTCTTTCTTCAGTCGGGTCTGGTAGGGCAGCGAAGGTAGCGGCAGTGGCAGCAGCAGCAGGCAGTTTTTGGAGTCGACGTTGGTCGAGTTTTTGAGCAGCAAATTGGAGCACGGCTACGAAGTGGAGCACGTCGTAGAGGTGGAGTGTGACCATGAGTAGTCGTGTGACCACGAGCTGCTCATCTTTGATGACAGTGTGAGGCTGTCCTGACGTCTCCATCGGGTATTCTGGTTTGTGGGGTCTTGTCCCTGTTGTGCAGCTGAGGGCTGTCTTGGTGACCCGATGGAGGACGTATGTTTGGTATTTTTTTTCTGCCTGCTGCTGTTTATTTTTGCCTCTTTATTTTTTAAAGCTACTTTTTGTTTATAAAGTTAATTGTTTAACTTGCTTTTGTTTAGTGCTGCCTTTTGGCTTATTTGTTTGTATTTATGGTTTATTATTTTTACCAGACCTGACTCACTTGTAAAATATAACTTAACTTTGTAAATAAATTAATATTAAGCTTATTTTATTGTTTTTGTTGTTTTCCCTCCTTTGTTTGTTGCATCTGCCGTCAGTCATGACAGCCCGTCCTGAGTATATTAAAGAACCTGCATAACGACCCACCCGGGTCGTTACAATAAGTATATATACACATACACACGCAATATATATATAGTTCCCCTTTGGACGAGTCGGTAGAGTTCTCGGAGAGCACTCTGCTAGGCCCGAGTTCGAGTCTCTGGCCGGCCAATGAAGAATTAGAAGAATTTATTTCTGGTGATAGAAATTCATTTCTCGGTATAATGTGGTTCGGATTCCACAATAAGCTGTAGGTCCCGTTGCTAGGTAACCAGTTGGTTCTTAGCCACGTAAAATAAGTCTAATCCTTCTGACCAGCCCTAGGAAAGCTGTTAATCAGCTCAGTGGTCTGGTTAAACTAAGGTATACTTAACCTTACAATATATATATGAATAATAAAAGGAATTTCAGATGAGAGGTGATGCTTATTTTTCTCTTTAATAATGTGGGATTTCTATATTTTGCGGATGCGACAATTGTAGAGTGCAGATGAAATCGCGTTTCACCGTTTTAGTTGTAAAGGTACATAAAATTCTGGGTACTTAATTAAGGCGTCGATGCATTCTAGATTTGATTGTTTACGGTGCCTTGAACTCTATATACATATATATATATATATATATATATATATATATATATATATATATATATATATATATATATATATAGATAAGAGAGAAGAGAGAGAGAGAGAGAGAGAGAATGTGTGTATGTTCAAGGCATCGACGCCTTAATCAAATACTCAGAATGTTATATGCCTTTAAAACTAAAAGGGTGAAACGCGATTTCATCAGCATTCTACAATTCTCGCATCCGCAAAATATAAAAATCCCATATTATTAAAGAGAAAAACGAGCATTACGCCTCATTTGAAATTCGTTTTTGGTTCAAGACACCTCCTACAATATGCACAGCATATTAATAATTATTGTGCTTCAAAGGAAACACTGAGAACCTTTTTCGACGGCATAATGGAATTCCAGTTTAAAGACTGAATGATTAAATTCTCCTTTTGTCTTGTTACTCTGGTTTCTTGAGGAAAGTCAGAAAATGCTGGAATTTATTTCATGAGGCAGGGAAAACTGCATTAGATTTTACTCAATTCTAATAATGCAGTATTTTTTTCTAACACTTAAAGCAATGGTTCTCAACCTGGGGTCTCGCTCCCCTAGGAGGGCTTCAGCAACTTCCAATGGGGGCGCGAGTCCTATGGTAAAATTCAAAATTCTCTAATTATATTCGTTATTATCTTAACAAGAATCGCTAAGAAGCATTGTCAAGTAACTTACTAATTCATTCCCAGAAGAATAAAAACACCCCTTCTCTTTCTCTTTCTTATCCCTTTCCTTTAAATCTGGGAGTTTTACTCATAGATGCAAGGGGGGCGTGGAGGGAAAGACCAACTTTGTTGGGGGGGCGGCAGGCGTGGTAATAAAAAGGTTAAGAACCACTGACTTAGAGGTAGGAGAGACACCGTTTCCATAATACGCTTCATACAATTTTAAGGTTCATTAAATTGCTAGAATTTAGATGCGGTTTTAAATTACTAGGTGAACATTTTTTTTGGAGAGAGAGAGAGAGAGAGAGAGAGAGAGAGAGAGAGAGAGAGAGAGAGAGAGAGAGAGAGAGAGAGATCGTATTCACCGCAATGATTTTGTTTCGAAATCTTTATTGAAATATCTGACAGTTTCTTTGTTTTCTTTAAAAGTGACTGCTGTAAGACAGGTAGACGATATCACGTTAATCATGGCATTTATTATTATCTGTCTTTGAGTCATCTACGGACGCTGCCATACGCAATTTAATTAAATCTATAAATGGAGCTACACGAAAAAAATCATCTTAAGATACCTCAACGTCACTGATTTAATCGTCGTACAATATATATATATATATATATATATATATATATATATATATATATATATATATATATATATATTATATATATATAATATATACATTAATGCATGATATATATATATATATATATATATATATATATATATATATATATATATATATATATATATATATATATATGTATGTATGTTGTATGCATGTATGTATACAGTTATATCTCTCATTCTGACAAAGCTCACTCGATATTACAAAGCAAAAATTCTTTGAGATAAAACGCTTGTCAGTGCGAGGACATCGAAATATTTAAAAAAAAAAAAAGTAAGTTTTAGATTTTGTCACCACCCATCTATGTTATCTCAACATTTCACCTTACCAATTTTGCATACTCATAATAAGAACTTGCCGTTTCTAGTTTTATCTTATAGCGAACATTCACGTAGGAGGAGAGAGCCAGGCCGACAGAGGCAGCGCCAGAAAAAACGCTAAATTCGAGGAAATACAATTCTGTTTCCAGACACCTGGATAACTTGAACGTTTAAAGACGTGAATAGAAGCGAAATGCGGAAACAAAGTTTTGAAGTCATCTCTCCTCTACGGAGTAAAAGGAAGGAAACACCGGAAAACTGATGGGAATTTTCACAGTTCATTTAACTTTCTCTTCTTTACAACAGGCGATTCTCCGGTCTTATGCCCCAGAATTCTTTCTCTCGAAATTCTCCAAAAGGAACGGGAAAGCAATGTTTTCATGACAAGGAATTTGGGAGTCACATTTTCATTTTATTAATATTTGAAATGAATAGAACTGCCAGATTTTTTTGAAGTGAGGTATCTATAAGAAGATAATCATTCTTGTTTTACAAAGGTCTCTGGAACGTTACTTAGTTTTTTACCGTATATCCTATGGCATGTGCTTTCAATCGTGATGTTTTATCTTTTCTTACAAACAGTGAGATGCTTTTGTATATAAAATGAGTGATGAAATATAAAAAAAAATGTGTGATATATCTCTACAGCTTTTCGGCCTTGTGAATGGATTATAAAATGGATGATGTTCGCTTGATGCAATGTGGACTGGTAAAATTAATTACAAATGTAAACGAGTTAAAACTGCCAATGAGATGATAATCTTGAAAGAAGATCTTAGGGACAGTTCAGTTATGGAACATTACAAAACTAGGGAGATGGAGCAATGATGGCTGGTATGAGTGATGAAAGGTTTTTGTAGTAAAGTTATACAGTATAAGTACGTAGGAGCACATTCTGTGGACACAGATTTGATTAGAAAAAAGACATGAACCAAAGAATCGGGGAAACAAAGAAAGTGCTACGAACATCACAAAAAATTACAGAAGTGGACGTTGTCTCTTATTACAGAATTTGAATATCAGTAGGTGCTGCTGAATCAATATATCTCATGGAGGTGATAATGGGTTTTGTTTGGATGAACGAAAAAGAAGGTAGGAAAACATGAGATGAATCGTCCGATTGCTGAACTTGAAGTAAAACGAGTTTTGAGGGTAAAAAAATTACACTTTCATTTACTGTATATGATAAAATAAATCTGAATTATTAATAATTTACAGACCTGGCAGGAATATCCGTCTACCTGAAATTCGAAAATAACCTTTCGCACAGGATTTTTTTCAGAATTGATTTGACACTGTAGGTGTCATAACAGAAATAAAGTAAACAGTTGTACTGAATGTGATACCTTTCTGGTAGGCGAGACTGTTCAGCATGTTTGTTATTCATTCCTCAGATATATCTCAAGACATATCAGATGATAGTCTGCTCGTGGATATCAATGGGATAAAATGTGAGGAAATGAATTTTCTTTAATTTAATCCTGGACAGGAAAACTCCCATCACACAACACAGTTTTTTTATGTATATTTGTTTTTTTCAAATCGTTCAATTTTTAGCAAACATAATGAAAAGGGTTAAAAGAAACTCTTTTTTTAAAAAGTTCATGGTTACAAACGCCCATGGATTCAAAACAACTTCCGCGAGCGATCTCGATTAAAAATGCAGTTCTTTTCCAATATGATCTGTGCTGGAGAAATATATTCAAAAATAAAGTGTGAGGAAAATCCTAGCCGTGTATAAGGAGAAGACTTCTCCTATTTTTTTTTCTGTCCAGAAAAAAAAAACGGTATTCACCGTAAATGATATCAATAATATTTTGGCTTACTGATGTATGAAATGCAATGCGATCATTATTATTGCTAAAATGAATAATGTCGCGAACTACAGAGTTAATGTACATTACATTTTCAACGCGAACAACGATGGCATGATGTGGCTACGATATTATACGATGTATGACAAAGTATAACGTTTTATTTTACCTTTTTGTAACCGCGTTTAAATCTTCTTTGAAATAATATAAAGCATCTCTTTTCAGTTTCTTAAAAATTTAGCATCCTTCGCAGGATTGGTAATTTAACAAAGTTCGACAGATCAAGTAAAAAATTGTATCAAAGTCATAAGCGTTAAAGGACTCGTTAACATCCCAGAATCCAACGACTTTCAGAGTTACTCATTAAAAGAAATTTTTTTTTTCATTTGTATCCCATTAAGCAATCGTACGCATTCCTCGTCCCTTTAAATCTTCAGTCTTCAATAATGTGATCCCCGTAGGGGGTAGTGCCGTCAGTGCACCTCATGCGGTTTACTGTAGGCATTACTAAAGGTTCTTTGCAGCGTGCCTTCGGCCCCTAGCTGCAACCCCTTTAGTTCCTTTTACTGTACTTCCGTTCATATTCTCTTTCTTCCATCTTACTTTCCACCCTCTCCTAACAACTGATTCACAGTGCAATTGCGAGGTTTTCCCCTGTTATACCTTTCAAACCTTTTACTCTCAATTTCCATTTCAACGCTGAATGACCTCATAGGCCTCAGTGCTTGGCCGTTGGCCTAAATTCTATATTCAATTCAATTCAGTGATGTGACCAGATGTACATTTTCCTAGCTCTACGCTGACTTGTGGTTTTCAAAATCTTACTAAAATAATACAGTACTTTGCTCCATTATTTGAATTTTGTTAAGGTTTGTAATGAACTTGATTGCAACATATGCCTTCAATTGCTTGCAATCCACTTTCAAGTCGGTTTTTATAAATATTTCATTAAGATTATCCATCCCCTTGTATTTGCTGTTCACAGCTACATATTTTCAGTATGACAACTTCCTGATTGTTACCCTGAAGCAATTCTACTTTTATTCTAATAATTTAGTTACAATTATATCTATATATTTATTAATTTGTAATTTTTTTAAAATTTTGTAATAGCTTATATCGTGTTTCTGTGTTGCCCATTACTTTCTGTTACTTCTTTCCAATGAACGCCATATTCTTTGGAAGCTTGGATTTCAAGTCCTGGCCCATGTGGGCTCGTTTCTTATGAATAGGGCTCATCTTGTGAATATAATAATAATAATAATAATAATAATAATAATAATAATAATAATAATTAAACAGACTTTCACATATAATAGTATAATTTTCTGTAGTAGTATATCAACCCCAGAAAAGGATATCAATGAACTCTCCTTCCACAGGACAAAGTCAAAGGAAAGTATAGTAAACCAAAGATCCAGGTGGCCTTTCTTTCCCAACTTGGCTTGTTACCAGATTCCATTCATTACCTCGCAGCCCTTACTTAAAAACTTTGTTCACCTCTCTATTATCTCGACGAATAAAAAAAAAAAAAAAAAAAAAAAGAGAGAGACCGAGCAACCCCGCCGGTAGCTCTCTAAAGAAACACTCCAATCGGGACAGGTATGTTTTTATTAAGGTTCAGAACCTAGAACTTCCTCTCACTTTTGGGGACAATGAAGTGATGACCTATTTCCACTTCTTTCATGGTTTTGTCAGGTTCATCTCGTGCTTACCAATGAGTTTCAGGTAAAACTGGAGACCACTACCCCTCCTATCTGGTTTTGTAACTACCATTTTACGTGCAAAAGGGCGCTGTGTTTAGTAACAGCCCCTCGGGAATGAACACAAAACATTAAGTAGAAGACGGTCAATGCCATAAGCATAAATAAAAAAAAGGTGGTAAATATTCCGGTCGGTGTCTGGCGATAACCAGACTGCGTTAGTTTTACCGAGTTTCATTTATATAAATTTTTTCAATCTTCCAGATAATTTTTTTTCGAAGGAGATCAAAAGTAGCATGATAACGAAAATATATGTATAAAAGAAAATCGTTCTATACTTTCATCTGCAAACGTGGTTTGCATTTTATGTAATTGTCAAAATCGTAAGTAAGGAAACAAAAATCTCATTTTATGGGAGAGAGAGAGAGAGAGAAATAAAGAGACGGAGAGAGAAGTGGGGAACAGAGAAATTAGAATATTGTTATTGCAGAACAGTGCAAGAGGGTGTAATTATGGAAAAACATTGCTCTGTTTTAATGAAAATGAGCAATAAACGATGTTAAGGTCTGTTCTCTTTTCTCCTGCTTACCACGCAGGACCAGTAAAACATGACAACAAAGATGAAAAAATATTATAATTCCAATGATACTGAGAACACTCATGCATAGGAATTCCATTACAGAAAACAAGGAAGGTGCCAGTAATTCCATTTGAGAAAGCGTGTGAGTGGTTAAAAGACCACAAAATATCTTTGCCTAAAAGAACAAGTAAAGAATGCACCCAATTTTTTCGGCGTAGTCAAGTTTTCTGTACAGCATATACACATAAAACACACGAACACACACACACACACACATATATATATATATATATATATATATATATATATATATATATATATATATATATATATATATATATATATGTGTGTGTGTGTGTGTGTGTGTGTGTGTGTGCATATGTATGTGGATGTTTAATTGGAGTAATTAGAATGTCGTCTTAATTTCGCTGTTTCTTCAGACGCTTTGGATACTCTTGTCATTACGAAGCCTATGATCCAATTAGGAACCAGTTGATACAATTCTGACATCCGTGTAGGATTCGAACCTATCCCTGGATACCAGGAGGTAACGCCAAAAAACAGTCCAGGTTGCCCAAGGATATTCAGGATGTCAACGGAATGGTCCTCACGGTGGTACTTGGGATAGGTA
The DNA here is from genome assembly GCF_040412425.1 of Macrobrachium rosenbergii. Classification (NCBI taxonomy): domain Eukaryota; kingdom Metazoa; phylum Arthropoda; class Malacostraca; order Decapoda; family Palaemonidae; genus Macrobrachium; species Macrobrachium rosenbergii. The sequence goes on along the minus strand of NC_089783.1, from coordinate 40,907,538 downwards.
CGGTTATGCAACGGGTACGATTTTACCATGGCTAACCAAACATTAAAAACAAAAAAAAGTCTGGCTCGAGATTATTCGCACAAAAGGGTCAAGATTTCTCAAGGCTTCTTCCTCCACTGTTGTATGCACATGTGTCCATCGTTTGTTGCAGCTTTCCTGCACTTTCTCTCTCTCTCTCTCTCTCTCTCTCTCTCTCTCTCTCTCTCTCTCTCTCTCTATATATATATATATATATATATATATATATATATATATATATATATATATATATATATATATATAGATAGAGAGAGAGAGAGAGAGAGAGAGAGAGTATATATATATACATATATATATGTATATATACTCCCTCTCTCTCTCTCTCTCTCTCTCTCTCTCTCTCTCTCTCTCTATATATATATATATATATATATATATATATATATATATATATATATATATATATATATATATATATATATATATATATATATATATATATATATATATATATATATATATATATATATTGGCCCTCAAGTCAGCCTGGATAAAACGTGTTGTTCCGTGTGTCCGTGAAGACCGACCTCGTATTTAATTCATCTGTTCGTGCCTATGCTAATGCCGATGACCTTCCTACTCCATACGCAGTGATTTTGTGCGTACTTCAAAAATCCGGGATACACCGGCATAAATCCACATGGGACTACGAAAACGCTAAATAATCCTTTAGAACTCGTCTGATATCCGTACCTTCAAGGATTTAGGAATAATGCTTTCCCCAGGTGACCCCGACCGCATAAATTTTACAATCCGGCACTCTCCGCCGTGTCCGGGATAGGTGAACTGGAGTGGTGGGACCTCGGCTTAAGGTTGAGAGTATTAGAGGAAGAAATCTAATGAAATTGTTAACAATAAATCAGTAAAAACATACAATGCTAGTTTACAACATTAGTTTCACAAAATGCTTGATTACAGATTAGGTATATTTTTCTTAAAAAATTAATGTTACAACAGTAAAGAAGGAATTTGATACTAATGTGCAATTCACGGAATGACGTTTCTGTGTTTAACAGTATATGGAAAATTTGTCAAAGTAATTTTGTAAAAATCATGGAAAATTTGACAGATCTCTAATATGATGCAAGAAAGTGGGGACTATCGCAGATAAGCTTTAAGGAAATATCAGATTAGTCTAAACTAAGAAGAAAGATTATTCATAAGTTTCTATATATATACAGTACATATATATATATATATATATATATATATATATATATATATATATATATATATATATATATATATATATATATATATATATTATATATATATATATATATATATATATATATATATATATATATATATATATATATATATATAGTGAACTTAATTCCCTTGAGCATTGTTTTGGATGTCTGGAGAGAGAGAGAGAGAGAGAGAGAGAGAGAGAGAGAGAGAGAGAAATTCAGTCCCTTGAATCTAATTTAAATGCGACTGGCTATAACAGTAACTAACGAAACAACCAGAGGAAACATCATTACTACAGAGAAAGAAAAAACGAATTAAAGGGGAACTAGTGGTACGGCAGGCTGCTTTCACTCTAGTTTTCCCTTCTCATTAATGCATTGATCAAATTTAAACGGAAGTGAGTGAAGGATTAATTAATTTAGTGTTATGTGGTAAATTTTTTTTGATAAATTTATTCTAGCCAAAGGTAAAAGTTTAAGTTGAAGTTGGTTAATTTTTTAAATTTTTTTCGGAACATGTCTGTTAGGCTAATTGTCTGTTAAATAGTCATTGGTAAAATATATTCCTGGTTGCAAGTGAGCGATATGTTTGACAGAGGCAGCAAGAAACACAACATATCTTTTTTATATAAAGAGTTTAATAAACGAGAGATATCCCTCTTCTTTTGAATTCAACTGCACTGTATCGTTTTAAATTATGGGAAGCGATATCTTTGGTAATAACAAGGCAACACAAAAACTCTGAAGTATATATCCAGTATATTGAATAATACATTAGATTATATTGTATAATAAAGTGAATGCAGTTGAAGGAGCAGCTGCTAATGACAATACGTCTTCTTCTTAAACATAAATAACTGTTCTTCGGCCACAAATTGAAAGTTATTATTATTGAGTTAAATCCAATATGCCCGTGTACAAGAGAAGCTCTGAATGCTTTGGTTAGCGGTGTAACTCGATCTGGAAGTGACAAGTTGTCCCTCTAACCTCCCCGTAGGGAGGTATAGCTGTCAGCGCACCACATGCGGTCAACTGTAGGCATTACTGAAGGTTCTTTGTAGCGTCCTTTCGGCTCCTATCTGCAACATCTGTCATTCCTTTTATTATACCTCTATTCATATTATCTTTCTTCCATCTTACTGCCCATCATCTCGTAGCGTTTCATAGTGCAACTGCGAGGTTTTCCTCCTGTTACACCTTTGTAACCTTTTTACTTTCAATTTCCCTATCAGTGCTGAATGGCCTCGTAGGTCCCAGCAATCGGCTTTTGGCCTGAATTTTATATTCCATTTCACCAAGTAAACTACAACAAAAAGATCCCGGCCCGTAATCAAAAATTACTTATATCTTGTAAAAGTGTGTCAGTATCTCCTCAAAGTGTCTATATATTGCGAGAGCAAATTTTTAACCACGCACGGCAAAAACAAATATTCTCAATTACGAGACTTAGTAACTTAAACATTTAATCAGCTGTCAGATTATGACTAAAATATAATCATGGGAAAATCAATTTTTAAAAAAATTCCACCAGTTGATATGTCAGCATAAAAAAACTTTTTAAATTAATTGTATGCACCTTGATTATATGGATTTTGTTTTATCTATAAAGGCATTGTCTGTAGTGTGATTTTGTATACAAATATTCTTTTGCTAACTTCCAAAAACACCAACAATGCTAATTAAATAATAATTGGTGATGTAATGAATATAAATGTAAAATTATTGAGAAAATATATATTCCATTAATGATCGTCGGTAATAAGGAAAACTCAGTTAAATATATCAAACTGGTCAGTTTAGATATTTTTTTCATGTCAAAAAAAAGAACAGAAAAAGGTTTAGGCAATGGACGCCTGCTTTTTTTTTTCTTTTTTATCCAACCTTTTTCATCACTCACTTTCCGTTCCCCCTCCCGGTTACCCAGATCTCTCTCTCTCTCTCTCTCTCTCTCTCTCTCTCTCTCTCTCTCTCTGACACGCACATACTCGCGCACATACACAATAAAATGGTGAAGGTAGTATCTACCGTTGCACACATCCCCTAGGTGTTCCCTTTATTCAGAACTGTGTGGTAGTCATTTATCGGAACAAAACACTGTTTCGTGTCTCTTGTGGTGGTTCAGAAGTAATATATATATATATATATATATATATATATATATATATATATATATATATATATA
>NC_089783.1:40899124-40901624 GCF_040412425.1 Macrobrachium rosenbergii | reverse complement strand
GAGATTTCATACTTTTCATGAGAAAAAATCCCATTGCACCCGTGTTCTCTCTCTCTCTCTCTCTCTCTCTCTCTCTCTCTCTCTCTCTCTCTCTCTCTCTCGCAAAGGACTGGAAAGAAAGTAATTGTATTGCACTTTCCCAATTAATACCAGGGCGTCTAGACTATCTGTTTATTGTTAGCTGTACATTTACATTTCTCAACTCTCTCTCTCTCTCTCTCTCTCTCTCTCTCTCTCTCTCTCTCTCTCTCGTAAAGAACGAGAAAGAAAGTAATCTTTTTGCACTTCCGAAATACCATGGCGTCTAGACTATCTGTTTATTGTTAACTGTACATTTCGAATCTCTCTCTCTCTCTCTCTCTCTCTCTCTCTCTCTCTCTCTCTCTCTCTCTCTCTCTCTCTCTCTCTCGATATTTCACACCCATTTCCTCTGCTTTCGTTAGCGTTCATTATTACATTTCTTTCCTTATATCCCCTTTCCCACGTCGGACACGTCTAACTGAACCCCAAATTCGAATTATTCAGTGGTAAGAATTGGCTGATTTTTCTTATTTTGTAAACCCGATCCCTCTCCACCGCCCAATTATATATGTAACTCTCGTTACTGAAACTTCAACCGCTTTATCTTTATGTTTCATGTTGTTAATTGGGGCTGGACAACTGTTTTTTATAGGGTAAGATTGCATTATTAAGTTTTATGTGTTCGTGCGCATTTATCTAACCAGGTTCGTTTATGTGTTGCGCTTTACTCTCTTTTGTTTTAAAGTCCTTACCGCTCGCAACTGTTCAATTGGTCAAGATACATGTAAAGGAAAATTGGATCATGTATACACATATATGCATATATATATATATATATATATATATATATATATATATATATATATATATATATATATATATATATATATATATATATATATATATACACATACATATGTATATATATATATATGTATGTGTGTATGTGTGTATATATATATATATATATATATATATATATATATATATATATATATATACACATATACATACATATATATATATATATATGTATGTGTGTATGTGTGTATATATGTATATATATATATATATATATATATATATATATATATATATATATATATATATATATATATATATACACACACACACACACAGACTTATACTGGCCTCACAAATACATGAGAATCAAAGCTTGATATCTGTTTTTACAGCAAATAACAACTGATAAACATGTATTCCGACTGTATGGTTTGATGTTTTTCAGGCCCAACATTCACATCAAACAAAGCAAAAAGACAAAGCTTCTTATGAGAATACGTGCGTGTAAGCCATGAGTGTGGGCGTGTAAACCATAACAGATCCTGGTGGGCATTAGCCAAGGTACTGTTTAAGAAGCTTTTTTCATTTACTTTATCCTTGACCTTGGAAAATACCAAACTATAAAGAATCCGAAATCGTGTTTATTCGTTATTATTTGCTTAACAAAAATCAAGAGTTATTTGCTATGTGTCTAACATGACAGTTTAAGGAAATCTCTACAAACTATTTTAATTTCGAAGTCAGTTATAAAACAAAATTTAGGATTTCCATTGTTTAGGAAAGGAACAAAGGTAAGAATCCATTAGGTCGAAGATAAAAGAAACAAAAGCACTCTCCCGAAAAAAGACATCCAGAAAGATAAAGAGTTTTTTCCTTTCATACACAATAACAAATAATAGTGGAATCCAGATGAAGCAGGTACCTGGTTTTAAAAAATATTCGAATTAAGAATTATTTTTCATAAACAAAAATACATGTGAAAATTGTAACATAAAATAAAAAGGTGTCCAGAGGAAGAAGGTTGCGAGGGAACAGGCAATAGTTTAACAGAAAATGTCGGGAGAGGAAAAAGACTTTTGACAGCTTCATTGGAAGAAACGGAGGCAGGGAGTTACAGGCTAGTATTGATATACCTGTAGCTGTTGATTGACAGATGGATGTCTGTATTGGACAGTAGGTTGCGGTGTTTTTTGATCAGTGAAGCGATGGGTGAGGCGGTAAATTCAAAGGGGATGACGACACGAACGTAACACAAAAGGAAATTGCGCGGAAGAAATACAGTAGATGCAGAAAAGGAGGAATTAAACAAATAACAACAGCGTTTAGGAACAGAAGAGGGAACTGACCGTTTTAGATGAAAGCTGGTTCTCTAGAAATCATGAAGCGAATAATCAGAATTTTTCGGTGGGAAAATTCCCACGCTTTTAATATATTCTGTATACATGAAAACGCATTCCTGTTTAATATCATTTCTAGATTTTTTACCATTTCCTCGTATTTCTCCGTGCACGGTAAAAAATTCAGAAACAGAATTAAAAATGTATGGACCCTTACTACGCATGAACGTATATTTACTTACTTTGGAAAACGAAGTTTAGCTTTTGTCTTCTTCAAGTAATTGTAATGTTGGACATTTCCTCTTCAGGAAGACCGCACTTTTTAGGTAAATAGAATT
>NC_089783.1:40879124-40894124 GCF_040412425.1 Macrobrachium rosenbergii | reverse complement strand
AGTATCTAGTTTACAAGGAATGTCCCTTCGAGATAAAACTGAAGCCAGTCAGGATGAATAGAGTACTTCGAATAATAAATCAATATAAATTCTAAACCGGCTGTCTTCATTGCTACCTAACTGGAAAGCATTTATTTTTTCTTCTTTTATCAGAGTTTTAAAATATATATATATATATATATATATATATATATATATATATATATATATATATATATATATATATATATATACGAGTATATATATATATATATATATATATATATATATATATATATATATATATATATATATATATATATGTATTATATATATTTATATATATACATATACTATATATATATATATATATATATATATATATATATATATATATATATATATATATATATATATATATATATATATATATATATATACTATATATATATATATATATATATATATATATATATATATATATATATATATATATATATATATATATATATATATATATATAATATAGAGAGAGAGAGAGAGAGAGAGAGAGAGAGAGAGAGAGTAAAATGTGCATTTACATAACCACAAAGCTACAGGGTTGAATTATTTTACGATCCCAATATTCAGTTAATTCGGTCTTAATTGTCTGAGTAACACTTGAAATCATTTGCTAGTAAAGCTTACGAGCGTTCAAACTGCCCTGTATGTATCCACCAGAAATTTAACTGCACAATTGTTAGATAGAGTTTGGTAAACTGCATTTATTTGCAATGAATATTAGCCTCTAGCTCTCTCTCTCTCTCTCTCTCTCTCTCTCTCTCTCTCTCTCTCTCTCTCTCTCTCTCTCTCTCTCTCTTCGATTATAGTTTCCGTTCGTCAGAACCTTCATCGTGTAGATGCCAATTAATTTAATTTTAAATAATACGTGAAAAATTACATAAGTTGATCTGTGTCTTTGTCATTTTCTTATTGAAGTTTCCTTTGTTTTCGCGTATGTGTTGTAATATTCCAACTGGTGTTTATTTATTCATTTGAATGTACTGTTATGTAATGGGATGAAATCCTTGTGAATTTTTTTTTTTTTTTGTGATACGATATGCATAAAAATAACGGATTTCTGTCATCAAAATAAAATATTTCATATACATATGAATAACTGAATCATATATTTCCTTTATATTTTATACCAACCTGCATGCAGTCCGACATATCGTAACACGTCTTTAGTAAATGAAAAATAAACCGCCTTTCAACAGTAACAGTTTTTTGCTTCCTTTTCATGATTAAAGCTAGCAACAGTTACAGGGTTCTGACAAAGGAGCCGAAACAGTTTGTTGCTGTGCTTTCATGATCAAGGTAGTGGAAACAGTTTGTTGCTGTGCTTTCATGATCAAGGTAGTGGAAACAGTTTGTTGCTGTCTTTCGTGATTGCAGTTAATGGCAGTTACTTAAATCTGACAACGGAGTCGAAACAGTTTTTTGCTCTGTTTTACTGATTAAAATGGGCGACAGTTACTTAACTCTGCCAGTGTAATTGAATAAGTTTGTTGCTGTGTTTCATGATTAACGTTAGCGATAATTACTTAATTCTGACAACGTAATTGAATAAGTCTGTTGCTGTGTTTTCGTGATTAACGTTCGAAGCAGTTACTTAGCTCTGGCAACGGGAGCAAAAGTTTCTACATAATGTCAGGGAAGCAACGAGGAAAAGTAAATCAAAGCCACTGAACAACATCTTTGCCCAGGCAACCAGAAACATATCGTAGTTAGAGGCATTATTGTCGTTTCAAGTCCATGTGACATTGTAATGACAATGATAAGCTTCCAGTGCTTAGAAAATTAATAATGACGGGAGCATTCTTTTCTTCATCTTGTGTTACATTCGCTAACAGCTCCTTTAGAACAATTATATATAGTCATGGAGCATTGAAATGTATGCCATATGATCGTTGATGGAATGTGCGACAGTGTTAGCGTGTTTAAGAAATCCTGGGGCGAGATGAACACTTGCGTCAGCGCATACCAGGTCGCGATGAGCGGAGGGAATTTAAGTCTTGGAAAACTAGGTGGCTCACGTATTGACGACTGTTGACCCTGTTGACCTGTATCGTGTCACGGGATCTCCACGTCACGGGGGAGTGGCGGGAGAATGTTCTCGAATTGTGAGTGTGTGCGTAAGTGTGCTCGAAAGGGGGTCATTGAGGTGTAATATATTGAATCTCGAGTACAGATGGATTATTCAGGCAGTAACTTTAACTGGTGGATGTTCTGCCTTGTAGAGGGAGCTAGACTTTGCCAGGATGTTTTCATTTTAAAATGTCCGATTGGACATTGAGTTAATTGTGTACTCGGTTGGTTTCATTAACATTTTGTTATTGAATATTTTTCCCTTTTTTATTGTCTTGCATATTTACCATATATAACCTTTGGGATGTGTTGGGTGATTTTGGTAGCATGGGAATTCTCCCATTCATGTCTTTATGATTTATTTTAAAGGTGACCCTTTGTTTTTTTTTGTTTTTTTGTCAGATGGATTTGTTAGTGGTCACATGTAACTATGACTGCGGTCATGACAGACTTTGCGCTATTTTTGGGAGTGTTTAAATGATTGGTGTCATAATGTATTTACCAGTAAGAGAGTTTGATTTTTCATTTACTTATTTGCCAGAAGTGAAGGACAGTCTATGCCCTTCTCTTCTTTAATTTTTTTTTTTTTTTTTGTCATGTTAAGTTTGTGCATAAAACTGTATTTTGGTAGAACATGAATTTCGTCCAGCCAAGGTTTAATTTGAGCTATGACATGAGAGAGAGAGAGAGAGAGAGAGAGAGAGAGAGAGAGAGAGAGAGAGAGAGAGAGAGGGTTAGGAGACGGGAACTGACATTCCTAGGAGGACGTCGATGAGGAGGGATGACGGTGTTGACTTTAAAGGTAGGTTGTTTCTTGTGCTTTGAGGTTTACGATTTTGGTTATGGAAGAAGTCGGGAGAAGGATTATACATTCATTGGTTCATGGAACATTTAAATCTCAGTTCAACTTTTTTATGATTTTTATATTTTAATGCCAAAAATACTTTTCATTTTTACGCGTAGCAGAAAAAAGAAACTTTTTTAACACGACATAACAATGTAAAGAAATGAAGAGCGTGAAATTAATGAAAATGAAAGGAAGATGATAACTGATGTTATTATTGTTATAAAAACAGTAATTAAGGAGTAAAATAGAAAATGTAGGATACAATCCCCGTTCAAATATGTATATATATATATATATATATATATATATATATATATATATATATATATATATATATATATATATATATATATATATATATATATATATAATATACATACATACATATATATATATGTATAATTTATATACTGTATATATGATATACGTGCGACGATTACCTTATCGAAAAAAGGAAAAGAAAGGAGAAAAAAAAAAAAACCGACGAGAGAAGAACACAGTAGTCTGAAAATGTAGGAACATCTGCCGAATGGAGTTGAATAAAAAAAAAAACACGCACACGAGAAATTTCTCTCTCTCTCTCTCTCTCTCTCTCTCTCTCTTTCCATGTTATCTTTAATCCTTCTGTTTACTTCTCTCGAAGTGATATATGCTTATCTTTGAAGTAACATTAAGGCAATCTTAGCTGTGAGTACAAAATCAACAAACTTCTCGACTCTCGATTTAACGTTCATTTGATTTAGTAACCCAGGCGAAACGATAACGCTGAAAAAAAATTTTTTCATAACATCGCTGGTTCCAAAAAGTGTAAGGAAGTCGAGAGGTAAGAGGTCGTTGGATCTTATCGTTAGCGTACAAATAAAAGACAAATAATTGCGAATCAATAACGGCTAAACTAACAAGAAAATGATAAGGTCTGGTAAAACTAAGGTATACTTAACTTACTACTGAATCTAAATATCTTTAAACAAACAGACGGTCACTATGTCTCTTTCGTAATTATATTGTAGGTCCACACACACACACACACACTTCATCTCACCTGGCCTGCTAATCTCCTCACAACGAGACTGCGCACCAAGAGCATGCGTACAAGAAACACAGCGGATGCCACGCATCCTTTTACGTATACGCGTGTTCATATTACTGTTTTGTTAAATGTATCATCCTTAACGTAAGAATTACATTGTCAACATTCCAGGTATGTATCTTCAGCCATGTGTTGTATACCGATTTATTGTATGTTTTTCCATCCTCCAAACAAACACGGCTGTACTCTGACCTCTGCTTTGTCCGCCTCGTGTCAGGCACTACATTTCCGCCTGCAAGAGCTGTTGACCTGTCTGTTTGGTGTTGAATGGGCTGCTCCAGGAGCAAGAGCCTGTGCCAGCACAAGGCTGGCTTAATCTTAAACATTTGAGTAAATTAGTAAGTGTTAGACTCACCCTCTTTCTCCTGCCTTCGCTACAATATCATGGGTTAATCACTGACAAGGGATTGTCAGTGGTAGTGTTGAAGTTGTAATATATTCTTTAGTAGGATTTTTGGAACAGTTAGTAGGAAGCTTATGATGTCTCCTGATTGTGTTTCATGCAGATTTAGTTACTGGTCCTTGAAGAATACCACTTTAGGTGCAAGGAAGTTCGGATAATAGTTTAATTTATCAGTATAGTTCGGAAATGGAAATGTTAATTGCTTCCGTGAATGAAATGGAATACAAAATTTGAAGGATAGACGTCCATACAAAGTTGTGTGAATAAATAAACATGATCACCCTTTGTACTACGAGGTTTAGGAACGATTAAGTGAAAATTCATTATCAGGGAAAGCAATGGTAGAAAGCTGAGGTTTCTAGGAGAAAATGTGGAACTGAGTAGTCGAAGACTATATGATTTTAGTTTTCTGTAAATGGAAACTGTCGAGATGGCTATTTGTCCGTCCGTCCGCTCTTTTCTGTTTGCCCTCAGATCTTAAAAACTACTGAGGCTAGAGGGTTGCAAATTCTTATGTTAATCATCCCCCCTCCAGTCATCCAACGTAGCAAATTGCAGCCCTCTAACCTCGGTAGTTTTTATTTTATTTAAGGTTAAAGTTAGCCATAATCGTACTTCGGGCAACGATATATGATAGGCCAGCACCGGGCCGTGGTTAAAATTTCATGGGCCGCGGCTCATACAGCATTATACCGAGACCACCGAAAGATCGGTCTGTTTTCGGTGGCCTGGATCATACGCCGTAGCGGCCGTACAGAAAACTCGATTACACCGAAGAAACTTCGGCGCATTTTTTACGTGTTTCATTTTACAGCGACTGTTTAAATTGCCTCTCTATCAATAATAAATAACAATCATAAAAAAGTTCACAGTAACATGTTTCTATATTTTTGCAACAATTTCTTTTTAATGGACACATCAAAGTGGTAGCTGGATACTTGTTTCACCAAAACTCGTTATTGTGAAATCGTGTGCTGCACCAGAAAATCATTATTCAACACTTTGAGTGCTCTAGCAGTTTTGCAAGCTAGGATTTAGTACAATTTTGTAAATCCATAAATATAGGATAAATATTGCGATATCAGTTACACAGACTGAACCTTTTTAAACGTATGTTGATTCATGATTCTGAAACCATTCGCATATTTTATTTTAACAAGAGAGAAATAGCTTTTATTCCTTTTTTTTTTTAACCGCTGACGTGTTTTAATACAGTAAGACCTTGTTTTAGTATAGGTTGCTTTAACAAGTCGACCAGACAGTTGTCCTTCGTTTTCTCCACATGAACAGATCACCTCAACACACTTCAAATCTTATTGCATCAAAAAGCAGTCGTTGGTAATCCCCTCCCCCCATCTCTCTCTCTCTCTCTCTTTCTGACCTGGTCCAGCTATTTCAGTTAATGTTTCTTGACTAATTTTTTATTACATCTGACACAAGTTTGTTATTTTCCCTGTATGTTGTTACTTGTGTTTAATTCATTTCTGAAAATAACACTAAATGGAAAGCCTCATCGACTTTCTTGAATAGTGTAACCCTCTCTCTCTCTCTCTCTCTCTCTATGGTGATAAAGTAGGAATGCTATATGCATATAAAGGACCTAATAATGAGACAATCACAAACAAGGAAGCAGTTAAAGACCTTGGTGTGATGTTGAATAGGAATATGTTATGCAATGATCAAATAGCAATTCTATTGGCAAAATGCAAAGCAAAAATGGGAATGTTGTTCCAGCACTTCAAAACTAGAAAAGCTGAACACATGATTATGCTTTATAAAACGTACGTACGTAGTCCACTTGAATATTGCAATATAATATGGTACCACACACTACCAAAGGATATTGCACAAAAATAGAGAGTGTACAAAGGTCATTTACAGCTAGAATAGAAAAGTTAAGGACCTTGACTACTGGGAAAGACTACAATTCTTAAATTTATATAGTCTTGAAAGGAGAAGAGAACGCTACATGGTAATTCAAGCATGGAAACAGATAGAAGGAATTACCGAAAACATCATGGAACTAAAATTATCAAAAAGAGCAAGCAGAGGTAGATTAATAGTGCCAAAAACTATACCAGGAAAATTAAGGAAAGCACACAGGACATTAATCCACCACGCACCAGCATCGATAATGCAGCGTCTATTCAATGCGCTACCAGCTCATCTGAGGAACATAACAGGAGTGAGCGTAGATGTGTTTAAGAATAAGCTCGACAAATATCTAAGATGCATCCCAGACCATCCAAGACTGGAAGATGCAAAATATACCGGAAGATGCGTTAGCAACTCTCTGGTAGACATCAAAGGTGCCTCACACTGAGGGACCTGGGGCAACCCGAACGAATTGTAAGGTCTGTAAGGTCTCTCTCTCTCTCTCCTGTGCTCGCTTCCCCCCTTGTTTCATTAGTGAGGATCAACATTTTTCCCGTAGTTCGCCCTGTCCTCTTCTTTGGTGGGGTCTATGCAGAGCCGCCCTGCGGTCAAAATAAATTATTCAGTGACGAATTTCGTGTACCTTTAACAATCTGTTTATTTGCCCTCTCCTCATTAAAATTTTAAGAATTTTCTCTGCGTCACCGACTACTTGGAAATATGAGGAAAATTGTAGATGATCTGACCTAAATATTTAGCTGTTTAATTAGTCCAAATTTTTAGAGGTGGTTAGGAAACACATTGCATTATTAAAAGATGGCTTTCATAAACAAAAAGGATGAATGAGAAAGAGAATTTTCCTGTCATTATTACCTGTTACCTGATGTTTAAAAAATGGTGATTATTAATTTTGTAATAAGGGCTTAAAATTGGCCATTTTTGAAATATGATAGCCAGAAATTGGCACTCGATTTTTCACCTAAAATTACGTTAAAAATTAAACCTTAAAAATGTGTATAACTGAATCATCTGTGAAAGCCTGTAACTTTAATGTCAAAATCATACTGTATCATCGACGGTAATATTTTTATTGGTTGAGACTTTTTCATAATGAAACAAAAAAACACCACGATTTTGAAACCTTTCTCAGTAGATCATCGTAGAGAGTGAATAATGTAAAAGAAAATGTTGCACAGAGTTTACTTTTTATATCGATTTTATATCGATTAAAGTGCTGTTCATATCACGATGAAAGATAGCCTATAAAATGTAAGACTCTTGATGAACAAATTGTTCTATTTGCGTTTTATTTTATCTTTCACACGAAGAAGCAAACTATTCTATCTTTTTCTATTGTCAGGAAAGAACGAGAATCAAGGATTTTTTTTTCGCTGAAAATTTTCACCTATTTTTCCGTAAGCCGTTCTCGGCATCAAAGCCTTCTTTTAGCTTGACTCAACAAAGTGAATATATTTAGTAGTCTCTAAATATATACAAATACTATTCTCTAAGGAAAACTGACTCTGATTATATCGGTAAAATCTTAACAAAGTATTAGGAAAACGTTTTTATTCTATTTTTTATCATAGCCTGGCAACCAGCCTCTAAAGAATGTTGAATAATATATTTTAGTTTTTATTATCCTCCAATTTTATCAAGTTTTAGGAGACTCAAGTATAACTGTAACTTTGTATGTTTAATGCGCTGAAAGCAGTAAATGCTCTTTCTCGTTAAGATTACACAAAAAAGACGTTTATCATCTTTACACCTTTTTCGTAAACACTTCTTGATAGTTCAAGCCTCTCAAATCTAGATTTTATTTGAACATTTATTTCCTTGTAACAGACAGCTGGGAATTGGCTATACAAGTAACATAAAGAGGAGAGAAAACGAAGCTTTCTGACCATAGGGTTTGGAAGTTGATGGTGAAATGCATCTTTGGTAGTTCGAGACGTCTCAGGGAGACCAGATTGGAAAACTTGTGTCCATAACTGACATTCCTGTCTTGTCACACGGCGTAAGTGACGGGCGGCGCCATATAAAGTCCAAGAAGCCTTTCCGAAACGAGAAAAGTTCTTAAGGAAGCGAAGGGAAATATACACGTCGGATCTGCAGAAAGCAGCACCGGAATAGGCAAAAAGATAAATAAACGGTATTGATAGTAATAATTGAGAAAATCTTAGCTTAGTAAGAGTGCGAGCGATGGGAATAGATTTTACTGTGAGTTAGTGAGGTTTATGAAGGGATGTTTCTCTTAAATATCTGTTTTAGAATATGCTTAGAAATCCGTATATATATATATATATATATATATATATATATATATATATATATATATATATATATATATATATATACATATATATATATATATATGTATATATACACATACATACATGCATGCATGCATACATACATACATACATACATACATACATACATACATACATACATACATACACATACACACACATATATATATATATATATATATATATATATATATATATATATATATATATATATATATATATATATATATATAAAGGAGGACGAAAAGGAGGTGATGCATACTTAACTTTATTTCAGCCAACGTTTCAAAGCATGGCTTCATCACCAGGTCTAAAATACAAAAATAACAAAAATTAAAATCAATACATAGGGCTCAGTAAAATAATTACTGCTAAAATATAGATATTAAAACCGAAACATAAAAGTTAAAACCAACATAACGCCCAAAGATAAGAAAACTGAGTGACCAAGAAGGGCACCAAAAGGACGAAGAGAACTCTTAAGCAATAAACAGAGGGGCAGAAGAAGAAGACTGACTATTCAAAGATGGAACCAGTTGTTTGATGGTTAACGACTCGAGGATATGGAGAGAAGTTTCGTCAGCAGCTTGCTCTAAGATTTCAAAATCGCCATAGGAAATACAAGTTTTACATTGTTTAGCATGTTCCCTTATGTTAGAAAGCTCCTTCTTACTCAAAGAAACCCTGTTCTATGGCTGGAAATAAGTTGGATATGCATTACCTCCTTTTCGACCTCCTGTTTGTTCTACGTATCCGGCTTGCTAGAAGTCAACACTTTCCCGATTATATATATATATATATATATATATATATATATATATATATATATATATATATATATATATATATATATATATATATATATATATATATATATATATATATATATAATATATAATCTATGCATATGTGAATTAGTGCGAAAGAGTCATTTATGATCGTATAGCAGTTAAAGTCTTGATGAGAATTACTGAACAAATCTTGATGTTTCTTTTTCATTTTTATAGCCTGTTATAAATGTCCAGATATTTTTTGTAATTCGTAAATAATTTGCTTTGTTTCTTCCGCCATGAAATAACACTGACGTGAGATTAAATGTTCCTAGGTTTCCAGTACAGACGGAATAAAACTGAAGCATGCCACTATAAGTTTAATCTAGTACTGGAAGGCAGTACTACGGCGGAAGAACGCCACACAGAATGGAGGGGAATGAGATGCAAAGGAGAAAAAAAGTTTCGATACGCGTCACTCTCGGTGCGGATGTACTGCTCTTCTGTCGGAATGTATTGGATAGGAGTTTCAGATAAATTTTAAATAGAGCAAACCCACAAGGGGATGAGAGGAAATGAAATGGAACAAAACATTACACGATTTTCTGTCGAAACTCCAATTTCATTCGTGCTTTCATTTTGCAGATATATGCATTCATCTACGTAAGGATACATATACTGTATACTTTAATATATATATATATATATATATATATATATATATATATATATATATATATATATATATATATATATATATATATATATATATATATATATAGAGAGAGAGAGAGAGAGAGAGAGAGAGAGAGAGAGAGAGAGAGAGAGAGAGAGAGAAATAAATACAAAAACTTATTACAAAAATCTTTTATAATTATTTAAGATATTTTATAAGCTCAAAATTTAACTCACACACAATTACACAAAACACACATACACACACACAATGTCATATATATATATATATATATATATATATATATATATATATATATATATATATATATATATATATATATATATATATATGTGTGTGTGTGTGTGTGTGTGTGTGTGTGAATCAGTATTCTGAGACACTTTGGTGACGTAGGAGGAACAAGGGATTGATAGGCTGCTTTAAAAAAGTGTAAATTCCGAAAGAGTTAGGAGGAAGGAGGAAAGAAAGACTTAGAAGTGCCGGACTGAAGAGATACTGCAAAAGAAGTAGGTGAGAATTCAGAAGTCCTTTATTCCTCGCACCGTCGCACTGGGGAACAGTCTCCCTGAGGATGTGGTGCGATCGGGGCTTTGAAAGGTCAAACGAAGATACAATGAATTGTTACCCTAATACAATTCTCCTGTATTTTAATAATTTACTAAAATTTTTATGTATTCAATAATTTATAAAAAATTTTTTATTCGTAAGTGATCTCTTCGTTCTGCATTTCCCATTACCTTCTGTTACTTCTTTCTAAGGAACACCATATTCTTTGGAAGCTTGAATTTCAAGTCAGTGGATCTGTAGTGTTCTTCCATGTGAATAGTGTTCATCTTCTGAATAATAATGATAATAATAATAAATATAGATATAAGACCCAGAAAGCGGAGGGGTTATCTACATGGATAAAGCCCGCAGTGACCAATAACTTGAAATTCAGGCTTCCACAGAGCATGGTGTTCATTAGAGAGAAGTATAAAAAGATAATGGGAATAACTGAAAGAAGAGATCACTTATTAAAACCGAAAAATCAGTTAATGAATTGATAAATAAATAGATAAAAATGTAAGTTCATTATTAAATTATCAGAGGTCCAATACATCCCTGATTCGGATCTATCAGCTATTCCTGACATTCCGGAAACTTTTTTTTTCTCCGGAAGGACGAGAGAAATAACGTCGTAGGTGAAGAAACTTTTATTATTATTATTATTATTATTATTATTATTATTATTATTATTATTATTATTATTCAGAAGATGAACCCTGTTCATAAAGAAGTAGTATACAGGGGCTATTGACTTGAAATTCAAGCTTCCAAAGAATATGGTGTTCATTCGCAAGAAGTAACAGGAGGTAATTGGAAGATCAGTTATTAGAAAAGACAGCTAAATTGACAAACAAACGAATGAAAGAATGAATAAATAAATAATGAGTAAATTGTCATGTGATCTGTAGGGATCCATTTTAAGAGAGAGGACAGGTATTTAAGACACAAATGCCATTCACAAAAGGAGTTTCTTTTCTCTGTTTTCCTTTAGTCCCATTCATTTTAATCTGAGATCGTACACATACTTTATGTTGTATGCATTTTAGTTTGTGTGTAGTTTACGAGCCAGCATTTACACTAGCTTTTTCGTACTAAGAAATAAAAGTTGGCATGTTCCATTAACTTTAACATTTACCAATAAACCAAATTCTATTTCGGTGAGACAATGAGTGTTGGCTGAAGAAATCTTTACTGAATGCAAACTCATTTTGAATACGAAAAACTCTCTGTATATAGACGAAATAAAACTATTGAGCAGTCCTATTTTTAACCACTACTCTCTAACTGCTAATTCAGTATCTCCCAGTAGACATTGGACAAATACACTGCAAAACCGAATTGAAATCCTCTTTGGATGTGAGCTATCTGTGTTTCCTCGGTCCATAACTTCGAATTTAAGAGGAATTGTTACGAACAGTATTTCCATTTGAAACTATTCGACTTTATACAATCCTATTAGCCTGTAAGCACATCGGAGCTCTACCACTAACCCTCTTTTCATGGAAGGGGAAATCAGCTTCGTTTGCATTGCTTTTAGTATTACGTATTCCAAACAAAACCAAAGTGAACACAACACTTCCAATAAAAGTATGTATATATATATATATATATATATATATATATATATATATATATATATATATATATTATATATTATATATATATATATATATAATATATTATACACACACACACACATATATATATATATATATATATATATATATATATATATATATATATATAATATATTATACACACACACACACACACACACACACATATATATATATATATATATATATATATATATATATATATATATATATATATATATATATATATATATAGTATGCTTAAAATACCACAGTAGATGCACGTGACTTCAATATCTATAATAAGCAGAATATCACAGGAAAAGTTTCCTGTGGTATTGCTTATATATTATATATATATATATATATATATATATATATATATATATATATATATATATATATATATATATACATATATATATTTTATGTATATATATATATATATATATATATATATATATATATATATATATATATATTTTATATATATATATATATATATATATATATATATATATATTTATATATATAAATATATACAATATTTATATATATATATATATATATATATATATATATATATATATATATATATATATATATATATATATATATATATATATTTTATATGTGTATATAAATATATATATATATATATATTTTATATATATATATATATATATATATATATATATATATATATATATATATATATATATATATATATGTATATATAAAATGTGTATAAAGAAATATAAGAGAGAGAGAGAGAGAGAGAGAGAGAGAGAGAGAGAGAGAGAGAGAGAGACTATTACTTCATTGCAAAGGGAGTTCTCTCACGATTCTTACTTCCTTAAAGTTGCCTTCTTTTCCAGTCTTACACAACTTAGGGTCGCTCTTTTTGAGCTGCTAATTAATTTACTGTAAAAAAATTTATGCAGATATTCTGGAAGTCAAATGGCGTAATCCATACCAATCAATGAATCCACACTGTTATAACACTCATTTCCTGTTCCTTAATTAACTTCTCTCATCACATTATCCAGAAAACATTAATTAGTCGTGGATATATAACAGCACACTGTTTCACATTATGCCAATTATATACTTAAGTGTTCTCTAAGGCCATAAGCTCCTTAGAATTTTCATAGAAATAAAATGACCACGATACCCACACAGCCCTTCCCTGTTAATCATTATTTCTTATGGATTTTCAAGCTAAACCTCAAAAATACAACTTCCTAGGATTACGAGGCAACGTTATCATCGCATAATTTTTGGAATGGCTTCTCTCACTTTCCCTTTAACAAAAGAAAATATCCTTTTCGCCTGTTCTCTTGCAGTATTTCTCTTCATAGTTTGCTTTAACCTTACGATCACAGCCTTCTTATCTAAAAGTTTTTTTTTTTTTACCAAATCCTTTTTCATTGTACTTGCGAGCTAGAGTGAGGTTATTTTGTCTTCAGAATGATAAAGTCTGGTTTTATCGTGCTGGCCTTTTTTAGCTGGAAATGTTGCGAATGTGGCTTATTGCAGAGCTTGGAAAACCAATGTTAATAACTTTATGCAGAAAAGGGGTTAGGTATATAATATTTTTTTCGAATGTAGTAGGTCTCCAGGTCTTTCAGATTCATAATCTAAAGAAACTGGCACATATTAGAATTATTCTAAAGGTCAGAATTTCTTCGGGTAACGAGAAAATTATAGGTCCGGTTTAGGTTCATTAAAACCAATGGTTCCTTGACAACAGCACAGCCCCAGTGAAAGCAGAAAGAAACGTAATTACCGATTCCCTTTGGTATAATAATTCAACTTGTTCCAGTACCATTGCTAGTTTGTTTCGAATCAAAATCAAGAAATATTCTGTTCCAAAATACATTAGAGTATTCAGTGGAAAAATTTACTATTTTTTTGTGATAAAGAGAGTAGAGAAGAAGAGTTTCCTTTTGGAAATTAAAGTTGTTTAACAGCCATTACGACATAAAGCGTTTATTTTGCACTAGCCTGCGCCTTTGAGTGAAACCTGCGAATTTCAGAAAAAACTCAGTATTAGATCTACGGACTTCGAAGATCAAAGAGAATTCCAGTTCCCTTTTTGGTTTATATGAGGCAAGTGACGCCACTAGAAAAGTCTTTTTGAATAAAATTTTGGGCAGAGTTTTAGGATAATTTTACACATTTTAAGTAAGAATGAATAATTTGAATGTCACTGCCATAATTACTCCAACACGAATCAAATCATCATTTGTGTTTTTGGTAATGATTCTTTGAAGTGCATCGAAAGTAGTTTCCAGTTTTCCAGGAAGGTAAACTTCTCTGATAGTGTTGCTTTATTAGCCTTGATTTTTGCTGGGGGAAGAGAGAGAGAGAGAGAGAGAGAGAGAGAGAGAGAGAGAGAGAGAGAGAGAGAGAGAGAGAGAGAGACTCATAAACTAGGATTCATTCAGCCTTATAGTTTATCAGATGCTGAAAATTATACATCAAAATGCAAGGCAGTTAGGTAAAAGTAAATATGACCTTAGATATGGAAATTAAATATTGACTCCGACATCAAAATACTGAACTAACAAATCATAATAATAATAATAATAATAATAATAATAATAATAATAATAATAATAATAATAATAATAATAATAATAATAATAACGAGTGCAACTACGAGTGAGTCTTATATTTTATTAGTAGAGTTTTATCCTACAAACATAAGAGAAAGACAAAGAAAGAGTTGGAGTCGTGGCAAGGCTTTT
>NC_089783.1:40829124-40874124 GCF_040412425.1 Macrobrachium rosenbergii | reverse complement strand
AGGTTCCGGGCTTTAGAATTCACGGGCGTATTCTTTTCAAACCGTCCGTTTTCTTGTGGTATTCACGCAGATTATGCCCGTTATTATTAAGGAGAATTCATGAGAATAAATACCTTTTCACAGGTGCTTATTTAACATTAACATCGGGGATTAACCTATCTCTGTTTACAGCACATTATAAAATTCTCTCATGCCGATGTATTTACTGTTTCTTTCAGTCACTAATTTTTTTTTTTATCTTAGGTACCAGCCAATGTTAACAGTTCTTAAATAGTATCACAGAGAACATTGCATATTCCCAACGCATGCCCATACTAATTTTCATTTTCATTTACCGTCTCTGTCTCTAGTTAATTCACTGATGATTTTGTAATAAGCAAAACTTACACCAGTCGGTAAAGCAAAATGGTTTTTTATATTGCATCGTAAAAAATATGGATGATTTTTTCAAACAATGTATCATTTATATAAAATGTTTAAACCATAAATAAAACAAGATTTTTTATTCCTCTCATATGAAATGGCAATATGAAATTAGTCATGGATGTAAGGATAATAATAAAGTTTAAGCAATGAAGAATTTAGGTCCTCTGTCATCCAGGCGACCTATATAAAAAAAACCATATGTATCACATAAGGATTATTCCCCAAATGTTCTAGCAAATGGAAATGGCTTGTTCTCTTTCGGTTCATCGAGTTTCATTTTTCTTTTTTTACCGAATCGGGATAAAAATACCTCACTTCTCAGTCTCCAAGAAAATGGAAAGTGTCGTACTTCATTCTTTTTCACCATGAATATCTTGAATATAGATTTTACTGATATTCGAGATATCGTTTATAATTTTTTTTAATGTATGTAAATGACGGTATTCAAAGCGCATATATTTTGCAAGCGTTAGAATGCTTACTATTTGAACCACTCTCTCTCTCTCTCTCTCTCTCTCTCTCTCTCTCTCTCTCTCTCTCTCTCTCTCTCTCTCTCTCTGTTATTCCATCATACTGAAAGCTAATTAGGCGCGCGAGAGATCACTTACAATTTAGTAGGGCTACCTAACCTTGTTTAATCCATAAAAAATTAAAGGAAGAATTCTGTCCAGTGAAAAGGTAACATGTCTTTCCATTTTTGCCTTTTTCTTAGTCGTAAAATCCCTGTCTTATTGTTTAATCTTAGTACCAAGAAAACCAATATCAAGTTATTATACGCTTCCATGTTTTGGTTTTTCTTTTGATTCAATTATAATACAATAATTGAGATAAGCATTATAATGTACTGTCGTCGACGTATCACAATCAATTTAAGTTTGTTTTACTACAGGATCTCACAATGGTCGTTTTACACAATAGAATTTAATAATCCTTAGAATGTTAGTTGCATTTCGGAAATTACTTGAAAATATAATTTTGGTTATTCTAGTTGCAATAGTTATGGTCGTAAATTCTTAATCAACAATGATTCCAAGCCTTAATCTCAGTTACCTTTTAGTTACCAATCATCTTCAAAGGGTTAGGTAAGTCTGCATTAATTGTCGACTACATTTCTCTCACAGAAATTGAGCCCAGAAATAGGCCCAAGCAAACAAAAATCCAAGACTTGGAAGAGAGCGAACATGCGAGACTAACCTAAGACTTCAAGTTTCCTAAAGCCTTTAGTCTCCTCCGAGTTGTGGATGTGGGAAGTTAAGACTTGTTTGCATGTAGATTATACTCCGTCCTGAGAATTTTTCTTTCTGGCCACGACTGGCAACTTTTACACGTTGAGATCTGAAGACCTTCGTCTGGCGAAAGACGCTGACATTATCTTATCTTGCTTTTCCTTTTCTTCGCAAAACGAAGAGAAGTTTTTGGTTTGATTCCGTTTCTAAGATTATGATTAATTAATAAATTGATTATTGGGATTTTTCTGGCGTTACAGATGCCAGTTTCTCAGATTTCATGACTTTATCATTCAGCCATACTTGTGAGAATATTGATGAATGAATTTTGACGTCTTTATTCGTGTGAAAATGTCAGGCAAGAGGTACCAGTCGGCTGTCACGGCGGGTTGAGTTGATGCCAACACTAAGTACAAATTCCCGCAGTCGACGGGTGTATGTACGGTAGAGTCGGCACTCAATTATACCTCTCTTGATAGCCGAATGGTCTAGAACGCTGACTGGGAGTCGTTGGTATTTTCTGTCGGGTGTTTGAGTTATTTAGGTACCAAATCATTTATCACCTATAATTCCCCTTCTGTGATATTCCCGAAGTAGCGCGATTTGGATATTAAACAACATTTCTAGCTTAATTTATACACACATTATATATATATATATATATATATATATATATATATATATATATATATATATATATATATATATATGTATCATTATAATCACTTATTTACGTGATTCATTTATCACACATTACCACAGGTGAAAAAATAAGAAACAGGGTCCTGACTGGTTTCGACTTGATTTCCAAGCCTTCAGGACTTATTTTTCACCTTTGGTAATATGTGACATATAAATATATATATATATATATATATATATATATATATATATATATATATATATATATATATATATATATATATATATATGTATATATACTATATATATATATATATATATATATATATATATATATATATATATATATATATATATATATATATATATATATATATATATGCGTGCGTGTGTGTGTGTGTTAATGTGTGCGTGAGTCTGTATGATATATACCGTCAGGTGTGGTTTCGAACACATTTTATGATAAGACCGCATCCAGAATAAAACCCTGCCTGAATCGATGTTGAAATCCTTTTAAACAAGAAATTCTTCGAAAAGGGATTACACTCGTGCAGAAGTTTTAGGCTGCCACGGTTATTCCATTGCCCGCGATGCCTTTCAGCAAGTAGTGGGAAGCTTTTTCAACAAAGATGGAACGAAGAATGGATAAACAGGAATAGGAAATCCAGATGTGTTGAAGCATTTTCAGTGGCGCAAACAAAGACAGGAGGAGTTTCATGCATAAAACTAGAAGGTCAACACGTTACATTTCGAGAAAAACAAGGGAAATGTATGACACTTCATTATTCTGCTCTTCCAAGAAGCGAGATATTCGCTTGGCAAACGGAATGGAAAATCGTGCAAAAAGATGACAGACTGCATCACATGTGAAGGGCACATCGTGATTACTGAATGATCGAGAGAGTGCGTTGTGCCAATTGAAACTAGTTTTTCTGGAATTCACTCTTTATTATTCTGATAAGGGACGAGTGGAATTTCGTCTTCATAGACTGGCTCTTCAAGTCAACTCACCTATGCACAGGACATAGACCATTTGATGGCTACAGAGACGTGGAAACGTCTGATTTTACATGGACGATACCCTGGCCAGCTGTTGTTTTAGTGTGTTTAACTTTCGTTCACTTATTTCTTAGCAAACTAAATCACTGATATAATCATTTTTGTATCAAGTTTCATATTACGAAACGGCAATCATTGGTGTTGTCAAAGTTTATGGTTACAGTGGAGCAGGAACATTATTTCCTCTGAGGCCTTTTGGGCTATGGCACTGATTTTCTCCCAAAAGTATTATAATGCAAGAAAGGGAAACTTACGGATATTTTTCTTGTGGGATATCTATTGAATGACGTTACTTGGTGCTAGTTATGTTGCAGTTGAGAAACTCTTGGCAAATCTGAACCTGAATGATTTCGGTCATGAACGATTCCTTGACCGAAACGATAGCAAAGATTTTCATAGCAACTCAAAGACACAGAGAGAGAGAGAGAGAGAGAGAGAGAGAGAGAATGTAAGTTACGCGCCGTGAAATAGACATTACTTCGTAAATTTCTTCTTTTTGCAGTAGCGGTTTGTTTGTGTGTGTGTGTGTGTTTGTGGGGCGGGGGGAGGATATTACGCCACTAGCCTGAAAATTATCTGTAAATTATATGACTGTTTTCATTCTTGCAGTGTATACAGTTTACCCGTTTTTGTTTATTGTTGTTTATTTGCAATGGTTTGTAGGCATATTGACGCATTTTAATATTCTTATTATTATGACTGTATCTATTGTAGAAAAAAAACAAGAAAATAACTGTGACTAATAATTCTAACATTTTTGAAAGCTGAAATCTTAATATTTTTTTTTCTTTTTTGACAATTTTTCTAACATTTCTCCAGTTTTCTTTATTGTTCTTTCATCAAAATCTAAGTATGTATGTTTTACATTTCTGAAGAAAACATCTTAAGGGAAAGGATCATATTCATAATTACCCTTACATTTCGCCGGAGCTGGCTGGTGAATTAATTTTATAAAGAATTCTCGCGCTTGGGAACTTGGATGACTTTTTGAATAATAATTTTAAGAAACAGATCCAGCATGCATATCTAAAAAAATCAGTAATTGAAAATGGATCATAAAAAGCTTAGTTTTATGCCTGCAACAGATATAATAATTTATTTTCCTCGGCGTTTATATGGTGAAGAAGCACAACAATTTGCCGATTTAGAAAGTCCAGATATTATTTTATCATATTATTGCCAAGGTTTAAGAGGACATGCAACTCAATATATTTTCTGTGCAAGGAGCAAAAACATAAATAAAATAAGAAAAAAAAAAGCTAAACATGGTGCCAGTCCAATCCCTTTTTATAAAAAGGGGAGGAAAGGTAAGAATACAATGGAATCCTGCTTTCCATAAAATAAATATGGGAGGTGATGATGGCATGGCAAGCGACTCCCGACTGCTTGAGAATCATGAGGACTCTAGGTACAATGGAGGCTCCGACAAAAAAGTAGTTTAAAAATAACAAAAGTCTCACCTTTCCGGGTCTGAGAATAGAAATCTAGCGAAGAAGCGAGAGCAGGACCGTTGATAAAAGGAGTTTGATTCAGTCCCGCTGAAAAGGGGCTCAGGAGAATACCCTTAAAAATGAGGACAGTGTTGAAGGGCGCTTCCTGAAAGATCTAATTTAGTTTCACTCTTCTTCTTCTTCTTTTCCGTTCCCTGCTGTGTTAGTCTTTCTTGATTTTTTTATCACTTCTCGCTCGTTTTCATCTTCAAAATTGAGATTTGAAGGTGAGTGCAAACAGTTAGTTATCTAGTATATGTGTTTATAAGACAATGTACACGCGGTATGTGCGCTTATGACGTATGAATATAGGTAAATGCTTTCGCATGTGTGTGTGTGGTTTGAGGGTGGGGGGCGTTGGAGTAGGGGTGGGGGGAAGGGACAGTGTTCCTTAACGTTTTCTGACCCCAGCACCCCCTGTAGTACGGCTTTACAGCCCAGCACCCCTTCACATCTGGTTACTGGGATTACATTTGCTACAATAATAACAAGATAAACTAAACTACCGTAAAGGATGCTTCATTTATTTTTCCAGTCTCCAGAAATGACACTCTGAAGATGTGAATACTTGTCAAAAGGAAAAGAAAAATATTTAAGATCTTGAGGTCATGGATAAACTTTATCGAATACTGCATTTCCAGCATCCCCTTAAATTGATTTCAGCACCCCCTGGGGGTTCTAGCACCTCAGGGTAAGAAACACTGCTTTAGGAAATAGACAATGCGACCATAGAAGAAGATTAAGACGTTGTTTTCAGTAAATTTTGGTGACACAATTCATTATATTTTCTCCATTCAGAGGCTGGATGGGCCGTCATAATGAATGCAGTCTAGTTATGATCACAAAAAGCTCCGTAAACGTAGGGATTTACAACCTTTAACTGACAAATAAATGACAGAAGTAAATTATTGAGGTCGTCAAGGATGATTGTCCCCTTTAAGGCTCAGAGATCATTATGAATAAATCAAGTTCTTGATTTAGGCAACACAAATGAATACCATTAATGGGCGACAATGCACAGTGCGAAATATAAACCATCAAATCATGACCCATCACTGAAATCTTTCTGGGTCGATAATATAACTATAATAATAAACCTGAACTAAGAAAATAAAGAAAATTGGAGTAAATAAGAAAGGAAACTGGAAGAGCACGTAATGGATTCCTTGGCATTCTATTGTCAGGGCAAGGATATAACGTAATATGCATATGCAGCCACAAAGGAGTACTTCGTTAATATGTTTCTCCTGCTTTGTACCTTATGAATGTACATATTATCTTATATCAATATCCTAAGTAACTCTTCGGGGACTTATTGAGAATATTTTAGTTCATTCTGAGTCTCTCTTTTGTTAGTAAGCTAATGGTTCCGTTGAATTGGTAAGGGCTGCCGGGACCAAACAAGAGAAGGAATACGAAAAGAAAAGTAGAGGGATGATATGGAGAACTATATATTATTTTCTTTGTATTAACAGAGGAAAATGATGCTAATGTAATGTACAAGTCCAGCAAAAAATTGTATCGGTTATTATGTGTTCCTTAATAATATTTCTATGGCCTGTGTATCAGTTTTGACATCAGTTTCAGAACATCAGGACTAGATCAGAAAGAGAGAGAGAGAGAGAGAGAGAGAGAGAGAGAGAGAGAGAGAGAGAGGTTTTAGTTTTTCTTTATCCATAACGCTATTTGAGGCCAGTGGGTGCGGGTGAAATAATTTCATATTGCTGACAATGGGAATCTTCTGAAAGATAATTTTTAGGTAAGAATTTTTAGCTAATGAAAATGAAAATAATTAATAATTTCCCATTTTTGGTAATCATAGAATCAACTAAAAACGATTATTAAATAAAATTATCTAAAAATGAAAAAGTTTTGTAGGGTGGGTCTGCCCAGACCCAACTTGCACCAGATAGGTTAAGAGACTGGCCAGTCTTGGAGACTTTGGGCCTCATCCTTGAAGTTCTTGGGCCCTCTACAGGCCTGCTTCCCCAGCCTGGCAGGATACCTGCCTTCCTCCCGAGGAAGCAGCCTCTGGGTCGGACCCTTCCCTTCAAGGCTGCCCTCAAGAGACTGGCCAGCCTTGGAGGACTTTGGGTCTCATCCTTGAAGTTCTTGGGCCCCTCTCCAGGCCTGCTTCCCCAGCCTGGCAGGATACCTGCCTTCCTCCGAGAAGCAGCCTCTGGGTCAGACCCTTCCCTTCAAGGCTGCCCTTAAGAGACTGGCCATCCTTGGAGGACTTTGGGCCTCATCCTTGAAGTTCTTGGGCCCTCTCCAGGCCTGCTTCCCCAGCCTGGCAGGATACCTGCCTTCCTCCGAGGAAGCAGCCTCTGGGTCGGACCCATCCCTTCAAGGCTGCCCACCCATCCCTTCAAGGCTGCCCTCAAGAGACTGGCCAGCCTTGGAGGACTTTGGGTCTCATCCTTGAAGTTCTTGGTCCCTCTCCAGGCCCCCTTCCCCAGCCTGGCAGGATACCTGCCTTCCTCCGAGGAAGCAACCTCTGGGTCAGACCCTTCCCTTCAAGGCTGTCCTTACAAGAGACTGGCCAGCCTTGGAGGACTTTGGGCCTCATCCTTGAAGTTCTTGGACCCTCTCAGGCCTGCTTCCCCAGCCTGGCAGGATACCTGCCTTCCTCCGAGGAAGCAGCCTCTGGGTCGGACCCTTCCCTTCAAGGCTGCACTTGTCAAGAGACTGGCCATCCTTGGAGGACTTTGGGTCTCATCCTTGAAGTTCTTGGGCCTCTCTCCAGGCCCTGCTTCCCCAGCCTGGCAGGATACCTGCCTTCCTCTGAGGAAGCAGCCTCTGGGTCAGACCCTTCCCTTCAAGGCTGCCCTTAAGAGACTGGCCATCCTTGGAGGACTTTGGTCCTCATCCTTGAAGTTCTTGGGCCTCTCCAGGCCTGCTTCCCCAGCCTGGCAGGATACCTGCCTTCCTCCGAGGAAGCAGCCTCTGGGTCGGACCCTTCCCTTCAAGGCTGCCGTCAAGAGACTGGCCATCCTTGAGGACTTTGGGTCTCATCCTGAAGTTCTTGGGCCCTCTCCAGGCCCGCTTCCCCAGCCTGGCAGGATACCTGCCTTCCTCCGAGGAAGCAGCCTCTGGGTCAGACCTTCCCTTCAAGGCTGCCCTTAAGAGACTGGCCATCCTTGGAGGACTTTGGGCCTCATCCTTGAAGTTCTTGGGCCCTCTCCAGGCCTGCTTCCCCAGCCTGGCAGGATACCTGCCTTCTTCCGAGGAAGCAGCCTCTGGGGTCGGACCCTTCCCTTCAAGGCTGCCCTCAAGAGACTGGCCATCCTTGAGGACTTTGGGCCTCATCCTTGAAGTTCTTGGGCCCTCTCCAGGCCTGCTTCCCCAGCCTGGCAGGATACCTGCCTTCCTCCGAGGAAGCAACCTCTGGGTCGGACCTTCCTTCAAGGCTGTCCTTAAGAGACTGGCCAGCCTAGGGAGGACTTTGGTCCTCATCCTTGAAGTTCTTGGACCCTCTCCAGGCCTGCTTCCCCAGCCTGGCAGGATACCTGCCTTCCTCCGAGGAAGCAGCCTCTGGGTCGGACCCTTCCCCTTCAAGGCTGCCCTCAAGAGACTGGCCATCCTTGGGGACTTTGGATCTCATCCTTGAAGTTCTTGGGCCCTCTCCAGGCCCGCTTCCCCAGCCTGGCAGGATACCTGCCTTCCTCTGAGGAAGCAGCCTCTGGGTCAGACCCTTCCTTCAAGGCTGCCCTTAAGAGACTGGCAATCCTTGAGGACTTTGGTCCTCATCCTTGAAGTTCTTGGGCCCTCTCCAGGCCTGCTTCCCCAGCCTGGCAGGATACCTGCCTTCCTCCGAGGAAGCAGCCTCTGGTCGGACCCTTCCCTTCAAGGCTGCCGTCAAGAGACTGGCCATCCTTGAGGACTTTGGGTCTCATCCTTGAAGTTCTTGGGCCCTCTCATTTAATATTGCTTCCCCAGCCTGGCAGGATACCTGCCTTCCTCCGAGGAAGCAGCCTCTGGGTCAGACCCTTCCCTTCAAGGCTGCCCCAAAGAGACTGGCCATCCTTGAGGACTTTGGGCCTCATCCTTGAAGTTCTTGGACCCCTCTCCAGGCCTGCTTCCCCAGCCTGGCAGGATACCTGCCTTCTTCCGAGGAAGCAGCCTCTGGGTCGGACCCTTCCCTTCAAGGCTGCCCTCAAGAGACTGGCCATCCTTGGAGGACTTTGGGCCTCATCCTTGAAGTTCTTGGGCCCTCTCCAGGCCTGCTTCCCCAGCCTGGCAGGATACCTGCCTTCCTCCGAGGAAGCAGCCTCTGGGTCAGACCCTTCCCTTCAAGGCTGCCCTCAAGAGACTGGCAAGCCTTGGAGGCTTTTGGGCCAATCCTTAAAGGGCTTGGGCCCTTTCCATGGAAGGGTCAGACCCATAGGCTGCTTCCTTGAGGAAGGAAGCGGCCTCTGGGTCAGACCCTTCCCTTCAAGGCTGCCCTCAAAGAGACTGGCCATCCTTGGGGGACTTTGGGTCTCATCCTTGAAGTTCTTGGGCCCTCTCCAGGCCCGCTTCCCCAGCCTGGCAGGATACCTGCCTTCCTCCGAGGAAGCAGCCTCTGGTCAGACCCTTCCCTTCAAGGCTGCCCTCAAGAGACTGGCAAGCCTTGTAGGACTTTGGGGCCAATCCTTAAGGGCTTGGGCCCTTTCCAGGGAAGGTCAGACCTGGCAGGCTGCTTCCTTGGAGGAAGGAAGCGGCCTCTGGGTCAGACCCTTCCTTCAAGGCTGCCCTCAAGAGACTGGCCATCCTTGGGGGACTTTGGGTCTCATCCTTGAAGTTCTTGGGCCCTCTCCAGGCCCGCTTCCCCAGCCTGGCAGGATACCTGCCTTCCTCCGAGGAAGCAGCCTCTGGGTCAGACCCTTCCCTTCAAGGCTGCCCTCAAGAGACTGGCAAGCCTTGTAGGCTTTTGGGGCCAATCTCAAAGGGCTTGGGCCCTTTCCATGGGAGCCTGGTCAGACCCCTAGGCTGCTTCCTTGGAGGAAGGAAGCAGCCTCTGGTCGGACCCTTCCTTCAAGGCTGCCCTCAAGAGACTGGCCATCCCAGGGGACTTTTGGTCTCATCCTTGAAGTTCTGGGCCCTCTCCAGGCCCGCTTCCCCAGCCTGGCAGGATACCTGCCTTCCTCTGAGGAAGCAGCCTCTGGGTCAGACCCTTCCCTTCAAGGCTGCCCTCAAGAGACTGGCCATCCTTGGAGGACTTTGGGCCTCATCCTTGAAGTTCTTGGGCCCTCTCCAGGCCTGCTTCCCCAGCCTGGCAGGATACCTGCCTTCTTCCGAGGAAGCAGCCTCTGTGTCGGACCCTTCCCTTCAAGGCTGCCCTCAAGAGACTGGCCATCCTTGGGGACTTTGGGCCTCATCCTTGAAGTTCTTGGGCCCTCTCCAGGCCTGCTTCCCCAGCCTGGCAGGATACCTGCCTTCCTCCGAGGAAGCAGCCTCTGGGTTGGACCTTCCCTTCAAGGCTGCCCTCAAGAGACTGGCCATCCTTGGAGGACTTTGGGCCTCATCCTTGAAGTTCTTGGGCCCTCTCCAGGCCTGCTTCCCCAGCCTGGCAGGATACCTGTCTTCTTCCGAGGAAGCAGCCTCTGGTCAGACCCTTCCCTTCAAGGCTGCCCTCAAGAGACTGGCCACCCTTGGAGGACTTTGGGCCTCATCCTTGAAGTTCTTGGGCCCTCTCCAGGCCTGCTTCCCAGCCTGACAGGATACCTGCCTTCCTCCGAGGAAGCAGCCTCTGGGTCGGACCCTTCCCTTCAAGGCTGCCCTCAAAAGACTGGCAAGCCTTGTAGGCTTTTGGGCCAATCTCAAAGGGCTTGGGCCCTTTCCATGGGAAGGTCAGACCCATAGGCTGCTTCCTTGGAGGAAGGAAGCGGCCTCTGGGTCGGACCCTTCCCCTCACCAATACTCTTTGCTTTCTCTTACCCTACTTTTCAAAACTGACACTTTCTGTCTCCGAAGGCTTCCAGACGATTTGAAGCATCTCGGAGATTGTTCTTGGACACTTTGAAGCTCGGCGCATGCGCGAATGGCATTTCTCTCGTCCTTCCAGGAGCCGGAGACTGAAGGATTCCCAAAATGTCTTCAAGGAAAATCTCGAAGGTTTTAGATCATTTCAACATCGCGATAACCATTACTTGGAGTTCTTTTTCTGGCACATAAACAGCTTCTTTGCTTTAAGGAGTCGTCTTCTATAAACTTATGAGATTCCTCTTACTGACAATATTGATCATCCCTTCGATTCTTCCTTGCTTCTCCGAAAAGTAATTCTGTGAATCCAAAATCTTTGAAGTAGTTTCTAACACCTCAGGTTATCTACTTTTTCTTCGTCAGCATTCTTCAGTATACCTCCCACGCCGATGTCGTCTCTTTTTGTTCCTTCTCTTTCTTATTTAGAGCGAAGAACTGCTCCAAGCGGTAATTTTGGGCATCCAAAATCCCCTCTCAATCAGCTTAGAAAACACCTCAAGTTCTCTACCTTTTATTTCGTATAAATTCTTCAGTTCCTCCGTTCCACTGTCTTCCTCTCTTCTTGATTATTTCCTTTCTTATTTCGAATGAAGAGCTTGCGTCCGTAAGTGACAATACGACTGTAGAGGTGCCGAATAATCGCAGAAGGCGGAACCTCGACTTCATACTGCTCCACGAAGTAGTCCATATTTTCAGCAGTAAACAATTACAGACTGAAGCTATCTGCCATTCTCGTGATGTACTTTTCCCTCTTGAAAATCTCTTTTAGTCGATCTGCTTCGTCATCCAGTTCATTTTAACCATAAACTTCACCTTCTTTTGCTCACATGCTGTCTCTGAAGGCTTCAAGACGTCTTCCTGGAGGATCCCTGAGATGGCCACTGTAGTCCTTGGTGTCAGTGCACCTATTGAGTGATGGCGCTATACGCATGAGCGGAAGAATTCTAAAACGACTGCAGGAAAAACACGAAGATATTACGGCGCCAGGCGACAATGATTCTTTCTTGCAGCAGAAGGTATGAAATTTTCTTGAAAGCTTTATTGCGACGAAAACATCAATATTTTTTAAAAAGAAAGAAATTAAAAATTTAGTGAAAAATCATCATCGTATCCTTTTCTCTCGTTGGGAGAAATATATATATATATATATATATATATATATATATATATATATATATATATATATATATATATATATATATATTTATATTTATATATATATATATATATATATATATATATATATATATATGTATATATACATATACATACATATATATATATAAATATATACAGTATATATGTATATATATATATATATATATATATATATATATATATATATATTCATATATATATATATATATATATATATATATATTCATATATGTATATATATTATATACATGTATGTATATATATATATATATATATATATATATATATATATATATATATATATATATATATATATATATATATATATATATATATATATATATATATATATATATATATATATATATATATATGTATATATATATATTATATACATATATATATATATGTATATATATATATATGTATATCTACATATATTTATATATCTATATATATGTATATATATACATATAGATAGGTAGATAGATAGATAGATAGATATCTCCTCCCGACGACGAGGGAAAAGGATACGATGATGATGATTTTTCCTTTACATTTACATTTATTTCTTTAAAAAAATGCTATTTTCATGGCAATAAAGCTTTCTAGAAAATTTCACCCTGGGGAGGACAAGATCAACTTGGAAATTATTATTATAGATAGATACATATACATAAATATATGTTTATATAAGTATATATACATATATTTTATATATATATATATATATATATATATATATATATATATATGTGTGTGTGTGTGTGTGTGTGTGTGTATACACTGGTTTGTGCGTCTGTGTGCGTTAATTTTTCCCAATAGTTAAAAATAAGGTGGTCTCAAGAATTTCTGTTTCCTGAAATGGTCATCACTAGCGCCCAGTAATCCAGTCAGCTTCAAGAGAAAAGTGACCTTTTTGTTTTAACAAGGCTTCTCCATTGCCATTGATCACCTTATTAAGGGGGGAGAGAGAGAGAGAGAGAGATGGCTGCCTCCAGCAAGGAATGATTAAGTTTTTGGCATAGCAGAGTAAGTTATAAATATATAGTTTTTATGGTACCAGCATCAAATTATAATAGTAGATTTTTTGAAGGATACAGAGTAGTTTAAATCGCTTGTCTTATTTAAAGAAAAATTCTTCTTCGGAAAAGAAATAATTTTTAGATTCTTCAAGAACACTATTAAAGACGCACGGAAAACTTTTCCAATATTCCTGGAAAACCTGTCTACCATATACTTTGGAGGCTTGTATTTCAAGTCAATGGTCCCTGTATGCTTGTCCCGTATGAATTGGATTCATATTCTAAAAAAAAAAAATAATAGTAATAAAAAAATACTCATAGTAGCATGAGTCTTAAAATGAAGAAGCAAATCCACAGTTGTATATTTATCTTCAAATATATGTACATATACATAACTGTGGAATTGCTTCTCCAATAATAATAATAATAATAATAATAATAATAATAATACTGAGATAATATTAAGCAAACTTTTTACTGATGAAGATGCAATTTTTAATAATTTTAGTAGAACATTTTTTAAACAACTTTTAGAGCTGGCCGTGCTGGACACGACCTTTGCCTTCAGTTTGTATAAACAAACTGAAGGGATGGCCATGGGATCACCATTTGGTCCAATTTTTGCTAACATCTTCATGTGCTCCTGGAGGAGCGCATAATAGAAGAATGTCCCATTAGGTTCCGCCCTCTATTTTATCGAAGATATGTTGACGACACGTTCTCCTATTTCGTCATGAATGTCATGCAGAGTCCTTTCTGGAGTTCGTCATCCGACAACATCCAAACATAAGGTTCGCTATGGAGAAGGAGGTAAATAACAAACTCCCCTTCCTTGATCTTATTATTTCCAGAGGTGACTCAGGTTTTTACACAGGTGTGTATAGAAAAATACATTTACTGGTTTGGGAATGAATTTTTATAGTTCGTGTTTCTTTCATTTGAAACTGAACTCTATTTTAACCCTCCTCCATAGGGCTTACACCCCACTCGTCAAACTGGAAGAGTTTCCACGATGAGATATCCTTTTTAGTGAAATATTTCAATAATAATTGTTTTTTCCATCACGACTTTTTCAGATCCCTAAATAAACTGCTACTACAGAAAATGACTCCGGCAACACCTGAATCGACTGTGCTGAAACTAAAGATGCATGCAAGTTTGCCTTTCGTGCATGATGATACTTTTAGGAGAAAATGCACAGCCATTATTCAAAAGAGTTTTCCAGCTTTAAACCTGAAAATCATCCCGAAAAATCCCTTTACAATAGGGTCTCTGTTCAGAGTCAAAGACCGGCTCAGTCCCTCTGTTTTCGTCCAGCGTTGTTTACAAGTACACTTGCCTGGGATGTGATCACGGGATATACATATGTGGGATGCACGAGGAGGCTGTTGAAGGTCCGCATAGATTCCCACAGGGCATAAGTCATAGAACAGGTAGCAGGTTATCTAATCCTGAGCAATCAAATATACGAAATCATTCAAAATTATGTAAAACTTATATTGACAGCAAGGATTTTTCCATCCTAGGCCGAGTGCAGAACAACAACGACTTAACCATCCTAGAATCCATAATTATCAGGAAGACTGTGCCGTCGTTAAATACTCAATCGTCCTCAGTGAAATTGTTTATAGCCTAGTTTGGGCAACTGGTTTTCTCACTCTGTTTGTACTTATTTATGTTAGTCTTGTTCTTTCTTTCATATAGGTAGGTTGTTTTAAGATTTTAGTGAACTCCTTTACTCATTATTGACTTGTCTTGGAATGAGGTGTTTTGTTTTAAATATTTTTACTACATAAAGAGCTGTTGCCATTGCATTAATTTGTTATTGATGTTCGCAAATTATATTATATTTTATAGCCTTGAAAATGCGACTTGGAATTCGTCATGAAACGTCGGCATTGAAAATAAACTGTAGATGATGATGCCTTTACCTACTGCTTCTTCTTGATGTATATATATATATATATATATATATATATATATATATATATATATATATATATATATATATATATATATATATATATATATATATATATTATTACTAAGGATTTATTCAAAACTGCATGGTATCTATAGATACCATCCAGTTTGAATGAGGTCCTTTAGTAATTTAGTTAATGCACAGAACAATTGTGTATGTGATAAAGTTAATATATACCTATGTATACATATATGTGTGTGTTAGTGTGTGTATTAACAGATAGTTAGACACAGAGATAGATGCATAGATAGAAAGATATATATATATATATATATATATATATATATATATATATATATATATATATATATATATACACACACACATATATATACATATAAATACATATATATATATATATATATATATATATATATATATATATATATATATACATATTATATATATACATATATATATACATATATACATATATGCATATATATAGTAGGGAGTACGGATAGGAAGAACAGTCAGCTCATCATTGATATATTTATTAATAGGTGCGCTTCAGGATCACCCATATCCCATCTTTTCTGGCTAAAAAGATACAAAAACACTAATTAAAACTGACAACAGAGCTTACAAAATTAAAATGCTTTAAAGATTGAAAAATGACAATGACAAAACAAGAAATAGATTACCTTCAGTAGTAAAGTCCAGAGGATGAAAACTGAATAAGAGTAAACAAGGTTAGCAAGTAAACAAGAAAGGCGGGGAGAGGTTACTATAGTACGACCGTTTTAGGAAGAGACTTTGCCCCTCTTAAACTGACCATTAACCTTCTGACTTCAAGCTCTCATTGTTTGCGCCTGTTATCAAGCACGTGTACTATAATAGAAAGTTCTGAATGAAGTTTTGTTGTCCCACTTAAATTTTAGATAAAAAAAAAAAAATTCAATATATGAAAATGATAGATGCAAGAAATTTGGAAACCTAGATGTGCTTTCATTTTCAGTTTTGTTTATTTGGATGCTGTACTGAGCAATGTTCTTGAGTTACGTCATCTACTATAGTTTTTTATTACTGTTCCTTTGCTGTTATCGAAGTCATATAATTGTGATATAGTTTTGAGCTTTTGAATTGTTTTCTTTCATGTGTATGCCGTGATCCGTCTTTACCTCCTTGCTGTATCAGGTTGAATTTTCACTGTGCACCTATAAAATAGCTCATAATAAATATTCTTTAAATATTGTTACCCATATATATATATATATATATATATATATATATATATATATATATATATATATACATATATATATATATATATATATATATATATATATATATATATATATATTGGGTGTAACAATATTTAAAGAATGTTTATTATGAGCTATTTTTAGCTGTACAGTGAAAATTCAACCTGATACAGCAAGGTAAAGACGGATTACGACAATGCACGAAAGAAAAAGCAATTCAAAAGCTCAAAACTATATCACAATTTATATATATATATATATATATATATATATATATATATATATATATATATATTACACATTTATACAGTATTAGATTTACCTGTGCTTTTAAAGCACTGTCATATGATACTCATCACTGCTGTGGCATTTCTGTTATATGTAGATTTTTAAAGATATTTCTGCCACTTTCTGTCGAAAAACAGATCTATATTTCAATTTATTTAAATTTCAGTGTTCAACAGGATATCACACAACAAGGGAAAGCAATAAATTTATTTACAATCGAAGTATGAGGAGACATTACTTATGAAGAATCCTCGTCAGAGGATGCTACATCGATAACAAAATAATCTATATATTTATCAATGCAAACATCTCTTGAAGCGTCATCTCTTTTTATATCTTCGGCATGTCTCATCATTAGCCCAGTTGTCAGAAGATATGGATTCAATTGCTTCTTTGACCAAAGGAAGCAGGTCTGATTTTTTAAAATGATTCTTCTTTGCCACGTATGATTTCACCTGCGCCCATATCAGTTCTGTTGCATTATACTGGCAGTGATATGTAGGCAGCCTAACCACTATGTCCATGATCTCTTGCCAGTCTGTCAATCACGTAATCATTTTCTTTACATGAATGTCTTTGCAACTTTACTAATTTTTTATTAGCCAGTCTTTAACTTCATCCTTTTTGGCAGACATTGTCGGAGGTTTATTAATTCGAACTGAATGATAAGAAGCGTTATCCAACACTATGATGGCAGATGGGAAGAAGCTGGGTTTTAAACCATTTTTCAAACACTGCAGAATTCATCTGAATTTCTAGATTGCGTATCCCTTGTCAGCTGGGTGCTTGATCATTGATAAAAATATTACCCAGAAATGTGGTTAATATTGCAACCAATATTGTGATTGTGTCTACTTACTCTCCAATGTTATTGATGTACAATTAGAAGGAATAAATCATAGGTAAAAAATTTTTCTCTTCTGTCTCTCTCTCTCTCTCTCTCTCTCTCTCTCTCTCTCTCTCTCATTTTTTTTTTGCCCAGCTAGTGGAATAGTAAGCGGAACCATAAAGATGATGAACATTCTTTATGATTAGTTTTCTGACGAATATACAAATAATTTTTAACTATAATACACAACTGTGCTGTAGCTGTCCTTTACGGATTCAAACAGAATTAGAGAAAATGACAAAAAAAAAAAGAAGACTGTCATCCTCAATCAGTGCAGTGCTTATACCTCTGGCAACACTAAACCGATGTATAGTACTTATCCTATGTTTATTTATTTGTGTTGTTACATTAATTGCATAATATCTATATCACGGATCGCTACTATCACAACATTATCATATAAATAAAACAGGTTAATTTGCAGCAAAACAACAAATACAAACGCTATTACAATGATTGTTTACGATTTCGTGCGTCTGGTAGCATGCTACGGGTGACTTTTTACGTCTGAAAACCCTCGGATTGTGTAAGTGTGAGGTCTCATCTCGGCCGTAATCAAAGGGTTAAATAATTAATTAGTAGAGTGATTTCTTGAAAGTTGCTTCTTTATTTCTGAACGAATAAAACTATTTTCAACATTATATTTTTCAAACGTTTATGGTTTTATTTTAAAAAACGTCAACAGTCATTGTATAAACGGTAATGTAAGAGAAGAAAAATAACGAAATCCGGAAAAAGAACGTTTGTAAAATCATAGAAGTAGTTTTCGGGAGAATCTGTATTCGATTATTTAAACAGAATAGCATTACAGAGTTTTTATAAAAAAAAAAAAAAAGCTGTAAGCTCAGTTATGGAAAAGTTATACTGTTTATAAAACATTGCTGGCCTGCAATGCATTCACTTGCATCATAATACTTTTATTGATTAATGGTGATTTATGCAGTGTTCTGCTAGCTTGTAAATATGCTCTCCCGGCAATCCTTTGTGAACTAAAACGGTTATCTAAAACAAAAGGCAGCTGAAACTTTTGTGGTGTTTTAATTGAATAGGAATAACCAACTAACAGCATTTCGAAAGTAATTTTTCACGTGCGTTTTCAATGGGCGTCTCCTGCTTTATTTCTATTTCGCCATTTTAAACTATCTTTTCTCTTTGTCAGGAGGATTCTTCAAAGACTTCTTTTCGAACTTACTTCAACAGCATTTCCTTTTTACAATGCAATGATCCTCTGGAAATTAAATTCTGACTTTGGGCAGAGTGTAAAGCCTTGGTGCAACTGTGGTAAAATTAGAATTTCTTGATATATTATAAAAAAGATAATCACAAAGACGTATTTCTCTGATCATATGTGGTGATGGCCGATAAAAATTCTGAATTCAAAATCCACTTCATATATTTTCCAGCGAAGCGTTCTTCACAGTCAACTCCTCATCCAGTTCAATTGCTCATGAAAACACCGCGATAGTTTTATTTGCATTAACTTTTACAATCGGATCTGGTTCAGAGACTTCGCTGGAAACGGTTTCCGATTCAGTGAGTTCGTCTGCACAAATGTTTATACTCTGGGAACACGTTTCACGAGAGTTTGTTTGCAGTTGATATTAGTCGAAGCACTGTTTAACAACAGAGAATTTCGTGAATACTCCTTCAAATTAATTTTTTTAATGCTTTTCAAAAAGTCATTGGTAAATAAATCACTTCACAAATCCAGTTTGTCTCTCTTGGACAGAATCCAGGGCACCCGGAGAGCGTTGCATGATTATGTGAGAGTTTGTTTGCAGTTGACAGTTGTCTAAGCGCTGTTTCGCAACATAGATTTTCGTGAATCCTCCTTAATTATTTTTTATTACTTTTGGAAATGTAATTGATATATCACTTCACAAATCCAGTTTGTCTCTCTTGGCAGAATCCAGGGGACCCTGACAGCGTTGCATGATTGCATGAGAGTTTGCTTGCAGCTGATATTTGTCGAAGCACTGATTATCAACAGAGGATTTCGTGAATGCTCGTTATAATGGCAGGAACTTATTTTTATTAGTTTTGAAAAGGTCATTGGTAAATCAGAGTCCAGAGGAGACCACATCTGACCTTTGTCCATTTCAACAAGTTACATACTTATGGGGAAGTGGTGTCAATGACCTTGGTAGTTGTGACGCTAGAAAACTCCTAGGAATTAATTAAATACTTATATGGGTGGCCCGTGTTGACAGAAAGTGGGTCTCTGGTAAAAAATAAAAAATTATATTATACCAGGCATCATAAACACTGTCGTTGATGGTAGGATTTACAGGAAAATATTACTTACGGAAATTAAATCTCCAAATTTTGCCGTTTTCGAGCTATGTGGTGCTTCTAGAATCATTGAATGAGGGCTAAATAACGATCATGACTATAATTAAGATTCAAAACGAGTATGTATTACTGCTGACAATTTTTTTTTTTTTTAAGCGAGACCTAAAACATGAACGTGTTATTATTTTAAAGTTATGGTTATTCTATCACGAGAAGATTTTTTTACTACTATTCTCAGTATTGCTGTCATTACCATCATTATGAATACTATTTTTATACTTCTTTAGCTACTGTGTGGGTATTGCCGATTTATAATTTTTTTATCATGTTATCTAATGTATCTAGATTGTGTATGTTATTGTCTCTACTTTCTATATTCCATGTATATGGCCTTCAGCTGAAATAACATCTATTATTATTATTATTATTATTATTATTATTATTATTATTATTATTATTATTATTATTATTATTATTATTATAAGGTTAATATGCACATTTGTTTTGAACCATCTTCTTTTATCGTAAAAAAATATATATTTAAAGTGTATGCCAATGCAAGTTAAACAGAAATATTTAAGCTTCTTAAATAATTAAATGTATTTACTCGTAAAAGGTTAAGCAGCCCAGAATTCCTAGTTCCCGAATTTTGTCAAATTTACTGCGTAGGAATTATATTAAGGTACCCAAGGTTTTTAAGCGATAAATCTTTATAGAAAGCTTAAATCAATTATTTTATTCCAATAAGAATAAGAAACAAATAGTGAATGAAATCATTTGAACGCTAGCAAATAATGTAAATCTTACATTTATACAAAAATTACTGAAAGCTTTCATGATGAATATTGTTTTTACTAATTCAGGAACGGTTAGAAATTTTATAGTTCGTAATTTTTGCTTTGCTCCTTTGAGCTCGTGTAGAAAATAACCTCTCTGCACTATTTTGTAAAAGCTAATATGTCCATTTTTCCAGAAATTTAAGTATCTTATTACTGAAACTCAATTCAGTGCTTTTTTGTTTTTGACAACAGAGGAGTGTTGGCCTCCTTGTTGGGTAATCCATTTGAAAGTTTTGGAATCAAACTGTTGCTTCAACAATATGGTCTGATATTCTCAAGGTCTCCAAACTAAAAATCTCTCTTTCTTTCCCAGTTTTTACCGTTACTACAGCTACTACGACAAATTTCATAGGCTATTTTATTCCTTCGTTGATGGTTTAAAAATTCAGGAAGAGTAACACCCATAAAATGTTCCTTGGAAAGTTGAAGAACAAGGTGAATGTATTTCGTAAAAGCCAACCAGTTTCATATAACAGGTAAAACTGCACTCTACCTCAAGGAAATTGTATGAAAAGTTGAACAAAGAAAAAAAAAACGCAGCTGAAATCTAACATGAAAGTCTCGCTTTAAAAAAAAAATGGCTTGAAATAAAAACAGTTCGTAGACAGGTAGACAGAACAAGAAGAATCTCCGGGTACCTCAGAGAAAAGGTTTATTTTCAGGTCTAACCTGCGTTGTGTCATTTTCTGTAAGGCTCCCTAGAGGGGAAAGAACCTTGCCATCTCCATAGAAGGATGTGAATACTCGTAAAAGATC
This sequence comes from Macrobrachium rosenbergii, assembly GCF_040412425.1. Classification (NCBI taxonomy): domain Eukaryota; kingdom Metazoa; phylum Arthropoda; class Malacostraca; order Decapoda; family Palaemonidae; genus Macrobrachium; species Macrobrachium rosenbergii. Next base: position 40,852,881 of record NC_089783.1, on the reverse strand, counting down.
GACTTCTGAAGTGACGTTCGTAAAAACAAGAGTGCGATCTGAAATGTTCTCGTTTATTTGTCAGTAGGCGGATTAAGCCAACTTTCTCTTTCTCTCTTGGGCATTGCAAACCAGGCAAGAAAAGGAATTCTTTGGGAGAAGCTCCCAGTGAGATGGAGCTGGGAGGAGAGAGAGAGAGAGAGAAAGCGAGAGCACAACACAAGGGATAGCTGAGGATTATGTAGCTAAATAATCCTCAGCCATCCATTAACTTGACATCACCTTTCCATGATAAAAAAATTTACTTCATTTCTGATAGAGTTAAGGCGTAGCTCGGACACCGCCGCGATGAGTTTTCCCCAGTGTCAGATATTGGTGATATCTACAGGTTTTTCTTCCATACACTTCCTTACTTGAATCTATATTCTTTTATGTTTAAGATAGGAAGAGAAAGAGAGCGAATGAATGAATCCAGTGTCTATAAATTGTGATTTTTTTACCTTTCGATCAAATGTTCTATTTTCCTCTCTATTTCGTTATTTGAGAGTTTTTTTTTTTTCTGTGACCAGGTGACAAAATCGGTAACACGCGGAAGTGAGTTATTACTAAGACTACAATAGAGCAATCAACGTACCTCAATACATGTCCCTGGCTCCCGACATTGGTTTTTTTTTCTCTGAGGAGAATTGAGGTTGGTCTCCATTGTACTGGTTCCTATAACCTCGTAGGTGAAGAAATGGTTGACTCTGATATGAAATGGTTACGGTTCGATTCAATTCTCATCTAGATTTCGACGCCAGCCTCAGCTCTCTCTCGCTCTCTCCCTTACTTTCTCGATTTCTTTTTATCATTCCGGTTATTTATTCTAGGAAACAGATGAAAGCAACAGCATGTACCTGGACAGTTGATCAGTGGATCATGATTATAACTGTGTCATTCCGCTCAAATGATATCAGTTCTCATCAAGATAACTCAGTCAAGAATCACTCTAAGGCCACTCAGCAATCGGTGAATCAGATTATATGAATGGATAACTATTATTATTATTATTATTATTATTATTATTATTATTATTATTATTATTATTATTATTTATACGGTTGTACGTCGATCTTAATAAACTGTTGATTTTTCTTATTTATTTTTTTTCGCGGAATTTCAGTGACCATGCAAAATTACCAAGAATACTGGCGTATTAAAAAAAATGCTCTTCAATGATTAGTAATGAAAAGGCGGGCTCAGATTTGCTACTTCTCCTGAACTGCAAGAAATAAGAAATATATCTCAATTTGAACTAGAGATGAACAGCGTTCGTTGTACCCTAAGTCTCGACAACCCATTTTCGAAACATCATTATTTCGTACAGGGATCAATTAAAGTTTTCTAATGTTAGATCCTCAAATATCTTCCTATTTGCTAACAGGTAATACTGCATAATTGGGAAAAAACTCCAGATTACGAGACATTTCGAATACCGAGCGTCTTTAATGTACTCGTATATGAAATGAAACTGCAATATCTCTGCAAATTTAACACATCAGACTCGAAAACACTAGTTTAAATGATGATTCCGGTTCTTCGGTTCCTTATAATATCCTGTTTTTTTTTTCTTTTTTGTTTTCTGTAAACTAAAACTATTGTGCCAGCATTGTCTGTCCGTCCGCACTTTTACTATCCGCCCTCAGATCCTAAAACCTCTGAAGCTAGAGGGCTGCAAATTGGTATGTTGATCATCCACCCTCCAATCTTCAAACATAACAAATTGCAGCCCTCTAGCCTCAGTAGTTTTTATTTTATATAAGGTGAAAGTTAGCCATAATGGTGCGTCTGGCAACGACATAGGAGAGACCACCACCGGGTCGTGGTTAAAGTTTGATGGGCCGCGGTTCATACAGCATTATACCGAGGCCACCGAAAGATAGATCTGTTTTCCGTGGCCCTGATTATACTCTGTAGCGGTTGTACAGAAAACTCGACTGCACCGAAGAAACTTCGGCGCATTTTTTACTTGTTTTATATGGGATATGGGATCAGTTAATGATAGTGATTACGTGCAATGTTTTCAGTAAAATACAGGAAGGGTATTGTATAGTCCCTGTCTTTTAGAAATATTTAAAAAAATGCATCAATTTCTATTTCGGTATTTCTGCAGAGCAATATTGCTAATAAAGACCATCGAATGGTGATGTTCGCTGTTTGTATGATTGCCATTTGCACCGGTAGCCAACAGCCCCCCCACCCCACCCCCTCCCCCACCCCAAAAAAAAAAAAAAAAAAAAAAAAAAAAAAAAAAAAAAAAAAAAAACTGTCCGAATATAACTATAGTAATCGAAAATTTTTGATTCTGGGCCTTTATCAGCCGGAACAGCCAACATTCATCCTTATATTACATGGAACGAAATACAATACGCAGTTATTACTAGAATGGTATTTTTAAAAGCTGAAGATACACGTTACAATTTCAAATGGTTATTGCTTCAAGTTATTCTTCAGTTATACTAAATAAACACGAGGTAATGAAGATTCACTTGGGAGGGTAGATTTCGAGGGACTCAATCTGTTTTTTTTGGGGGAAGTGGTTCAGAACTCGTATGCATCAGCGGAATTCTCTCCTTGATTGTAAATAAACAGTAAGTCAGATAAAGAGATTTGTTTCGCCCACGAGCAAAATATCAAAACTATTCGTAGTAAGAAATAAACACAGGATTTGTCTCTAAAGCCTATTAAATGAAAGGAAATAAACTTTGTTCGTGAGCGTATTTCGTTACTTGATACATTCAAATCTTAAAATTATCCTTACTTTTTATAAGGTCTATTTAAAACATGAGTTATCAGAGGTTAAATATCTGAGTAGGTAATAAAACATTGGTGAAAATGCAACCGACATAAGAGATAGGCCTTTTAGGCAAAAACAAAACAAGTTCTCCTCACCAGTAGGCCTGTGAAGAAGATTATCTTTAAAGGTACTTGTGCCATCTGGTTTTGGCTCCCGAAGGAGATTTGTGGGACAAGTAGGCCTACAAAGAACACGTAAATGTGATGCGCACGCATTCAGTTATCTCTTCACCTCAGTCATCAAGGTAAAATACATATTGTGTAGTTCATTATGCACACGTTTACGTTATCGGCATGGATAATATTTCCCATTAAAGGGAGAATGAAACTTAGTTCTTAGTTGTAAAAGGGACAAAAAAAAATACAATCCAATACCTAACATAATTTTTGGCTTTTTCACACGAATATTATTATAATTAATATAACGTAGCATAACTTGGTCTGAGTTTCCAGTTGGTCTACGCGTGGTTGTGGTCAGGGATCGAGTGTGCAAAATTAGACATTAATTAGAAAACACCAACAAGCACAAAGACTGCTTACCATTGTTGTTATCTTTCCCATGAGCTGATTATTCTGGAAAACCGTGTTTCGTAAGCGTTGTTCTAAAGAAAATGCTCTCAGTATTATTAAATCAGCAAATAGATATCAGAGAATAAATAGTTTCACTTCGATGTGATTTACAACCCACCTGCAAGTCTTTAAGCAAAGTCTAAGTTAGAGTCAGTGATATATTTGAAAGCTGAAAAGGTATTTTCTAAAGCTCTAGGATAGAGTCTGAATTAAGCAATGTGCTCAGACGTTATTGATGTTGAAGAACTTTTTTCTTGGACACAATAACAGACAGATCTTTTTGACTAATTTATTATGGCTTAGAGATATGCTTGGTGTTTAGCCTACTTTTCATTAAATAATTTTCACATTATTATTATTATTATTATTATTATTATTATTATTATTATTATTATTATTATTATTATTATTATTATTATTATTATTAGTATTATTATTATTATTTACTAATTTTTTTTAGCACGAGATTAACAGCAGCCTTCAGTTGTCTTCAGCAGCTATATATCTATGGAAATAAAATAGACACTATTTGAATAAATTATTATTATTATTATTATTATTATTATTATTATTATTATTATTATTATTATTATTATTATTATTATTATTATTATTATTATTTACTAAATTTTTTCAGCACGAGATTAACAGCATCCCTCAGTTGTCTTCAGCAGCTATATATCTGTTAAAATAAAATAGACACTATTTGAATAAATTATTATTATTATTATTAATATTATTATTATTATTATTATTATTATTATTTACTAAATTGCCTTCAGCAGCTATATTTATCTGTGGAAATAAAATAGACACTATTCGAATAAATTTTGAAGAAAAGGAGAAAGACGTGTGTGAGAGCGCCTGATTTATGAAGAGTCTGAAGACAGTGATGTTTCTGCAGAATAAGAGCTCGAATAAATTCGATATAAGTTGAATGAGTGGAAACGTGGAAATCTGACATTTTGCATCAGCATTTTTATTCGATATGGAAATGCTGTGTCCGACTTAAGATTCAGTCTCTTTCCAGTACGTCTGGACTCATATATTAGTAATATTCTGCATCTTCATCACTTTCATTGTTGTCTTTTTCCTTCGTCCCTTACTTTATTGTTGTTTTTCTTTGTCCCTTACTTTATTGTTGTTTTTCTTTGTCCCTTTCTTTATTGTTGTATTTCTTCATCCCTTTCTTTATTGTTGTTGTTCTTCATCCCTTGCTTTATTGTTTATGTTCTTCATCCCTTTCTTTATTGTTGTTGTTCTTTATCTCTTTCTTTATTGGTTATGTTCTTCATCCCGTTCTTTATTGTTGTTATTCTTCATCCCTTTCTTTATTGTCTGTGTTTTTCATCCCTTTCTTGATTGTTGTTATTGTTCATCCCTTTCTTTATTGTTGTTATTCTTCATCCCTTTCTTTATTGTTATTATTCTTCATCCCTTTCTTTATTGTTGTTTTTCTTCATCCCCTTCTTTATTGTTGTTGTTTTTCATCCCTTTCTTTATTGTTATTATTCCTCATCTCTTCCATTATTGTTGTTATTCTTCATCCCTTTCTTTATTGGTGTTATTCTTCTTCCCTTTCTTTATTGGTGTTATTCTTTATCACTTTCTTTATTGTTGCTATTCTTCATCCCTTTATTTATTGTTGTAATTATTCATCCCTTTCTTTATTGTTGTAATTATTCATCCCTTTCTTTATTGTTGTAATTATTCATCCCTTTCTTTATTGTTGTAATTATTCATCCCTTTCTTTATTGTTGTTACTTTTCATTCCTTTCTTTATTGTTGTTAGTCTTCATCCCCTTCTTTAATGTTATTCTTCATCCTTTTCTTTATTGTTGTTATTCTTCATACCTTTCATTATTGTTGTTATTCTTCATCCCTCCTTTATTGTTGTTATTCTTCATCCCTTTCTTTGTTGTTGTTATTCTTCTTCCTTTTTTATTGTTGTTAGTCTTTATCCCTTTCTTTATTGTTGTTATTCTTCATCCCTTTCTTTATTGTTGTTATTCTTCATCCTTTTCTTTATTGGTGTTATTCTTCAACCCTTTCTTTATTTTTGTTGTTTTCTACTAGGCTAATATTGATCAAATTAATTTCTGGTGTTTTTCATAAAACATATGGCTCTCAGACGGTATTTTCACAAATATGTAAACACGCGGTTTGCCATCACTACTGGGAAAAAGCAATAGTGAGTCTTCCAATGTCTGTGCGCCTCAAAAAATGCATTTGGTGCCCCTATAGGGGGAAAAAAAATCGAGTGGTATGAACAGTAGCGATGGGTAAGTACACCTAGAACTGAAAAATAGTTAAGAGAAAAAAATATCGGAATGTTCAGAAATACTCAGAGTAGCATGATTGCGATAGTTTAGACACAAGTTCACAGTAATGTATCAGAACAAATATATTTACAAATAAAACTCTACAGAGAACTTCTGAGAATCTGTACAGGTTATCGAAAGCCCTCTTTAGATATATATATATATATATATATATATATATATATATATATATATATATATATATATATATATATATATATTTATATGTATATATATGTATATATATATATATATATATATATATATATATATATATATATATATATATATATGTATATATTAAATGTGTGTATATAATTTATCGAAATATCTCGATCTAATAAACACTTTGAGCAATGAGAACTGCTGGGTAAAGGGTTAAAGGGTTTTTTACTCTCTCTTCATGTTATTATTGGTCTAACCTACATATATCAGTAGCGTCATAATATGCGTTTGGATTATTTAAATTCATCGCTCTTCACAATACGCAGAACACAAACATTAAATATAAAATATTGTAAGTTCTATGTTTAAACTGAGGTACAAGCTAACATAAATTATTGATTTTTTTGCTCAGAAATTCCACAAAAATCATTATAGGTTTATATGCTGCTGGTGGACTGACCTTTTCTTTGGGTATCCTTATTTCCGCGTTTAATGCGATATGCATTGTTGATAACGGATCATATAATGTCCATTTTAGTTTTCTGTAAAAGAAAACTATTGAGATGGCTTTGTCTGTCCGTCCGCACTTTTTCTGTCCGCCCTCAGATCTTAAAAGTTACTGAGACTAGAAGGCTGCAAATTGGCATATTGATCATCTATCCTCCAGTCATCAAACATACCAAATTGCAGCTCTCTACCTTGAGTAGTTTTTATTTTATTTAAGGATAAAGTTAGCCATAAGGATACTTATGACACCGCTATAGGTGCCAACAACACTGGACCGTGGCTGAAAGTGTCATACATCATTATACGCTGTACAGAAAACTCGATTGCAAACTTCGGCACATTTTTTACTTGTTTTATATATATATATATATATATATATATATATATATATATATATATATATATATATGTTTATATATATATATATAATATGGTAATATTACAAGCATACATTTCAGAGACGTCGAGACAAAAACGCTGAAATAATCTAGTATTCTGCAAATGATTGTAGACTTCCCATAAAGTCAATCTTCATTTGCGTCTGCCTCTCGCGGACAAAAGTAGATCGTGCATAATTCCACAGTGTAGCTCTTCCTGCTTCTTTTGAGTATCATAGAGTGCAGAATGAAATGAAAAGACCGTTGTTAAATTACTGCGTAGATCAGCACGTCATTTTTGGCAGGACATGGGTATTCAAAGCTTGGCTTTCGTTTCCTTTACTCGGCGCTTAGCCAGCATTTATGAAAGAGAAGCGCAGTGCATCATCATGTAATAAGAAATCTTACACACACACACAAACACACACATACACATATATTGTATATATATACAGTATATATACATATATATATATATATATATATATATATATATATATATATATATATATATATATACACATATATATATATATATATATATATATATATATATATATATATATATATATATATATATATATATATATATATATATATATCAAAACAAATAATAATCTTTTCTTAACAGTGCACCTTACCAACTTGCATGCTTAAAAGTAAATAAAGAATTGACATATTACCAATAATATTATGTAGCCGTGGAATGATTTTTTTTCTTGTTTATTATGATAACACAGTAATACTGAATTGAGATAGAAAAGTTCTCAAAAACGAATATTTGTTAAGAGATATTAATCACAGGAGGCCTAGGGAAAGAAAGCTCGACTTGAACCTTTCAACAATGAATTTTAGAAAGGAGTTTGACGTGTCAAAACCAAAGCCAACAGTCGTTATTCTTCGTGTAACAAAATCGCATGAATTCCAGCGCTTTGCGAACTAATTTGAAGGAATATTTGCGAAGAGAATAGTTTCAACAACAAAAGAATTTCTGCTCTGTGTTATTTCAAATTTCATAACGCTTCTATTTTTGCAGTTGAATCCCAGTCGACGCGCAATTAGCTGTACTTTAAAGTTCGTGTTCATGGCCAAAAAATGTTCAACAACACGGACTGCGGAAAACATTTTTGGATAATCAGCGTGCCAGACTTGAGTAGCTGAAGGGGGAATATTGTTTTGTAAGGGGTTTCATTTTAATAAAACTTTATTTTATTCTCTCTTTTGATTTTTCGCTCTGTGTTTTGATAATTGTTCAGAACAACTCGATTGCTCAAAATAAGAATTGGATGATATAATCCTATGAGTTAAACGAAAATGCAAAAATATAAAAGTCAATCTACCAGGAGTTCTTGGCTACTGAATTTACGTCGAGGTTCGAAAAAGAAAGCTGTTCCTAAACTTAAGAATTAAGAAAGAATTAATAATAAGTGTAGTAAAATGGAAGAGTCATTTTAACGTTATATCTCCGCGAGCCAACGAGGTTTCATGCATATGGTCTCAGGATATAGACAAATGATAATAAAAGTTTTTTTTTTTTTTTAAATATTGTCGATATGACTATTGTCTGTTTTCCTTTGGTTTTTTTAAAGCGAATTTGAGAGCTTTCTCTCTCTCTCTCTCTCTCTCTCTCTCTCTCTCTCTCTCTCTCTCTCTCTCTCTCTCTCTCTCTCTCTCTCCAGCTTGCTGGAGAACGCTCTTAAACCCTGTGTAATAATATCGTGCTATCTTCCTTTGATGAAACTCGATTTGGCGTGTAACATACACACCATTCGTAAGTGAATGACGAGAGCCTTTCTCTCCCATCCCGCCTTCTCAGACTCGGTCCTTCTAAGAAACAACGTTTTTGAAATGATTCCAGTTCAGTAAGGCTCTTCAAAATTTGATAAGCAATCAGTAATATGTAAAGCTTTTTCTTAAAAGAGCAACTGTAGGTGTCACAAAACCTTGTTACTATGAGGGAAGAGGACTTAAAGAATCACTGTTAGATGGATGACGAGAATAGAAGCTTCACTATTAGATGGATGACGAGAATAGAAACTTCACTGTTAGGTGGATGACGAGAATAGAAGCTTCACCATTAGATGGATGACTAGAGTAGAAGCTTCACTATCAGATGGATGACGAGAATAGAAGCTTCACTGTTAGATGGATGACGAGAATAGCAGCTTCACCATTAGATGGATGACGAGAATAGAAGCTTCACTATCAGATGGATGGCGAGAATATAAGCTTCACTATTAGATGAATGACGAGTACAGAAGCTTCACTATCAGATGAATGACGAGAATAGAAGCTTCACTATTAGATGAATGACGAGTACAGAAGCTTCACTATCAGATGAATGACGAGAATAGAAGCTTCACTATTAGATGAATGACGAGAATAGGAAGTATCACTATTAGATGGATGACGAGAGCAGAAGCTTTGTTATTAGATGGATGACGAGAATAGAAGCTTCACTATTGAATGGATGACAAGGATAGAAGCTTCTCTATAAAATATTATTTTCTCTTCTCTTATCCTCCCTGATTCTTACAATTGCCTTAGATAGGTTAGAAAAAATTACACTCCACCGAACATTCAGAAAAGATTATTCGTGTTGAATAGAGTTGTACCCACCTCAGATTATATCCTCACAATCGTATAAAAAAAATTATCTGGGTTTGGAAGAGCGAATCTTTGCACAAAAGTGTTATATTTGAATGAAAGAAAGGACAAATTTAGAAGCTGGTGATAAGGCATAAGAAAGGATGTTATTTTGAAGGCAAATATTCAGATTCGTGTACGAACCGTTTAAAAAGAGTTTCTTTTTGGTAGGTAATAGATAAACGTAAAGAAAGTCAATTGTACAAAATATTCCCGACATGAATTGTATAATGTAGTGAACTTGTGGAATAACGATATGTTCAAACATACATACATTGTATATGTGCTGGAAATCACCAAAATGCATTAAGTACATTTGCAGGAGCACTAACAGAAGGAAAACGAAATCAAAGTATAAATCTAGACAGGTTTTGCCTCTGGGATTATAAGACCTCTTCAGGAGGAGTTGATTTTAGGTGTACAAATTTGCGTTACACAGATATATGCTTGGGTAACAGTACAGATCGCTCATTTGCGAGAAGAGTGACATAACTCAAAAACTGCTGTTTTTCAGGAGAAGCAATTTAAAGTTTAAAATTCTCTATACCTCTATAGTGTAATAGCTACATGTCATGCCCTCTAGCGGTTAGTGTTAGAAATACAAATAAGACGTTTTTACCACAACGTGGAACAAAAAACAGGCTATCTGCTAGTATCAATAACTCAAAAAACACATTTTTTGAGTTGCGTCACACTTCTGGCAAATGAGCGAAATGAACATAAAGACAAGTACCACCCGATAGGTGTTGTTATTGATCCAACAAAACTCAGGAAGACTAAGACTTCTATATAGATGTTAAAGAGAAGATAGAATAAGTGTAGAGAGACCTAATGACTTCTGTAAAAAGACTATGAATGTTGTAGGGAGACCAAGAATATTACAGGCGGTCCATGATTGCCACGGGGACTCCTAAACGGAGAAAACATTTCAAGTCCAGCTTGGCTAATAGGTAAAGCAAGTGACACAAGATCAACAAAAAACAATGCGAGTTCCTGAAAGACTTAATGTTTTTGGACACCTTATTTTACAAGAGGATACTGTTAAAGAAACTACAAGTACAGCTAAGCTCTTATATACCTTAAGAGTATTGATCACTTTTTATTAAAGAAAGATAGAAATTAGAAATTAAATCTAAGTGTTAATAGTGTTGAGTCGAAAACAAATATGTCGGGCTTAAATCTTGGAAAAAAGAAAGGGTGACGAAAAGGAATGATACATAATAAATTATGATACCCATTATTAAATGATATTCACAAGAACTGGGAACTGCTGTCATATGATGAATATGAGGAAAATGCCTGGGGCAAGAGGAAAGCATAAATAATTGCTGATCGCAGCATAAACAGATATAAACTTGAAAAGTTCAGCCATTGAAGAAACCAATGGAAATGAAGTGTGGGATGGTATATTATACTGTTAAATCTGAATTCTTATTCCATATCCTTAGCTAAGCTTCTTGTCTTGACTTTCAGATTGCCAGTTAAGCAGTCCACAGTAGAAGCAATGGCACATGAATGGTCATAAAGTACTCTACGTCGAAGCTTTCGTGGTAAGTGATATTTTGCACTTTAGTTTTGATCTTTGTTTACCTAAATACATTGTTAATGAGTAGACTGTTCAGTGTTACCATTAGTCTGATTCCCGATGTGCTACTTAAGGAAGTTTTCTATACATGAATTCATTATTAATTTATATATATATATATATATATATATATATATATATATATATATATATATGTGTGTGTGTGTGTGTGTGTGTGTGTGTGTGTGTGTCTTGTTCTTCAAATTATCGGTTGTAATTCCCTTTGCGTGTATATTATTCCTGATATTACGTTTGTAGCTTCAAGCCAGTAAAGTTTTCTGTATACTAGAATATCCATCTAGAATATAAGATTCCTGTTCTTGTCATAGGCTACAAATATTTTACCATTTGGTTCAGTGTTATATAATGGGACATCAACAATCCTATAATCATATTAGTAATAATGTCTTAAGAAATGCTTAAGAGACGATAAGAATTTTTGGTTTCCCAAATTTATCCTAAATGGACTGCGTAGATGGGAGAATCCGTCATCTTTTCATTTGAAAATTAAATGAGTATGGCATGATTCCTGTGGTGTCTTAGTCATCGCAGATGTCATGTTTAATAGCCGTACGCTTAATGATGACCATACAGTCATGCTCCTGTGTTTTAGGGAGCCCCGTAGTTATTGTACAAGGTCTTCCATAGTCTAGAGCGACAGATCCCTTGCTTGTAGAAAAACACCGGCTCACTAAATTATATATCTCTCTTATTTAATGTTTTTTTAACGCGGTCTTTTAGATTGTCTTTGTCTTGTTTTTTACACTTAGATTATAAATCCTTCGTTACTGCCCCAGCCCTGTTGACGTAGGGATTCCAAAAGGCTTCTTTTTTATTTACTTTGAGTGCAAACTCCAGATTTCGTTTTGTCTACCTGTGGGTTATTGAATGGACTATCAGATCTGTTCCTTCTCTCGGCGATATCAACTTTTATGGTTAGTGTACTTTTTAGTGTTTGTACGATTATTTTCGCATTATGTATTCCTGGTATTCGTGGCAGCTTATCTCTGGAATTCAGTTCATCTTGTTACTATTTCCAACTGATAAAGGAGTGTTTTCTATTTCTGGGAATGTAGTGGATTTGGTACAGTCAGATGTATCATCATCAGAAGTAAGTTTATCGGCAACGCTGTCTTGTATAAGTGGGCACCTTGGTAAATTAATATACTTCCAGTACCAAAGTAAAATAAAACAGAAAACACTATCGAAAGATATTGCCATCTGGAAAGCAATTGAATTTAATTTCACACGTGAAAAAAAACGAAAACTCTTGCTGCTTTCAGTATTGGATATCAAAAGTCTTTTGCATGTAAATAGAAAGAATACTTGCGTCTCGGAAGAAACCAATTTAAAATTCAAGCCGAAGAAAGCAATCTAAGTTTTTTCGACCCTGCAAAATTCTCGTGTTTCTAAACCCTCATCCTTGAGGTTTTTTTATCTCCTTTTCTTTCAATCTTTTCCCAAGAGATAAAAAAAATTGTTATCCACACTCACACATGGTGATGCTCCCAGGAACGAGAGTTTACGGGTATCGGCGCGGAAGAAGAAAGATTAAAAACAATAAACAGTTGCAACATTGAATGAGAGGTTTGGTGAAGGAAAAAAACTATACTATTTAAGGCGCATCTGTATAACGTGAAGAAAATAAGAAAGAAATTGAAAGGGTATTTTGAAATGCCACAGCGATGAAAAGAAGTTACACTAAAACAAAATGTGGAAAGGATAAGAAACGAAATTATCTTTGAAGGGAACATGCAAATAGAGACATATATCTGTAGAGAAGGCTGTTGTGTCTCACTGCAGTATTTCGACGAAATGATGAACGCAGAAGGTAGATGAATGGCGGAGTTGAATGATGCAAGAATGTAAAAAGTTATCTAGAATATAAGAATCTTGTGAAAATAACTTGAGGAGATTAGGAGGGCAGGTACGAGAGTACAGAACAGAAAGGTGCCAGGATATTATGGGAATGCAAGATAAATGTTACTGGCCACGGCTTCTAAGGTATTTCTGGAGGAGGAAAGGTTACAAAGAACGTTTGGTCCATGACTTTATATATATATATATATATATATATATATATATATATATATATATATATATATATATATATATATATATATATATATATATATATATATATATATATATATATATATATATATATATATATATATATATATATATATATATATATATATAATGTGTGCGTATGTGCAGAAGGTATGATCTGTGAATTTTATTGACAAAGAATAACAAAAATTCATGATATATATATATATATATATATATATATATATATATATATATATATATATATATATATATATATATATATATATATATATATATATATATATATATATATATATGTGTGTGTGTGTGTGTGTGTGTGTATTATAGGTCCTCTTTTTCTTAATTAAAAGGAAACATAGGATTACGTTCAAACATCAAAAATAAGACAAATTATAAACCTCGAGATCCCCAGCAGACAGGAGTTACAATAGAGCTTCTGTCAAGTTTATGGAAAAGTTAAGGGGAAGTTTTTTTTTTTTTTTTAAGCCTGTGGAAGCAAAAAAAAAAAAAATCTGTTTGTCCTCAGAGTCAAGGCCAGCGAAGTTTCAAATGGGAAAGGAATAGCTTCTTAGCTGTTGTCTTTTTGTCAGCCTGTATTTATTACTAATATAGTCATTGTTTTCCTGATGCAAGTTGGTGCTTCCCAGATCAACTAAGCCAATAAATGAAGTCTGAGAAAACTGGAAAAACTAAATCATCCCGTTCAACAGTTTCTCATAACGTGTGTGGATTCCACGTATAAATCGAACAGAAGAACTGATACATAGTGGCAGAATTTTACATTCTATATGGTAGGGTACTCTGCAAACGAACGTAGTAACCCCATTCAGGAAGAGGTCTGTAATATATTTTTTCAAAGAAGGTGGTCTTAAGCAAATTTCTTTTTCTTGTCTGCTTAAGAGTAAGACGTAGTACGAAGAACATGCAATAAGAGGGGCCGTAAAAGTACTCTCCAATCCTGGCCTAACAGTATACATTTGTCGTAAAGCCCCTCCTATTCGTTGGCAGAAGAAAAGACCGGTTTATGCCCTTCCGACATTGATAAAGACGGATAAAGCCGAGACGCAGTCAGGGAATGAGGATTAATGATCGCCTGCTAGGACCGTTGCATGGCGAAAACCGACGTCCGGATTCTAGCAGGACCGATTATACGAGAGGGAAATCCTCCATTAGCTTTTCACGCTGACAAAAGCAAGGTCAATAATTGACTCAGGTCACGATCAAAAGGTCCGTTCTTGCTATTCATTTTATAGTTTTATTTTTTGTATTTAGCTTCTTGCATTTTTATTTAATAGGTGTGGGTACGGAAGCCTATTAGATGAAGTGACCGATATGCCGGTGTATTTTCATAGGCTTTATGCGAAAAAAACCGCATTCAAACTTAGACTCCTTGTAAACAAATAAAACCATTCCAATCCCCGTGGGGATTAGTGCCACCGGTGCACCTCACGCGGTGCACAGTAGGCATTACTTAAGGTTCTTTGCAACTTTGCTTCGGCCCATTAGCTGCAACCCCTTCCAGTCGTTTTACTGCACCTCCGTTTATACTATCTTTCTTCCATCTTACTTTCCACCCTCTCTAACAATTGTTTCATAGTACAACGACGAGGTTTTCTTCCTGTTACATCTTTAAAACCGTCTTTACTCTCAATTTCCCTTTCAGCGCTGAATGGCCTCATAGGTCAACGCTTGGCCATTGGCCTTAAATTGATATTCCCATTGCAATTCCAAAACAACTCCCCTAACTTGATTTACAGGAAGTTTGAATGCGTAAAAATTTTCTTAGAACACATTCTTTTTTTTTTTCAGAAAGATGAGCCATAGTAAGCGTCGGTGTTTAAGTTCTTATGAAAATATACAGAAATGTGAGATTCCTATTAAGGGGACCTTGATCATGTATAATTTGATTAGGAAAATCGCGAACTTAACCACTTAACAGGAAATAAACAAATATCTCTAAATGAGAAAGTGAATACGGAGCAATCTAAACAGCGTAATAACAAATTAGAGGAAAAAGAAATTAGAAACGATAGATTGTTTCCTTTACCAGTATTGCCTCGTAGATCAGATATGAAATTAATGTTTTTTCGTTGTAGCTCTCAAAGACAAAAGATGAAAGACCAAACACCAGGAGTAGATTTTAGAACTAAAAAGATCAAGTTTAAACAGATTTTGTAGGAAGAATTTGTATTAAAGTTATTAATGAATGAATATCGGAAAAGTGACCGGAATGCCAACGGCACACTTGAGGGAAAGTGGGAATTCCAACGGTTCCGGCGAGCCAACAAAACTTTCTCTTTGTTGCCGAAAGTTAGCTGTGTCAGGAGAGAGGGTTATTTTATCCAGAATCCGTGTGTGCATGTATGTATGTTTGTCTCTGTCTATCTACACACACACACACACACATTATATATATATATATATATATATATATATATATATATATATATATATATATATATATATATATATATATATATATATATATATAATATATATATATATATATTCATAAACTTTGATTATCTGATCTAAATAGAGAAAGATTATTCTTTGTTAATAGCACTCTTAAAACACTTACTCATTAATACGGGAAACATAATCGTTAAAATTATTCAGTGAAAATCCCCGAATAACCTTCTGTAAATCAGAAATTGTGAGCCGAAGGAATTCAAAGCAACAAAATCATTCTAACATTATTGGTTTGAGGTGCCAGTAGCCAATCGGAATACCCATTGGGTTGTTTCCCATTTATAACTGAAAGCAGATGTACGTGATTCACTTGAAATATTTATGGTTAAATAATTACCTACTCTTTACGGAATCGGCAAGTTCCTGTATATTTCGGTGAATAGCTTAATGTTGGGTCACAGAAACACTGCTTGGTCAGTTGCTGGGTCTGTTTCTGTTCAAAGAAATTATATATGAAATTGACCATCGAGCATATATACAGTATGTGAACCTAGAACGTGAATGAAATTATTAGTAGTGTTGATAGCCTGAGTGATTAAAGGGTTAGATTGTTATAGCTCTTAACTCAGGTCGAGACCTGTGGTGAGAGATGTTTCTTAATTTCATAACCGAATGCGGGTATGAAATTCAAGTTTAACTATACATATAAATATTAATGAACGTTGTTCAGTCGTATTTATTTCATTTGAACCTCATGTTGAACGAAATTATCCAAATCAATACTAATTTTAAAAAAGGGAGAATATTTACTGTGCTGCAAATCCCTTTTTTTTAATACTTCTGTGAAAATGAAGACGTTACTTCTCTAAATATTTTATATGAAGTGAAGCAGAAATCATGCGCAGTAGACTTGAGTTCTTCCCTACAAATGGATGCATAACACCTACAGGCACTCCCAAAATGGTATAAACTCATGGTCGATAAAGGTAGACAGTTCAATTTATCTACGAAACTACTTTCCCCAAATTAGGCAAATGACTCTTTTAATTTAAACTTTTATTCTCACCAACCGGCTAAATTTGCATGCATTTTCTCGCTCTTTTCCTAAAGCTCATGTATTTAATTTTGGAATTCAAGAAAACATACCCTGAAGTACCTGAACCTTAACTCAAACCTTAGGAGCAATTTCTCCTTCCTGAAACCAATAAGTCCTGAGAGTGGTAATTAGCAAAATATAATTGACTATCATATTACGAGTAGAAGATTGATATATGTTGGTTTTCATTTAGCGGTGACCTTTCCATCAGCTGATGGAAAACATGACGGCTGATCAACCGAAGGGGTGCCTGCTATTTTTTTTTTTTTTTTTTAAAAAACATTTTATCATAACTTAGACTGAACTCACGTCAGAAAGGCGCATAGTTTTAAAAGTATGTTATTCCGAAAACAGATCCGTAACAAAAAAAACAAAAAAAAAAAAATACTCTAATTCCGCCGTCAGATGTCAAAACAAGTTAGAGGGATGTTTGTTTTTTGTCGAACTGCTGAAACCAAAGTATTCTGTTATCTCGCTCTCTGATGCTTTTGATGTAAACCGTTTATGGTTAAGAGACAGAATTCATTAAAAGTTAATTGGCTGCTGGAATCCAACTTTTTATGACGCCTTTTAAATGTTTCACAGTGTTTTCAGAAATGAATAGTCGGCAAGTATTCACTCTATCCCTTAATTCTCTACCTCTCAAAATATGTATACACACAGACATACATACATATATATATACATATACATATATATGTATTATCAGTAAGCTACAAACGTCCTTTAATATAATTCTCTACCGAAATAATATATTTTCAAAATTTTTAGTTGATATAACGAACACGTGGGTTAAAAACACACAGTTCACACACACACGGGACGACGAACTTATTATCAACTAAAATATATATATATATAAATATATATTATATATATATATATATATATATGAATATATGATGTGATAAAGTCATATATATGTATATATATATATACATATATATATGTATACACACACTTCTTTGTTTTAACGTGCTTTTTCCATTTTTTATATGGGGTAATACGATGAAGGATATGTAGCCTCGATCAGCTCCCCTGCCTGACACTTAGACCCCGGTAACCAATGTGTACATGTGTTGTACCAAACACAGCAGCGAGGAGAACTGGGTGGTTAGGTCGACAGTTCAAGATATATCTGTTATGTTTTTTAGAAGATGTTAGTGGCTTTGTTTATGTGTGTATATCAGCAAACCTATATACATATAATACACGGATAGCAAAGTGTCCGCCTTCTCTGACCAGTCGGCACAGACCTCTATGAATCTATACCAATAATACGTATACACACACACACACACACACACATATATATATATATTATGTGTGTGTTTATGGCTACTGTTTTTGTTTGTTTGCATATACTCAAGAAAAACGGATCTATGAGGTCCACTTTTTTATAGTCTTGTAATTAAGAACTTGAAAAATGGAATACTTCAGGGTTAATGAAAGTTATTTCCTTTACTTGCGTCATGATGAAGTTAAATCTAATGTGTGTATTCTGACAGTTTAGAGAAAAATTATTTTGATCGATATGGAAAATCGCACATGGTTCTCAAACGGGAATTGGATCTAACGTGATTGGAATCGTAGCTCTCGAGTTGACAGAGGTGTTAATTGAATTGGTTGGGAACAAATTTGGAATGCAGCCGGAACCCGGCCAGATGTTGAACGCTCTTGTTGCAATGGTCTCAAACTTTGACAGTAAATCAAACTTATTGTTATTTGTAAACACTTTGACAACAATTTGGTAAGTAACTGAGAATTCCATATGGGGAGAATTTAAATGAAAAGAGTGAGACTCGTAAAAGTTTTCGAAGTTGATTTATCATTATGAGAAATATGTAGAATGAAAAAATGCAGCTACTGCTTAGACAAGAAATACCTTTCATTATCACAATGCGTAGGTAGGAGAAGTAGCCGAAATGCTTGCTAGAAAACCTGAAAAATAGAACGAATAAACAAATGCAATTGTAAGGTAGAAGTATAAATGGAAAATTTACCATTTCATTTTAATACAACTACGGGTCTTTGTACTCATAAGGAAAAGCAACGTAAGCGAACAAGGATCTAGCAAAGAGGAAAATAAAAACATTGCAGAAGGCGAGAGTGGAATACGTCCGCCTCTAAATCGCTAACTAGAGATGTCTTTCAATGGGAAACGCTAATCCAGGCTGTTATTTTTCAACGTTGTCTGGAACCTTCCAGACCATAAAGAGGCAGCCCTTCCCCCTCCCACCCATTTCATTTTTGGACGCGAGTCTTACCTTTTTAAAAGACACCGCAAGCTACCAATGGGTGGTAATATTACGTGAAAACATCATGAGATTTTCCTCTGGAAAATAAGAAAATAGTCATCTAATGTCCTTGAGAATGGACCTGGATTAGATTTCAAATGGTTGGATTAAAGGTGAAGTAATATTTGCAGGTCTATCCAGGTGGTTTCGCATCTTTAATCTCTTAGAGAGAGAGAGAGAGAGAGAGAGAGAGAGAGAGAGAGAGAGAGAGAGAGAGAGAGAGAGAGAGATTTTAGAAGAAATATAAACAAAAAGTTGTAACTCTGTGTAAAGTTGCAAGTGGATGCAAATAGATTTTTTGCATAACATTTGGCTGCCTTTAGTGAACTGTTCACCGACAGTTTAACGGCAGTTATGAAAGAGGTCGGAAACAGTTTGACAATTTGTACAATTTGACAGAACTCACATCTAATGTTTCCTCTCTCCTCGCTTTCTCTCTCTCTCTCTCTAATCTATCCAAGACCCGCAACAATCGCATGCAAACTAAGTACCAAATTCACTGCTTAGGTCAGCAGAGGCACTGGAATTTTTTAGGGAACGCCCTTCCTGTCACTCCTCGTCCCGTTCAAAGGTCAAACACAGGTCGTCTATTTGTGAGCCAGCCGCCCTACTACCCAAGTTACGAGAGAGAGAGAGAGAGAGAGAGAGAGAGAGAGAGAGAGAGAGAGAGAGAGATTTAATTGCATTCCTGAGCCTCCTTGGAGTGTTACCTGTTACAATATTCATAGGATTTTCCTTCCTTGGAATTCTTTTGTTTAATAAAAGTGGCGCCTTCTCCCCGCTAACATTTTTAATTTCCTACACTCTTTTGTCATTTAAAGCCTCAGCTGCCACTCTTCTTCTCGTTAGATTTTGTATTCCTTCAAATTTTGCTGTTATCAGAATTTTTATAGATGACAGTTTATCATTTCATTTCTTACTACCTATGTAGCAGCGTTTTCATAGTGTCAGTGTTTATTTAATAGAGGTGTCTGAAACTAAACTATTCTCAACATATAGCATGACAGATAATGCATCGCGTGTTTCCCCTATAATTTGACATGGGAGTTAAAACTAATGATTTTGAAAGGCGTCAGCTTTTAACACCTTTATAACTAAAACTTAGATATGTTTCCAAGAATCAATTCACCTCTAAAATTTGAGAAGCACTGATAAGGTACTTAATTTTAGTGAAATTTCATGTTAAACCATCTGAGTAAAATAATTATTATCTGGTTCATCCACCATATTTAAAAGGTTAGAAGAACATTTATAAATATATCGTGAGTTTTTCAGTTTCATTTAACATTCAAGAAAATACCTTGACGAGAAAAATTCGTTTTTAAGAGTTTTGTATCTTTTGAACTCTTATAGAATAAAGAGTAAAATGAATTGATACTGGCCTATTTCCACGTAGAAAGAGCAATTTTCCAACTCATGAAAAGATCCAAAATGTTTATTACCTATCTATAATATTAAAACACACGTTCGTTCTTAATTAACAATGTAACCTTCCTTTTTCTGTATTTTAAATTTCAATGAACACAAGAACTGATAAGGTTCTATGTCTTTTATTATGTCAGAGTTTTGTAAAGGTGAATGTTGATTTCTTCAGTTCTGTTCCTCAGCTTTTGTGCAAAACAAAGCTAATTTTTAACAAGTACATTGGTTCTCGGAATTTTATGAGTCCATTAGCAAACGTATAGATTAGATTTTATCTAATGAGTTAGAAAAAAAATGGTAAATCAAATTTTATGAATATTTCAAAGGTTGAGGAACTGAATTTGTTTATGATTATCTCCCGGGAACGCTGTTTTGAAACTTTGTTGTATTTAGGTTTTCCACGTTATTAGAACTAAGCAATATACGATTTTGTTTAAAATTAGAAAAAAATGATGCGTGGGAAAAGGAAAGTTCCACAACCAGGGCGGAAATAAGACGAAAATAAAGAATAACTTTTAATACGAATTTTCTTATATACAATGCATTAAAGTTGTATACCTTTAACCTACATGATAAAAATATTTCAGAAACCGCTATAGATTAAAGAGTTTTTTTAAATATATTAATTTTCCATAACTTTTTAATGTAATGTTTTATTCTCTTCACAAAAACATTAGTCGTTTCACAACCTTTCTATTTTTTGTGTTGGTTTCTGGCAAGCAAATATTATAACAATAATTTTATATCCCTTCAATGCAACGTCCAGTTAATAAAAATAATTGTATTTCAAAATAATTTTATCGCGGGTCATGACAGTATAAATCAGAATTGGGTACCTCAGTACCTTTTTAATGGCTAGGCGCATCTGGGCACCAGCCATTACTATGTTGAAACTGTCATGAGTCTCAATTGAGTATCCGTTCAACCAAAACTCATTAATTAGGACATCGAGTGCGCTTCATTCATTAAATTTTCCAGGGCCACCAGCTGCTCCATAGAAGAATTCCACTCGCTGTCACAAATGCTAAGGGTTACACAGTCTGTTCAACCAAGATCAAATTCTTTTTATTTATGTATCATGTATTTTTTTTATAGGTACGTCCACTCTTGGGGAACAGTTCTTCTTTGTTAGTTTAGCACATATGCACTTTTCTCTGTTAATTTTTTGGTAAGCCATAGCTCAATTGTACTTATTTTTCTTTCTAATACGTATGCACATACACACACATACATACACACATGTATATATATATATATATATATATATATATATATATATATATATATATATATATATATATATATATATATATATATATATATATATATATATATATATACACATATATATATATATATATATATATATATATATATATATATACACTTACATACATACACATATACACATACATATATATATATATATATATATATATATATATATATATATATATATATATATATATATATATATATATATATATAAGGAGTAAAACAAGATAATGGGGCCTATTTCTCCAGATAAAATCTTTTATTCGGTGGAAAATGCCGCTCACGCAATCAAAAGCAATAAAGAATCTAGGGCATAGTTTCATCTAGATGCCAACCAGCTCAAACTTTCAGCATTCACAACTCGGAAAGGACAAAATGCTTCAGCAACTTTGAAGACTTAGGAAGGTCTTGCATATTCGTTGCTGTCCAATCGAGAAGAGTGGTTTTCTAACCGATGCTTCTGAGCTTGATTGCCGAAAAGTGTAATTTAGTTCCCAACTAACATGGACTAACCTTAGGCATTGACAGCTGAAGATAATTCGAAAATCACATGTACCATGTAATAACACATTATGTAAATATTATGTTAACTACTAACCACTTTCATGTACTGCAAATTAAACATTGTAAATAAAAACTTTAGCAAATCCCATAATCCGCTTACGGGTGATGGCTTGGTATAAATAGGACGGGAGAATCGAAGTGTATTAGTTCTGCTTGAAAAACCCTGAGATTCAGGCGAAACGGTCCGTAGCAATTTTAAATAAATGGAAAACACACCACGACTCTGTATACTATCTAGAACTTTGAAGAAGTATTGAAAACAGAAATAAGGAAATATGAAAAATCTGCATCAAAGAAGTCAATGCCACAAAGACGATCGCCTACAACAAAAATTGTGAGAGAGAGAAACTCTGCCCGAAAAACACAGTTTTTGGTCAGACAGAATGAACAGAATTCTTATAAGTAAAATGATAATTGCAAATGGCATTAAATATTATTGCTTCCAAAATCAGGTGAATTCACAGAGTTCTCATGGGAATTTTACTCATTTTCAATTTGCTAAACTTGCAGTGAATCCTAAGATTCGTGAAATGAAAGTTTAAAATTGGAAAATGTAAGTCTGACTAAAGAAATTTCAAGATTTAAATTTCAATTAGAAATCAGTTCTAGGGCAATAGGAGAATTCAGTAAAGATCACGGAAGAAGCAGGAGTTCACATTCACAAATTATTTTTAAATGTAGAGTATAATATATATATATATATATATATATATATATATATATATATATATATATATATATGTGTGTGTGTGTGTGTGTGTGTGTGTGTGTGTGTGTGTGCACATAAAAATCATACTCTGCTAATAAAATTTACACCTACACAAACAATTGTCAAGGCCCAAAACAGAAATATGTCAGTAAACCATATTTATCTTTCTGTTTTAGTCCTGAAAACTGGCAAAGTGGATGGGCAAGTTATTTACATGAAAGGTACAGGTGGAAAGTAACTATTTAGGGGCAATTTTAACCGTAATTAACTTGCAGATCCTTTGATGAAAGAGAAAGAGAGAGTTTAAAAGAAATTTTCCGTCCATTTGGTGCTATATTACCATGAAGAGCTGCAAGAATGCTATTTTCTTTTTTCGTAACCTCGACAAAGAGAAAACGAGAGCTTGTCATCAGCCCCAGGAAAAGAGGCGCATTTAGGGATCATTTCCTCCTGTAATGGGTCCACAACCCTTTACTGTGCACGCCACTGCTCAAAGGCACATTGTATCTGTAATCGAAAGCAGTGGGCCTTCTAGGGAAGCAATGTTGAGGCTGTACTTCTTACTATTACCGTAGTATTATTATTATTTTTTATTATTTCAGTAGATGAAACGTATTCACATGGAACAAGCACACTAAAGGGCCATTGACTTGAAATTCAAGCTTCCAAAGAATGTTGGTTTCAACCTTCCACCGCAGACCCCACACTGCAATAGTAACTCATCACGATACACAGCCAGTGATTTTTCATCATCCTGGGGGAGACGCGAACCCGCGACATCTGAGTGGCATGCCACGACACTAACCACTATGCCAGCTGACCAGTATATACTGTAGAGTGTGACTGTCGTTGTCGTCAGAGAGGAATTTTCATCTGTCGTTATGTGGCATTTCCTTCTCTATGGGGTTTACAACCCTATAT